>NC_140070.1:91027291-91536737 GCF_964194135.1 Talpa europaea
GGAGAATCCCGCTTGTCACATCTCCCCTGCCTCGCCTGCCGCTCCCCTCAGGAGTGTATTTTTGGTCCGTCTGCCTGTTTTGCTCCCTGCTCTTTCTCTTGTGATTCCTCTCACTGCCCCATGCCTCTGGCCTGTACCCCAGCTCTTTTATAAAAATAAAAATAAATCTTAAAAAAAAGAATGTTCTTAAAGTGAAAATCAAAATCAACAAAAAACTATGAACCAGAGACACTTTTAGGGGGACGGGGGGCGGGAGGGGAGGGACTGGGGCCAGAATGGGGGGGGCTGCAATTGTATGGGGAATATAACATACAAAATTCATAAAAAAAAAATAAAATAAAAGCTGGGTGGGAAAATAAAAAAAAAAAGAATGTTCTTAAAGGTAATAAAATATATATTCCATTTTGTAGAAAATAAAATTTGAACTATATTTGTACTTTTTATCCTTATGTGTAATTCAGATTTAAGGGATTTTTTTTCTTTTTTACTCTCTAAAATTATTTGGATTTGCTTCTTAACCATTGAGTCTGTTATGGTGACAGAGTAGAGCAACAAGGATATTCTTGCATTTGTTAATGAATTATAATTTTATTAGATTCACTTGTCCCCATCAGCCTTCTCATTTTCTTTTTTTTTTTTTTTTTATAAATTTTATTGTTATATTCCCCATACAATTGCAGCCCCCCATTCTGACCCCAATCCCTCCCCTCCCGCCCCCGCCCCCCTAAAAGTGTCTCTGGTCCATAGTTTTCCGTTGATCCCGACCTTCACTTTCTTATAGTTATTCATTTTCCTGGTCCCTTATTTAAGTTTTCTAGATTCCTGCTATGAGTGAGACCATCCGGTATTTTTCTTTTTCTTTTTGGCTTATTTCGCTGAGCATGATCCCTTCCCAGCGCCATCCATGTTGCAGCAAATTGCATGTGTTTATCTTTTTTGAATGCTGAGTAATATTCCATCACCCATGACATTTTAAAAAGATCTGTCCTGAGCATTCAAGCTAAGGAACATTTTGATAGTTAATTAAAATATCATCCAATGAGGACTGTTTTAATATTTCTGTCATTAAGTTGTTTAATATACATTTTTCCCCCCCTGGACTGTCCCTTTAAATCATTATTTCTTAATATTCTTTCCATTCCAACATTTGTTTACATGCACAGTAACCACAAACCCATTTATTCCAGCTTTTGACATTGGGCTATAGACATAATATTATACACATTTGCTAAGGTAACAGCTTTAGTAACAGTTTCAGGAATGATTAGTATTTTAGAAGTTTTTGTACTAGAGCACATATCTTATAGTTTCTTTCTTTGAGTTAGGAACTTAGCATCTCTCCTTCAAATTAAAATTTCTATATCAGAAGAAACGGGCAGCAAAGAACACAGATGTTAAAAACTTAATTTAAACATAGAGATTATTTTCAGGCAATTTAAAACTCTTATATTTAATTCATAAAACTTAAAGTCCAAACTAAGATGTGTTTACGAGTAACAGAAGAATACTCATAAAGTGATACAAAATTATGAACCTAAATCTTTTAATTATTGCCATTAAAGAATCTGTGATATTTTGTCATAGTAGTCCTAATTCTATAGGCTTGATCAAGGTCAGTTGAGTGAGTGTTTCATACTCAGTTCACAGGTGGTCACAGTGTCTTAGTCAGCAATTCAAAGTGCTAATGTTGAATTAGAGTAGGATTTTGTTTACGTATCCAATTTTATTATAGCAAAGGTCCATAACAAAGGCAGTAAACAGTTAAAACTATCAATGTTTAAAATAATAAAATTCACAAACCCATCAATGAAATGTTTGAATTAAAATTTTACCTTTCAAGAGATAAAATATTGATTCAAATATATCATTCAGGGTTTTAAAGATTATCTTGGTTCTTTAACTCTATATTTCTCTTAATAAAAATGTGAGCTCTCCCATGCAAAAGGTGTTCCTATTTTTCAAAAGAAATGTTTCTAATCCTTTGCATTCAATTTTAGTATTTTATAAAATATGATTTCTCTTTTCATCATATAATTAATAAACAGCTATTACGTAAACTGTATAACTGTCTTCACAGTGATTACAGTCTAGTGCTGATGGGCAATTATCAATATAAAAGGGCATAAAGGTAATTTGAAATAAAATACTTAGAATATTCCTATTATAGGAGCCATTAAGATACATCTAATCTGAATTCAGGTCCTTGGAAAGGCTTCCAGGAGAAGTTGAAATTATAAAAAATAATAGTTAGCCAAGTGACAGGAAAATATCGTCTAGTGTGAATAAATAGCACAAACAGCATTTAGTGATGTCAAGATGAAACACAGAGCTAGAAGTAGGAAGTGGGAAGGAAAGACAGTCGAGTGCATATGAGAAAGTATAAAAACTTAATGAAAGCTGAGGCTGAAGAGAAAGACCATGATCTCTATAAAAAGGAGACTTCACACCAAGTTGAGTAATGTGGTTTGTCTTTATCCCAACATCAATATGTAAAGACATTGGAAGATTTCTGATAGGAGTATCACAGGATCAGATTTGTGGTTTTCAAATGCCACAACTTTTAACTCCTCTTTGACTTAGGCAAGGGGTACATGGAGATGGCATTAATTAAATGATTCAAAATGATGCATCTCCAGTGGTGCATAAATGATTTCAGTTTGGTCATTGGAGTGAAAAGTCAACATCAGAGTTAGAAATATAATAAAAATCACTACGATTCACAAAGAAAATGATCACAATTGCCCAGAAGGATTAAAAAAAACTAAGAAGGGAATCTGAGAAGCCTAATAATTAACAGAAGAGTAGAGAATATAAACCTAAAAAAGAAATTGAGAAGAGATGCCATTCATACATAAAACAGGCTGAATAATACTGTGTAATCCGAGGAAATGGATGCCATATTTGTTAGGCAAAATTATAAGCACTCCCACAAACGCCCAGGTACTAATCTTCAAAAATGAATTTGATAACTTATATAGCAAAAGGGACCTTGCAGACATCGTGAGATGTGGTCAGGAACCTGAGATGGGAGATTTTACTGGCTTTTTACTTGAGTAAACATAGTAATATCACAGGGGTCCTTTGAAGAGGGAGGCAGAAGGTGGTCATCAGAGCTGGGAAGATGGACTACGAGGTGATCAACTAAGAGAGAGATGAACTAAGGAACATGGATGACCTCTGGAAGGTGGAAAACATCAGGACACAGTTTACCCCCAAGAGACAAGGAGTGCAGCCTTACCAAGCCACCCCAGACTGCTGATCTTCAGGACTGTAAAATAATAAATCTATGTTGTTTTAAGCCATAATTTTGTGTAATCTGTTGTAGTGGCAATAGGAAGATAATATGCTATGTAAGAGTTGATGTTAGCAATATACAATTCATTGATGGCTCATCTGAAAGAAAATTATACTTTAGAGAAAATGTTATGTGATTACATCTCGAATGATTAAAAGGGGTAAATGACCCACTTTTGAATTGTCTCTTGTCACATCTCTGCTCTTGGTATTCAAGTTGCTGACTTCCTCAGCTCCAAGTCTGGGATATGAAGTAAAAAGAAAACTCAAGGAATTCACCACTTTGTGTATCTTGGCTTTCAGGATTCCTGGCTGGCCTCTCTTCCTCTTTTTTCCCTTCTAGAATTCCTTTTTGTTTGCTTTATGAATAAAGTTCAAGATTATTAGTTATTCTAAGTAGAAAGAATAGAGAAAAACATTCCAAATTAGTTTTTAATATTTTCTAAATTCTCATTTATCTGCCATTTCCAAAAGCAGAGGACATGAATTACTTGTGTTTTAGATAAATGCATGCTTCAAAATTCTAAACTAGCACTTTACAAGTCATATACTAATCAATATGCATAGTAAATTTTTATATAAAATAAGACAAAAATAGAGAAATACAATATATGTCTATCATCCTACATAATATATATAATAGTAAATGACACAAACTTTCATGTGACTTTTTTTTAAATGTATTCCACAAAAGGATACTTTCAAAATGCTTAAGAACTGGCAAAAAACAGGCAGAAACTATTAATAGGGATCCCCAAACAAAAGGGAGAAAGCTGGCAAAACAGAGTGGGCTTGCCAGCCTTAGCTCTACAGGGAAAGTGATAGAACCCTAGAAAAAGAGAAAAACCTACCTTGGGGAAATAATGTTTATTCTTTCCTCCTCTTGGGAATCCTTGTCAGAAAAAAAAAATTATCTTTAACTCCATAAAATCCATTTTATCATTAAATTATTTTCTGAGCCTCCCCTGGTGGCGCAGCGGTTGAGCGCTGGGCTGCAAAGCTGCCCGCAGCCTCTGCAGCACCGGTTCAATCCCCGGCCACTGGCGAGGGTCCCACACACGCGCAGACCTCTCCAGCCGCCCACTGCTCCCCTCAGCAGTGTATTTCGTCAGTCTGCCTGTTCTGTTCCCCGCTCTGGCTCTGGTGAATTCTCTCACCCTCCCATGGTTCTGACTGTACCCAGTGCTTGAATGAATGAATGAATAAATAAATAAATAAATAAATCTTTATAAATAAATAAATAAGTAAGTAATTTTCTGGCAACACAAACTATTCATAGTCTATAGCATACACTTTGCAAATGCTCTTTCAAATGCTTTTATGCTAAACTATGAATCTGCCAAGCCATTTTTTATTCCATATCCTTTTCTACCAGATAAAAGTCATGGCCCCTCAAACAGAATTTATTCTGTACAATGATGTATTCTCCCCTATTGTGTATATGAAAAGTGACATATTTAAAGTTAAATCATATGAGATATTAATATTTCCCTGGACCTATATATACATTCATTTTCTAGACTCATATCAGCAATAAATAAAAGCAGCATGTAAGAAAATGGAGGAAAAATGAAAAGGCGAGATTAAGAGCTGAAATCACATATTAATTTTCTGCACTGTCATCCCTTAGCAACCGGTAGAAGCACTTTGTTGAGAATTCTGAGTCTGGATCTTGGCTTATTAGGGAAACTACAAAGGTCAGCAGGTGATACCTGCCATGATCACAGATGATAAGTAGAGACCTGCATGCCAACAACTTTGTGCTCTATGTGGAATAAGGTTGAATAAGAATTACATTGCAGATTGACCCAATTCCTCTTTTATATTTGAAAGATGCTTTGTTTTTAGAAAGAAAATACAACAGCCAATAACTAATCCCTTGACTGTTGGAACTGAGATAAAAACCTACACTGCTTTCACTATCTCATACTGGAGCCTTTAGATAACCCACTAAAGAAAGTTATCCAAAATTGTGTAATGAGATACCTCTAGAGGCAATTACATGAAAAAGGGCATTTGTAATTTTTTAAAAAAGCAATGTGCAATTTAAACATATTACTGAACACAGCTAATACAACCTATTATCATCATTTTCAAAATAATTTTATTACATATTATAAAAATAAGCATTAAAAGATTGATATAAAATGTTTTATTTAAATGGGACCCAACATATACATAATTAAATCAATTATAACTGAATCTAGCATTTCTGTGAACAGAAAATGGAAGGTAACAAGTCAAGTTACCTAAGCTGTAGGCCTTCTTACTCTGAGTCCAAAAATAGACAAAATCATTTTGACCCAAAATGATCAAAGACAGGAAACCTTAACTATATTTATTGCTTAGAACTGAGCTAAGATGAATCTTCTTGGTGCTGAAAGGGGGCTAAAAACTTGTTACAAAAAAACTTGAATGAGGACAATTTACATCAAGCTAACAATTTGAGATGGCTGGATATAACTTCAAAATCAACTCCTTAACCAAGCCACTCATAGCTACTGTTAAACTCTCCAAAAGCACTCAGTACCCGAGGAAACAAAAACATAAGGAAAGCATTCCCAACTGAAACCCACAATATTCCCACAATAAACCCACAATATTTAATTGATAAAGATCAATTACATGTAAGTTCCTAAAATCATCAAACCAATAAGGAGACAAGGCATCACGAGTGAGACAACAAAAATAGCAAAAAAAAAAAAAAAAAAAAAAAAAAGATTTAACCCACCCAAATCCTTTTTAGAGCTTGGATATCTTATTTTTTGTTCAAATACATTTATACATTTCAAGTTTCCAAATCTGAAAAGAGGGGATTTGGGAAAGTTCAGGGAATGACAACAAATACATGATTTTTTTTTTTTTTTAATCACAGGCCATATCTCTGGCTACAAGGCTCTCAAGTCTGACAAAGTCATTTCTTTGACTTAATCTTAAGTGAGACTATTTGGTGTGTCCTCTTTAAAATGATAATTCCCTGGAAGAAGGTGACACAGGAATTGTAGAATTACAGTGTACATCCATTTGATTGTAGTATAATAGACCAACGGTAACCCACCCAAATCTTAAAGAAAGTGGAACTGTAAAGTACAAGTTGCAGAATATAAAATATATAAATAAATAAAATATGAATTCACACTGGCCACAAGAGATTTTCAAAACAATCCAGTAATTCTAGAAAAGGAACCAAATGGAATTTCTAGCTATCAAAAATATTTGCCGAGGGCCTCCCTGGTGGCACAGTGGTTGAGCGCTGGGTTGTGAAGCTGCCCACAGCCTCCGTAGCACCGGTTCGATCCCTGGCCTCTGGCGAGGGTCCCACAGACCTCTCCTGCCGCGCCCGCTGCTCCCCTCAGCAATGTACTTCCGTCAGTCTGCCTGTTCTGCTCTCTGCTCTGACCCTGGTGAATTCTCTCACCCTCCAGCACTTCTGACTGTACCCAGTGCTTGTATGAATAAATAAATAAATCTTTAAAAAAAATTTGCTGAGATGAAAAAATCTGATTAAACAAATTAAATAGCGGAATAAGCACAGCCAAAGAGACATTAGTAAAGGTATATCTGAAAAAAATTCCACAGCAAAGAGCTGAAGCCTGTGGAATACAGAATATGGAAGTAGAAATATATATATGCTGGACAGACTGAAAAGATCCAAATATTCTAAATGGGGTCTTTTTTTAAAGAGAGACAAATATATGAGAAGCTTGTCAACAAATTGGTTAACTTAAAATCAACACATTCATAAAAAAAATAGAACAATAAAATCTTAATCCAGAGAAATAGAAAATCTGGTCAGTCCTAAAATTATTACAAAATTTAATCAAAAACTAAAAAGAGAAAAATTCCAGGCCTGAGTGATCTACAATGCTAGTTTACTATACTTTCAATGATTAAGATCTTTCCAATCTTACATTAAATCTTCCAGATAATGGAGATTAAAAAATGAAGGAAATGGATTGACAAAATCATTCAGTGAGCCCAGCATACTGGTCTCAAAGTTATAACCTTGAAATAAGAAATTCGATCAAGACAATTCAAAATGGAGAATAACAATAAACACAGTGAGAATTGTGAACAAAATATACCTGACTGAAATCAAGCAAAGGATACAACATATAATCCAAAAAGAACAATTCAGATTTACCCTCCAAACCTAGAAATGCTGTAACATTATCAATCAAGGACCTCCCTGGGCATACATCTCAGTGTTATCATTGCTACACCCTGAGTTGGATCTCCAGCCAGAGAGCTAACCCACATGGCTCAGCAGACCTCTCCTTTCTTGACTGTTGCTCCCTCAGCAGTGTATTCAGTTGATCCACCTGTTCTTCTCCCCACTCAGTCTCTGGTGAATCCTCTCAACCAACCCCTTGTCCTGCACCTGTGGCCTACACCCTAATTATTCTACACAAAAATAAATAAATCTTGAAAAAAACATTATCAATTAAATTATGAAATAGGGGAGGAAAATCCTATGATCGTGCTAATCAAATTAGAAAGAGCATTTGAGGAAAAAACTAGACATCTATTCAGTATATATACACAATAAAAAAAAATCGAAGTGAATTTACTTAATCTGATGAGCCTAACAAAAGTCCATAGCAAATGTTATCACAAAAGGTGAAATGCAAGCAGCATCTCCTTTGATGTTAGAAGTTTGACAAGGTTGTCAACTGCTTCAATTTACCATTTAATTGGAATATTAAAGACAGTTCAAAATGGAAAATAACAAGTCAATCTTATCAATAAACACACAGAGAATTGTAAACAAAATATTACCAATCCAATTCAAGTAAAGGATACAACATGAAACCCACAAAGAACAATAGTGGCACAGGCCAGAAAAGGAATGAGAGACTAAGGATTTGAAAGGGAGAGACAAAAGTCATTATTCATAGATGACATAATTGAGAAAATGCAAACAATCTGCCTAAAATCGGTAGGAGTGAGGGGCCACAGGCAGGTGGTTTATTATAATATTAATATACAAAATGCATTTGTGATTTCTATCCTATCAACAATTGGAGAAGTCTTGTAAACATAATATTTATGACAACAAATATAGGAATAGATCTAACAAATATCATTTTAAGACACATGTGGAGAAAACTGTACAAGTACTAAAAGGCAGTCCAGGTGACAAATTAATGACAATTAAATTATATATGCCATATTTGTGAATGAATGTCACAAATAAATAAATGTCAATTCTCTCCCAACTGATCTACAGAGTCAATGCAATCCCAACCACAATCACCACAGGATTGGTTGTAAAATTTTATAAGCTTAATCTAAAATGTTTATAGAGGAGCAAAGAGCCAAGCATATCCAAAATATTCACAAAGAAAAAGAATAATGAGGGCAGACTTGCCTGCAGCAAAAAAACGGAGCTTATTATAATTCTAGATGAATTAATGCAATGTTATATAAATTAAGGAAAACCAAATCTGCTCAATGGAATGCACAAGACAGCCCAGAAACAGGTCCATATATAAATGGAAACAACAGATGACAGAGGTGGCCTTGCAGATCACTGGGGAAATGAGGTTCTACTCAATTTATAGTGATGGTTTTCCACACATAAATCAATTCAAATGAATTCATGATTCAAAGGGGAAAAGAAAAAACCTCAGAGATTTTGCAAGAGAATATATGGAGATATATTTATGCCCTATATTTCAAAAATGATTTTAAGTTACCATGATAATATAAAAAATTTAAATTCCACATTACTTTTTAATGAGTCATGCAAATGTACATGCACTAAAACTTTACTTAACCCAATACAATTGCTTTTTACATTACAAGGCAGATGGTTCATAGACCATAATGAGCTGCCTTCAAAGCATTTCAATAATAAATAATCTCACAGAGTAAATAAAACCAACTAGTAAAGGTAATCTATGAATATTCAATAATTACTCTCTAGAGAACATGAAATAAACTTATTTGAGTGATATGCATAAAAATTACAGAAAAAGAACATGAACCAAAAATGAAATTTTCCTTTTTGTTGTTGTCCTAGCATCAAATATATATTTTATTTTCAAATAATTTTTATACTTAATAATTACAATTTTAAATATTATCTACCTTAAATCAAAAGTCATTCTTCCAAAGAAGTCAGCAATTTAAGCAAAGATATAACAGAAAAGTGATGCCTACATCATTCCCCCAGTCAAAGCATTTTTTAATTATTAAATATTGTTTCTACAAGATTTGGCAGTCTCCTTTTATCCAAGACCTGGAAATGTTGCCTGTGCATACAGTCATTATTTCCATTAAAAGCAACTGAGTTCCATATGGATAGAACTGAAGTTTGTATTAAGTGAAATAAATCAGAAAATGAAAACAAATGCTGGATGGTGTCACTTAGATGTGGAATATAGAGAAATAACAACAACAAAAATACCAGTAACATACCATAATCATCTGACTATAGAATTGAGGCCCCCAGAAGAAGAGGGGAGGGTAGAGCAGAGTGGGAACAGTGCCTAATGGACTTGGTGGAGAACTGTGGGTGCCTGGGTGAAAGGTATGGTAAGGAAGGTACACCTGAAGGCTGTAATCTTATACCTCTAAATCATATACAGTTTTGCAAACCAATGTTACTTCAACTGAAAAAAAATGGCAAGTGAATTCCTTTAGTTTATTAAAAGTTTCTTAGGTTATTGGAACCTCATTGATCACAATCATTAATGCTAGATAATTTGACATCTAGTCCTGAGAAATAAAGCTATGCACTGTGTATTAGATGACATATTTTATGACAGCTACTGCTGTTATCCTTGGTGATGTACTGATTCCCCTAGAAATCAGAAGGAATATATTGGAAATAGGTTATATCTCATTGCAAACTCATAAGTTATTGCATTAAGTATCCAATCAGTTTTGTAAGCATAGTCATTTGCAGAATATATATAGATTTAGTTGTATCCTACCTAATCTGTTCTCTGCTTTTTAAGGATCTTCAAATAGCAGCACGTAGTCACATAAATGCTCAAATAAATGACCTTTCAACCTATTAATTGAAAAAGAAAGAAAACCAATGCATGTGCTTAATTCACAAGTGAGATTTTACAAATAATATTCTCAACTCTAATGAGTTTGGTAACATATGCACACTTAGGTGTCTTTGAAATTTTGCCACCTCATTACTAGATCAATGTCTAGATACCAAAATCACTCTAGAAAAAAAAGAAAAAGAGAAACAGCATTGATCTTTCTTCCTGTAATGTTAACAATTACTTTTAAAGTAGTGAATAGTATATTAGGAACCACAAAAGTACTATTCCAAAATACCAGTTGTTATATTAATCTCATATACAGTTTGCCTAATGTTTTTCAAACACTGAAAGAAAGGAGGTCAATGAATTGGTGGTCATTGCAAGACCCACTCTTCTAAGCCATCTGCTGAGCTTGTCATGTTTATACACCAAGCAGAGAAAGCGAATTTTGTGTGACACTTCTGTCCACAACTAGCCTGCAAATTCCTGAACATTCAGATTACTTTCTTCTTAGTTTGTTTGCTTTACAGTGACTTGTTCTTTGTTGGATCTATGTATCACTAATGGAAAATGGAAACTAGAATTGAAATTAAGGTTGAAATATCACATAAAACAGTGGCTAGAATTGGCATTTTGTGGAACTCTCTTTAATCCCACCCCTATTCAATTACTCTATATGCAAATCTACTAAGTTCATGCATTTAAAGAAGCCCCCTGAAATGCAAATACGTATTCTCTTAGTTCCATATGGCCACCAAATAAATTATCTAGGCGTTGTTTCAAATATCCAAAACTAATATACTGTGAATGTAATGTTAGTTTCTGTTTCTAAGATGAGTGCTCAAAAAATTTAAGATCCTATCATTTGAATTATTCACCCTTTACAAAATAATCAACAGAGACATGGTTTTCAAATTCAACAAGTTCGCTCAACTAAAACTGATTGAAGCATTGAGTCTTTTTTGAATTAAGTTGCTTAGCATTTTAGGTTTATTCTTTCTGGTAAAGAAGAATGCCTTCCCCGTTGAGATATATCAAGATTTGTTTCATTTGTTTCTTGCAGCAATGCCTTTATGGTAAAAGTTCTAACTACATCTTTTTGGTGAATGCTAAGTCACTTGAGCATTCAGCAGTGGATTTGTGCTTAAGCAAATTCCTCTAAATTATAATCTAATACAAGCATAAGGTGACTTTTTTATAATTTCTAGCATTCATAAGAGAAACACAGATACACAAACTAGAGCTATAGTGCTCAGAATGACTTTGCCAGCCAGATTTAACCAAACATTATGAATTCTATGGACTTTTCTGTGCCAAAAGCTTTTTTAAAAAGAAAGAAAAATGCCTCCATAAATAGGATGACAGTGGAAAATATGCTGCTTCTGTGATTGTGTATAAAATTCATTAGATACTGGGCTGCCTTCTTTCAGCATCATTTACAGTTACAAGAAAAACCAACAGCACCTCCAACAGCAAAGAGATAACTGAACTGTGCAATTCATCTCATGTTTATTTTGATAATAGACCAATATTCATTTCAATGAGATCTTGACAAGATGCAGCAGCAGCATTTTCATTTTCTTGAATTTTTTGCCCAAGTATCTTAAGAGCATATCCTTTCATAAAAGACATTTCTGTGATCATTTTATTACATTTTAGTTAGGAAGCAATGCTTCTCTCTTCTCATATACATGGAGGGACACTTACACAATAACAGCCACTCTGAGGAGGATTAGTTTTTATGATAAGTTATCTTTTATTGTTGCTCCTATGATCTATGCTAATGTTCATAGTTTGAAGTCATTGTAGTATTGCCTGTTGACATTCATTGTACTGATGTAAATTTAATAAATTATTCCTCATTAGATTCAAATATTTCTTCTATTCAATTGACCATGCAAGATGCAAAGAAATTTCACATTTTAAGTATCAGTAGAAACTAACATTTCGGTAGAGTTGGCTGTTTTAATTTTCTAAAATTTATTTAGAAAATATTCCTTTAATAACAACTTTAGTACTGAATCTGGAAATACATTTAAGAGAAAAAGAGTTCGATGAGACAGATATTTTTATCTTAAATACAAAACTTTTCAACTTGAACTTTGAATCATCCAATTTGATATAAGTTGCCCTTAAGAAGAAAATCAGTGAACACCAAAAAACTATTTTCAAGAAGTGAAAAACTATGATATAAAGTTTAATATTCTAAACTGCTGAACAGAGCTTCATTGTCCTCAATATATCAGTCATTGCAAGAAAATATTTCAAGGCTTGACAAGAAAAGAGTAAATGCAATCCATTTTGTTATTATAATATATACCAGAATCTAAGAAGTTCTGAAGCTACAATTTAGGGTAATCATTTATATTACAGTTGGTTTTTTTCTCCAAGTTTACAAAAGAAAACGGAGCATATTAGGTTCAATATAAGAACCCCCGTAGGGCATTTAGTACATGTTTAAAGATTATTTTACATTTGTCATGGATCAGATAAAAAGCTGATAAGAATGACTGACAATTTATCAAAAGTAGAGCTCTAATAACTAAGAGAATATGGAGATACGGTTCAATTTTCAATTTCATTTACAAACACTTATCCTCCAGAGACTTATCTCTATGAAATGTGTCAGAGTACAGAATACAATTAACAATTAATTGTGCTCTGTACTTAACAGGCCGGGCAAATTTAAACTGACCTAACATTTTTCCATCCAAAGGTGAGTAAGTGGCGGTGATGTTGTTTTGGTGATCACAGTTTGATAGAAGAAATGGAAAAATGATCAATTAATATATAATGTAAAAATAGTTCTATATGTCATGTTATGAGGGTACACAGTGAGAGAAAATGAGGGAAAGCTTCATTAGGGAACTTAGTTTTTGGTTTTTTTCCTTTCTGGAACTTAAAGAATAAACAAAAGTTTACCAGTGGAAAAGGAAATATTTTCATCAAAGAGAATAGTAGGTTTTGAAGGCAAAGCAAAACATATGTAAAAAATCAGAATCAACAAGCAACTATAAATCAGAGACACACTACTGGGGGGGGGGGAGAAAGGAGTAGGATCAAAACAAGGGTGGTGGGAATTGTATGGGGAATATAACCAAGAGGAAAATGCATACATTGTACAAAAAAGAAAAATAATGTAAAAAATATTAAAAGAAAAAAAAAAGAAAATATTGAGCAAGCACCTGTGGAAATAAACTCTTGATTACTTATTTTTTTTAAAAAAAGAATAGTGGATGCTTAGAGTATGAGATCCTAAATAACAATGGAAATGCCAAGGAAACAAACTGGGAAAAAATTTGAGGTCATATTATGAATGGCCTTTTATATTGGACTACAAGGTTTGTTTTTCATTCTTTAGCACACAGGGATGCAGGAAAGACAGAACAGAAACAGGCACTACATAAATGCAAATTTTGCAAAACAATTTTGTTAAAATAACACTGCATCATAACATTATATTCAGGTGTACATCATTTTCAAACAGCATTGTAAGTCCAATTTTAAACATGTAAAATTTTTCGAAGATGGACTAAAAGAGGAAGTGTGTGGGATGCAAGACTCATTTTGAAAAGAATCCTCATGTCCAGGTAAAAAACAGTAAGGGTATATGGCACTGGAGGAGAGAGGAAGGAGTTTAGGGACACTTAAAAGTAAAACTTCATAATTTGGTACTGTGACATCAGAGTGTGCAGTTCATCTACTGAGTAGATGATATTGCCATAACTGATAGGAAATCTAGGAAAAGTAGCATCACAGAGAAAAAAATAAAAGATGATATTTGTTTTTATTCAGACAAAATACAATGAAATATAATATCAATAAAAGCAGTCATTTAAGAGAATATATTATTTTAATATTTTGGGTTTTATGCTTTAAAGTAGGAGAATATTTACTAACCTCATAATTACATATGCTTTTCTATTATAAAAGCCTAAAATTATATGTAACTATGTAAATTGAAATAAGTATATTGAAAGTTAAGAAATAAATAAATATTAAGATTAAATTCTAAAGAAAGAGTGAAACATGAAGAAAAATAGCACAGGAGCAATTGTGTGGGGAATGATGTAAACTAAACTTTTGGTGGCAAACAATGTAATTTATACAGATGTATTAAGAATGCTATACAACTGAAACCTATAAAATGTTATAAACCAATGACCCATCAATAAAAAAATTTTAAAGAAACGACTGAAAAATAAAACAAAGAAAAGGAGCAGACTTTTTAAAAAACAAAGAATGATTTTAGAAGTACAAAAGATAGGCATTTAAACTAAAAATTGGGGAAATGAGTGAAAAATGAGTTTGTTAAACACAGTTAGGGATAGAATTAAGTTGCCTAAATGCAGCTCAGAATTTTTTTTTTAATATTTGTTTATGCATGCAAGAACTGGGGTATAGGTCAGAGATGTAGGGGGTGAGAGGATTCACCAGATACAGAGAGACAGACTGGGTAACAAAACAGGCAGATTGACTGAAATACACTGCTGAGGGGAGCAGCGGGCAAGACAGGAGAGGTCTGCTGCACCATGTGTGTCAGCTCCTTGGCCAAGGATTGAACTCATGTTGCAGTGGCTGCTGATAGCACTGTGTCTTTACCCCTGCACCACCAGGAAGGCCCAGCAGCTTGGAGATTTAAAGAGATAATAAAAGAGGAGTTAAGGGACTAGAACAAAATTCAAAAATTCAACATCCATCTACATGGAGTTGCAAAAGGAGAAAATAGAGATGACGACATGGCCTGCTTGAAAAGATACATATGAAAAGAGTAAGTTGCTGAGTTGAGAGAGGGCCTCTGAGGGTTCCCATGGTGAGGATATCAGGTGGCCTCTAGGAGCTGAGCAAGGTTGCTGTGACAGTCAGCAAGGAAACAAGTACTCAGTTCCACACTGCAAGGAACTGAATTCTGCCAAGAGTCATGGGAGTTTGGAAGATAAGCCCAAGCTCCAAAAAAGAACTTAACCTGGTCAACATGTTGTTTACTCCCCTACTAGGCCCTATCAGAAGACTCTCTATGACATCCTTATGACTCTCAGAAACTATAAGATAATCATCCAAAGGGTTCATTTCACTGCAAGACAGAGACACCAAACTCTCCAGCCAGGGAAGAAGGATGATGGAGATGTCCACATGTAGAGTGGATGAATGCTCAGGAGGGATTTTTAAAAATGTAAGCTTTCTATATAAGAACAGGATGAATTGTGCCTCTGATAATAATTTGATGTGTCTCAAAAAAAAGTCTTTACCTCAATCCAGCGGCTTCTCCTTGAAAGGTAAGTGTAATCCATGCAGATACAGACTGTCTTCTTAGTCATATCTGACAGAAAAATAACAGTGTTCAACAGGTTGTGCCAAAAACCCTGAGATGTGGTTTAGTTGTTTATATCCTTTCCACTCTGGAAATATTCTAGTTCCCAATATAGACTTTTGCCAAAACTATCAGAAGAATGATCAAGTATGGAACACCTACACATTTTCATTTGTCTTTAAAGTGTGATGATTAAAATTAGATTTAATCACAGTCATTTACTTCAGGATGTGATCGCTGCCTATCGGACGACTAAGATACCATGACAATGTCCTTCGAGGGAATGAGTGCAGCTTCCCCAGGAGATCGTCATGCATAGGTGAATAAATCATGCTCATGGTGTATGAATAGTTCTGCATGATGCTCACTTGAAGCCAATCTGGGATCTAGTCCTAATAACTTGGCCAATTTGGGCCAGGAATATCTTCCAACAGCAGAGACTGGAGTGGAAGTGTCAGCCCACATCCGGGATCTGCAGTAATGGGGGATGGAGGATATTATTATTCAATATTACTCATTTAAATTTGCTGGCAAATACAATGCAAACAGATGCTACATACCCAGTGATCTAATTAAGGACATGGAGCTACTTTTCTGAAATGAATAGCAATTATTGTTGATTTCAATTATAACTTATTGGCTAGCAAAGAACATGGTGGAGTTAAAAGCGTACAATACCACATTCAACAGATTTTTTTTTTGGATAATCTCATTTTTCAAATACCATTTCTCCCTGATTTGGCTTCTTATAACAAATGATGAATCATGGCTCTTTATTTCCCAGAAAAAACAGTTCGTTTCTGTGATAATAATTATTATTATTGAGATACCCATTTATATTCATATAGATATTTAAATTTTTATTAATTCTGCTATTAGGAAAAATAAGTTAATCTCTTGGTTTCAGTTCCATCAGTTAGTCAAACTATTGAACTACCTGCTTTGGTATATCACAGGACTACACAATAAACTATTTGAGGGGGAAAATATAATGGCTGAAAGTTATCTACAATTAGTGGGAAGCTTACATTTAATAGTATATGTAAAGAATAATATTTGAAATAACCAGACACTAAGACAAAGAAAACTCCTTAAAAGTATCCCAAGATAAAAGACAAGTCATCTTCAAGCAAACAAAACAAACCATTAGAATGTTGCTCATTAGCAACAATATAGGAAGACAATGAATCTTCTGAGTTAAAATATCCAACTGAAAATTCCATGCTTAGTAAGTCACAATTCAAAAGTAAACCAAGAGAAAAACATTCTCAGATTAAAAAAAAACACTCACACATAATTATTAAAGAAATGATTAGGAGACATAATTCAGGAAGAAGGTTAGAAATTTATGTTAATAAAGGAAGGAATAGGATGCAAGAAGCAATGGTAAGCAAAGAAATTAGCAAGCATGAATAAATCTAATCAAGCATTAATTATACAAAAAACTTAGCAACAATTACTAATCTAAGGATAAAATTCAGAGCAAATAAAATATTAAAAAGTGATAGCTAATGTATCTCTATGTGCTAGAAATTCTTTGAAATGTTTTATATACATTAATTAGTTTAATTCTCATAACAAATCCATGGAATAGATACACGTGACATCCACACTTACATATAAAGAAACCTGGTTAAAACAGGCTGAGCAATTTAAGAGATGACAGTTGACAGATAGGAGACCAGAATTGAATACTAGGAGTCTATATTCTTCATCAGTATCCTGTACCACCAATGTGGATTAGTAACAGAGAAGAAATAAAAGTTACAAAAACTGTAGGCAACATAGCAGGTAGTAAAGAGAATGGCTGCAGTTAAAAGTTTTTAATTTCTTGTATCACTTTGGGAGAGATTAGAGATCCTGATTAAAGTTAGACTTTACTAAGATAATTAGACAAATCAAGCCAGGTTTCTGGTGTGTTGCTGACAGAAAGGGGTGAGATATTACTGAGAAAATTTGAAAACATGCATACCCAGGACCGAAGCACTTCTAGCTCCTAAGTACCACTGAGAAGCTTTTGCACATATGTACCAGGAAATACATACATGTATATTCATAGAAACTGTGTACATAAATAGTATAAAACTGAAAATATTCAAAATGTCTATTGAAAGGAGAATGGAATTAAATTTTTAGTATATTCAGCATAACAATAAATGAATATTAGCTACCTACAACAAAAGGGATAAGAGACGGTATATTAAAATTAAGTGAATAAGAAGTTTCACGAACCTGTTATTTTGTTGAATTTTAAAATTAAGTTAAATAATTTTTAATTTAGGCATATACACTTAAAGTTATTTTTTAAAAATTAGGAGTAGACAAAGATAAAGAATATACAATGAAAGATGGAGCACATAAATAAATAAAAATAATTTTATTTCTAACTATTTCATTATTTGGTAGTTTTATTGTCATTGGTTGGTTCATTCATGATAAATTAACACATTGATTAGATCATGAAAGAGCTATGATGAAAGTGTGACAGTGATAAAGAATTATGATTTCTGAAACCATAAAACAGTATTTCTTTTCCAAGGAAAATATAGGACAAGAAGCTATGATTAGGGCCTCCCCTGGTGGTGCAGCGGTTGAGCACTGGGCTGCAAAGCTGCCTGCAGCCTCTGCAGCGCCGATTCGATCCCTGGCCACCGGTGAGGGTCCTACATGGCTTGCAGACCTCTCCTGCCATGCCCACTGCTCCCCTCAGCAGTGTCTTTCATCAGTCTGCCTGTTCTGTTCCCTGCTCTGGCTCTGGTGAATTCTCTCACCCCCCCCATGCTTCTGACTGTACCCAGTGCTTGTATAAATAAATAAATAAATAAATCTTAAAAAAAAAAAAAAAGCTATGATTATTAGTTGGCCATTTATGTGAGAAAAACAAACATAAGCTTTCAAAAATGAGACAGTATTGGAGCTGGACATTATATTTATTCTGTTTTTATTCATGCAAGTCATTCCAAAGAATTGATGGAATAAGAATGAATTTGTTAAATTAAATTTTGAAACCTACTACCAAAGCACTCTGTGATGTCATGGAAATAAAGGGATAATCGAACTTCACAGATGTTCAGTATATTTTAGGTATGTATAGATTAATTCATTCATCTTTACAATATAGCTATGAAATTATATAGCAATAGATCTCACCATTATTACTAAGCTCCCAATAAGTAACTCAATAAAATGTAGCTTAATTATTATCATTATTAGTGATGCTATCATGCATTTAAGTATGTAAAATTACTACCTATATGCATTGGTTCTCAAATATTATTTAGGACAATAATTCCTGAGGGTTTTGGTAAAAGGCAGAATTCTATGATTCATCTCTGGTTATTCTGAGTCCTCTGTTCTGGGTTAAATTAGAAAACCTACAATTGGGGCCTCCCCTGGTGGCTCAGCAGTTGAGTGCTGGGCTACAAAGCTGCCCGCAGCCTCTGCAGCAATGGTTTGATCCTCAGCCACTGGCGAGGGTCCTACATGGTGCAACAGACCTCTCCTGCCGCCCACTGCTTCCCTCAGAAGTGTATTTCATCAGTCTGCCTGTTCTTTTCCCCGCTCTGGCTCTGGTGAATTCTCTCGCCCTCCAGTGCTTCTGACTGTACCCAGTGCTTGTATAAATAAATAAATAAATCTTTAAAAAAAGTAAAAAAAAAAAAAACCCTGCATGTAAAATATTCCAAAGCAATTCTAATTTTTTTTAATTTTTTTTAAAGAGGCATGTATTTTTATTTATTTGTTTGTTTGTTTGTTTGTACATGCACTGGGTACAGTCAGAAGCGCGGGAGGGTGAGAGAATTCACCAGAGCCAGAGCAGGGAGCAGAGCAGGCAGAAGGACCCAAGTACACTGCTGAGGGGAGCAGCGGGCGGTAGGAGAGGGCTGCTTGCCATGTGGGACCCTCCTCTGGTGGCTGGGAAGCAGCTGGGTATTGAACTGGCCTCAGTTTAGCAACCCAGTGTTCAACTGCTGTGCCACCAGGGCAGCCCATTCCAAAGCAATTCTAATGCAGATGATCCTCAGTGAATATTTTAAAAAGCATTTAGGAGAACTAAAGTATACACCAAACAAAGCAATTCTAATGCAGATGATCCTCAGTGAATATTTTAAAAAGCATTTAGGAGAACTAAAGTATACACCAAACAATAGATGAAGAAGTTCTATGTAACCTGATATACTTATTAATCTAGTACATACAAGCCAGGTCCTATGAATCTCTAACTCGCCCCCATTATGATTTGTGCTGATTTAAGGAAATATGGATGAAGAACACACAGAAGTTCTATTCAGTTTGGAAAATTTTGAGAGTCTATATTAAGAGATCTTGTGATTCAATGGACACTGATGATTTAGCACCCTTTCTAAAAATTTCAAAGACTAAT
The DNA here is from genome assembly GCF_964194135.1 of Talpa europaea. Taxonomy (NCBI): domain Eukaryota; kingdom Metazoa; phylum Chordata; class Mammalia; order Eulipotyphla; family Talpidae; genus Talpa; species Talpa europaea. The sequence continues at coordinate 91,047,288 of NC_140070.1, forward strand.
ACATAAGATAAACACGTAAACCAACATTGGTTAACAATCATGAAAGAAGTTATCATGAGGTAAAGATCAATAGGGACATGTCCTGTCTCATCTTTTGAGAATTAAGATTTCACAGAACAAGATTTAGAAGGTAAACTGGAACTTTCATCTCCTAAATTAGAACAAAAAGAAAAACATAATAAGAGCACACAAGGTAAAGAATGCCCAATGCAAAAAGATTTCCACGTAACAAAAAACATGAGAAGCAGCTGGGTGCTTTTGCCCACTTTAGAGATGTCAATGTTTAAATCAGTCCTCTGAGGTCATCATCTTGTTTTGGTTAAGTTGGGAACACATTTGGATAGACACCATGTCCTTAGTATTTAGAATAACTTTCCAACTTGTTCAAAATATATATAGACTAATATCAAAATTTATTTCTATGATCATTTCACAAAAAATGTCACCATTACTTGTGCTCCTTGTTTTTCTCTTTCCTAAAGTTAAACACGTGAGAATTTTAAAGTGGGTAAAGGGGAATATTCATTAATATCTTATTACCTAAAAGGCAATTTGCTAAAGCTTTTGATACTGCCAAAATTCAGGAAAGGGTAATAAACCTCAGTGATACTATCAAATTAGTTCTGCCAGTTATTTCCTAATGGATAAGACTTATACTGCCTAATGATTCTCTCACCCTTAAGTGAGAAAGTCTAACTTGACTTAAAGTAATCTCTGCATTTAGGCTGTATCCACATGCTATCTTCTCTTTGTGTTTTCTTGTTCCACCACTGGTGACACAGCTGAGGAAGCCAGGGACATCCTGCTCTGGGAATGACAGAAGGGGCATCATAAATGCAAACTGTATTACTTGACCCTTTTCCTTCTTTTACCTTGAAATTTGTTTTTGAAGAGTTTTACTCAACCACAACCTCATATGTGTTAGAATGGCTATCACCAAAAACAAAAGATAAACATTGCCAAGGATGTGAAAAAAAGGGAACTCTTATTCACTGTTGGTGGGAATGTATTGGTACAGCCACTATGAAAAACAATAAGAAATGTCCTCATATAGAACTACCATATGACCTGGCATTTCCACTTAAAGGTATTTATCCACAGAAAGCAAAGTCAGGGCCTCCCTGGTGGCGCAAAGGGTTAAGACGCAACCTATGAAGCTGACTGCAGCCACTACAGCACGAGTTCGATCCCTGGCCTGGGAGCAACCCACATGGAGCAGCAGACCTCTCCTGACTCTCCTGCCGCTTCCCTCAGCAGTGTATTTTAGTCAGTCTGCCTGTTCTGTTCCCCACTCTGTCTCTGGTGAATCCTCTCACACTCCCACCACACCTTTGGCCTGTACCCCCATTCTTATGCATAAATAAATCTTAAAAAAAAAAAGAAAAGTCACTGCAATTCTTGTTCAATCCAGTATTATTTACAACAGCCATGACATGAAAAAAACCTGTGTTTTTCAGCAGATAAAGAAATTGTGGCATGTACAATGGCATACTATTCAGCCACAAAAAAAGAAGGAAATCCTCCCATCTGTGACCACATGCATGAATCCTACATGCATTACTCTAAGTGAAATAAGTCAGAAAGAGAAAGACAAATAGTGTCTGATCTAACTTACATGTGGAATCTAAAAGGAAAAAAAAACTCATAGACAAGAGATCAGATTTATGGTTGTCAGAAGTGAACGGTGAGAAGGATTTAACAAAGTGGTCAAATGGTACAACCTTCCATTTATAAGATAAATAAGATTAGGAATATAATATACAATATGATGACCATTTAACAGTATTTGCAAATTTCTAAAAAATTAAGTTCTCATCACAAGGAGGGAAAAATATATCTATATGACATAGTGGGGTCAGATAATCTTGTAATCATTTTGCAATATGTACATATGTACAATCATATTGAATATCTGAAACTTATACAGTATTATATATCAACAAGATCTCAATAAAACTGACCATAGAATGACTTACAAGTGACTTTTGACCAAAGCTCATCAAGCTAAGGAGAGGAACAGCCTGAATTTAATCTCATTGGTTAGGCTCCAAAGTCATTATTTCTAAGTTGTGCTCATTCTGCCTTTCAGCTATGACCTGTATACAAAGCAATGCCCCTCAACTATGAAGAATATATTATTATTTCCCCCTGTATATAAATGGGAACACTGAAACAGAAAAAAAGAGAAATAAAGATTTTCTGAGGTTATAAACTAAAACAGTCTGGCTTCAAAAGCTGTGTCTTTAAACTTCATTCTGTATGCCTCTATGAAAATTTCAGAAGCACATGGAAACAGAATATTCAGGAGGAGGCATAGACATAAGATGTCAATAGACCATTCTCTTACACTCTTATGATGAGCACTGAGATATCAAAATAGAAGATAAACAAAATTGACAAACCTTTTGCCAGACTCACTAAGGGAAAAAAAAAAAACTAATGAAATAGGAAGTGAAAGAGAGACAACATTTACATTAGGCTTGAGGTGTAGATGGTAATAAATTATCCATAGTCTATTAAATGTTAATTTCCTGGGTTGTTTTAGAAATACCAATTGTTTATATTTTTTAGATTAATTACCTGATTTTAATGATTATATTGAGCATTCCTCATATGAAGAGAACAAAAAAGTCCTAAGATTTATTTTTTCTAAAATAATTCATTTTTTTCCTTTTTCTTTTTCATAAAATTTATTTGGCACTACAAAAGTCCCCAAACATCCAAAAGAACAAGCACCAAAAAAAAAAAAAAAAACCTGAGAAAAAAGAGCAAAAGTAGAGGTATCATACTCTCCAACATCAAACAAAACTGCCAAGCTTTAGTAATCAAATGGCATGGATTACAATAAAAACACATGCACAGGTGAATGGAACAGAACCAGGCTCCAGAAATAAATCCACTTATATATAGATAACTGATTTTTCACAAAGGAACTGAGGACATAGAAATGGAAAAATGAAATCTGTTCAATATATGGTGCTGGGGAAACTGAGCAATCACATACAAAATGATAAAAGGAGACAAATATCTAACGCCATACACAAAAATTACTTTTTAAATGGACTACAGACTTGAATATAAGACCTGAAACCATATATACATAAAATAAAACATAGACAATGAGTTCTTCAACATCAAATTTGGCGAAATTTTCGTGGAAACTTCTTAAACAGTTAGGGCAACAAAAGCAAAAACAAAAAAGACTGGATTACATCACAATAAAAAACTTCTACTCAGAAAAACAAAACACTATTAAAATGAAAAGGCAACCTACAGAATGGGAAAAGATATTTGTAAATCATCTGTCAGACAAAAGGTTGATATCCAAAATATAGAGAGAACTCATAAAAGACAACCAAAAAAACCAGCCCAATCAAAACTGAGTCAATCTGAATAAATATTACACCAAGGAGACATACAGATGACAAAAAGACATGTAAAAAGATGACCTTCAGGGTTTATCATTAGGAATTTGCATATCTAAACAATGAGACATTCCCTCACACCTGTGAGAATGGCGACTATCCAAAAGACAGAAACCAACATGTATGGAAGAAGGTGTGAAGAAAAGGAAACCTTTGTACACTGTCAGTAGGAATATAAATTGGTGCAACCATTATGGAAAATAGTATAAAGAGTCCTTAAAAATAGCTATTCCACTTCTGGTTAAGTATCTGAAAAATACAAAAACAATAATTTGAAAAGATATGTATATCCCCAGGTTAATCACAACAATTTTAATATCCACGAATTGAAAACAACCTAAATGTACATTGGCAGATAAATGGATAAAGATGTAGTTTATATACTGTACACAAGGTAATACCATCCAGTCATAAAAAAAAAAAAAGATGAAACCTTGTTATTTGACAGGAAAGGACCTAGAGCATATTATGCTATGTGAAATAGACAAAAAAGACACTCACTGTATGATTTCATTCATATATGGTGAATAAACAATATACAAACAAACAGAAAAAAACAAAACAAAAACTCTTTGACTATAAGAACTGCTAATAGTGGCTAGCAGAATGGAAAGGGAGAGTGGGGGAGTAAAATTGGGTAAGAGTGAACAATGATGATGGATGGAAACTAGACTTTTGGTGTCCAACATAATGTAGTATACACAGATGTTGAGTTATAAGGCTGCACACCTGAAATCTATAGTGTTATAAACCAATGTTCCTTTAATTTAAAAAAAAAAAACAATAGAACTCACCTTTCTGTAAGAAATCACAGTCTAACATTTCTCAGTTTAGTTTCACATAGTTCAATTAAAAACCTTTCATGGGGGGGGGGCGGAGCAACATGGCGGTGAAGAGACGCTGCGAGTAAGATCTCCCATTAAAAAAAGTTAATAGGGAGGAAAAGCGGCAGGTCCCAGTGAGAAGTGGGACACGGAAGATAAACGGGTGACGCCAGCAAACTGCCCGAAGAAGAAAGTGGCCATAAAAGAGGACTAGAAGGGAGGGAAGCACAGAACCCTGCTCCCCTCCCCCGCCCACAGAGGCGGCACTCTCCGACCCGCAGAGAGGAGGAAAACAACAAACTAAAACGACCAACAAGAACAAACGACGCAGCAAGCGGGACTGTGAGTGGAAAGGAACTATTGCAGCCACCACACCCCGTGAACGGGAGCTGTGGAGAACCCTGCAGGATTCGCCGCGGCGGTGAGCGAACGGCTCCGGGCACCATTAGAGAAGAACAAAGACCCCGGGAGACGCACACACAGCCCTGGCTGCTGGTAAGCTTGTGCAGAAAAGCGGCGCGCTTGGCGCGCTTGAAAAGCAAATGCAGACCAGGATCGCAGCGGCCCAGGTCCCCACGCCTGCGACCTAGGCTTGCAGGGAGACGCACGGAGGCCCTCCTCACTGAGGTGAAAGTCCCTCACTGAGTGAGCAGGAACCAGGCGCCCAGGCATGGGAGCGGGGTGCAAAAGGCGCCATTCCCACGCCACTGAACTGGGCTACAGCCCACGTCCTGGAACTAAGGGCTTTGAACTGAGACCCGGGGCACGAAATTCGGGGCGTGGGTTCTCCACGACTGTGGGGCACAAGGCAGACACAGCACCCCAAAGCCGTTGAGGTTTACCCTACCATTCCCGCTCTGTTCCCTATCCCACGGGGTGGGGGGAGGCGAAAAACAGCTCCCCAAGGACAATAGGAGAGATCTCTGCCACCACCTAGCGACCAGAAAAAAAAGTCACTAACACCCCATAGAACAGGAAATTTCTTAAGACTGCTTGAAAAGGGCAGAAGGCTTCTGGAGGACCCTGTGGCCAGCTGGGAAGTTAGCCCACTCCAGGCCTGTTCCGACCAGCAGTCTGAGCCTGCAGAGGGAGCAGGCACCCACGTCCGGGGCAGACCGGGTGCGCAGAAGAGTGTGCCTGAAACCGGAGGCGCAGGGACTGCATCCCGCTTCGCCATTTTAGAACAGGGACATTTCTTCAGTAAAGACTGCCTAAAACCAGCAGAAAGCTCCCCCAGAAGCCAGAGATGGCTCCTGGAGGAGCCAGAGGGGAGCGGAGAAGTTCACCCAAGATGCCAGACAGTCCGAGCAACACAGTGTCCCAATGCATACAACAAATTAGAAAACAGACAGTACGGAGTAGAAGAACCACACGCAACCTAACAACTCCTCAGGAAAGAAGCACACCACAAAAAGAAAACCACTCCCCAGATTGCAACGACAGCAACTTGGAAGAACTTCTGAGCCTTCCAGAGAGAGAATTTAAAATTGCCATGATTAAAAAAGTGATAGAAGTCATAAAGGAAAACAATGATCAGAAGAAGGAAATTGAGTCCCTAAAGAGGGAAAACAATGGTCAGAAGAATGAAATTGAGTCCCTAAAGAGGGAAGTAAAAGAAATGCAGGAGATCAAAGAATTAATGGAGGAACTAAAGAACTCTGGGAAAAGCAATGAAAGCAGAATAGATGAAATGGAAGAACGAATAAGTACTGTTGAAGACACAGAAATAAAAAGAACCAAAGCAGAAAAGGAAAGAGAAGTACAAAGGAAAAAGAATGAAGAAAGACTTCGGGAACTATCTGACTCCATGAGGAAAGGAAATATAAGAGTTATAGGAATTCCAGAAGGAGAGGAGAGAGATGTAGGAACAGAGAAAATATTCCAGGAGATAATTGAAGAGAACTTCCCAAATGCGAAGAAGGAGCTGGAAATTAATATACAAGAAGCAAGAAGAACACCAAACTTCCACGACGAAAAGAAAAACACAGCAAGACACATAATAGTAAAGCTCCCAAGAATCCAGGACAAGGAAAAAATAATGAAGCTGACAAGAGGGAAGAAACAGATAACATTCAAAGGAAAGCCAATCAGGCTGACATCAGAATTCTCTGAAGAAACACTACGGGCAAGGAGAGAGTGGAGGGACATAGTCAACAGACTCCAAGAAAACAGATGCCAACCAAGAATACTCTATCCCGCAAAGCTCTCTTTCCTCCACGAAGAAAAAATATGGACCTTCCCAGACAAAGAGAAACTCCGGAATTTCATTACGACTAAACCCCCACTCCAAAAAATACTACAAGGAATCCTAAAGCCAGAACCTCAGAGGGACGAATAACAACGAAAGAAGACCAAAAAAAAAAAAAAGTTATTAAAAGAATAAATAAATAAAATCAAAGGAAAGACAAACACAATGGCAAATACAGATGCTAACATATCAATATTAACTCTAAACATAAATGGACTAAACTCTTCAATAAAAAGACACAGAGTTGCAGCCTGGATTAAGAAACAAAACCCAACCTTTTGCTGTCTCCAGGAAACACATTTAGCTACAAAAGATAAAAATAGGCTCAAAGTCAAAGGATGGAAAACAATCCTACAAGCAAATGGACCAAAAAAGAAAGCAGGAACAGCTATACTTATAACAGATAAAACAGACTTCAAACTCAAAAAAATAAAAAGAGGCCCCAATGGTCACTACATTATGATTAAGGGGACAATACTTCAAGAAGAAATAACACTCATTAACATATACTCACCAAACGAAGGAGCACCAAAATATATCAGACAACTGTTGTCCTCTCTGAAAACAGACATCAGAGAAAACACATACGTAGTGGGAGACTTCAACACACCACTATCAACAATGGATAGATCAACAAGACAAAAAATAAGTAAAGAAACTAAAGCTCTAAATAAGGACCTAGAGCATTTGGGCTTAACAGACATCTATAGAACACTAAACCCAAAAAAAACGGAGTACACATTTTTCTCAAGCGCACACGGATCATTCTCCAGGATCGATCACATACTGGGGCACAAGACAAACATCAACAGATACACCAAGATTGAAATCATACCAACCATCTTTTCTGACCACGAAGGCATCAAACTAGAAATAAACCATAAAAAGAAGGCAAGGAACTATCCTACCTCATGGAGATTAAAAACCACACTACTGGAAGACCACTGGATTAACGAGGAGATCAAAGAAGAAATTAAAAAATTCTTTGAATTGAATGACAAGGAGGACACCAATATCCTAAATGTATGGGATGCAGCAAAAGCAGTAATAAGAGGAAAATATATAGCAATAGAAGCTCACATCAAAAAACAAGAAAGAACTCAAAGAAACTACCTAATCTTGAAGCTCAGAGATCTAGAAAAAGAACAACAAAAAAACCCAAAACCAGTAGAAGAAAAGAAATAATAAAAACCAAAGCAGAAATAAATGAAATTGAAACTAAAAAAACAATCCAAAAGATCAATGAAACCAAGAGCTGGTTCTTTGGAAAAATAAATAAAATAGACAAACCCCTAGCCAGGCTCACAAAGGAAAAAAGGGAGAAAGCACAAATACACAGGATCATAAATGAAAGAGGAGAAATCACAACGGACACAGCAGAATTCAAAAGAATAATCAGTAACTACTATGAACAGTTATATGGAAACAAGTTCAACAATCTAGAAGAGATGGACAAATTCCTACAACTCTGCAATCACCCAAAGCTAGATAAAGAAGAAATAGAACACCTAAACAGACCAATTACAATTAGCGAAATTGAAATGGTAATCAAGAACCTCCCCAAAAACAAAAGCCCAGGACCTGATGGATTTACAAATGAATTCTACCAAAGATTCAGAGACGAATTAGTGCCTATCCTTCACAAACTCTTCCAAAAAATTGAGAAGGAAGGGATAATACCAAACACGTTCTATGAAGCCAATATTACACTAATACCAAAACCAAACAAGGACAACACAAAAAAGGAATACTACAGGCCAATCTCCCTAATGAACACTGATGCAAAAATCCTCAATAAAATTTTAGCTATCAGAATCCAACAACGTATCCATAAGATAATTCACTACGACCAAGTAGGATTCATTCCAGGGACACAAGGATGGTTTAACATCCAAAAATCAATCAACATTATCCAACACATCAACAAAAAGAAATATAAAAACCATATCATAATATCAATAGATGCTGAGAAAGCTTTCGACAAAGTGCAACACCCATTCATGATAAAAGCCCTTGAAATTCTTGGTATACAAGGAACATACCTCAACATCATAAAGGCCATCTATGACAAGTCAACAGCCAGTATCATTCTCAATGGTGAAAAGCTGAAAACAATTCCATTAAGATCTGGAACAAGACCAGGATGTCCACTCTCACCACTGCTTTTCAATATAATACTGGAAGTCCTGGCCAGAGAAATAAGACAAGAGAAAGACATACAAGGAATCCAAATAGGAAAAGAAGAAGTCAAACTATCACTATTTGCAGATGATATTATAATATACATAGAGAACCCCAAAATCTCCACAGAAAAACTAATTCAACTCATCAATCAATTCAGTAAAGTGGCAGGATACAAAATCAACACGCAAAAGTCAGTAGCCTTCCTATACACAAACAATAAATCTGAAGAAGAAGAAATCAAAAAAACCATCCCTTTTATTATAGAAACAAAAGAAATCAAATATTTGGGAATAAATCTAACAAAAGAGGTAAAGGACCTATACAAAGAAAACTATAAAACACTGTTCAAAGAAATAGAAGACACAAAGAAATGGAAAGACATCCCCTGCTCATGGATTGGAAGAATAAACATTATTAAAATGGCCATCCTACCAAAAGCAATCTACAGATTCAATGCTATTCCAATCAAAATTTCAATGTCATTCTTCAAAGAAATAGAACAATTATTGATGAAATTCATATGGAATCACCAAAAACCCCAAATAGCCAAAGTTCTACTGAAAAAAAAAAGAAGGAAATGGAGGCATCACACTCCCAGACTTCAAACTATACTACAAAGCCATAATCATCAAAACTGCATGTTTTTGGAACAAGAACAGACATACAGAACAATGGAATCAAATAGAAAATCCAGAAATAAACCCACAGATTTATGGTCAACTAATCTTTGACAAAGGAGCAAAGACTATGCATTGGAGCAAAGAAAGTTTGTTCAATAAATGGTGCTGGGAAAACTGGGTCGCTACATGCAAAAGAATGAAGCTTTACCACTACCTCACACCATACACAAAAATCAACTCAAAATGGATTAAAGAACTAGACATAAGACCTGAAACCATAAAATACATAGAAGGAAATATAGGCAAAACACTACGTGATTTGCATATCAAAGACATCTTTACAGACACATCACCCAAAGCAGTGATAGTGAAAGCAATGATAAACAGCTGGGACTACATCAAATTAAAGAGCTTCTGCACAGCAAAAGAGACAATAACAAAAACAAAGAGAAACCCCACCAACTGGGAGAACATTTTTGCACACAACACTAATGATAAAGGACTGATCACAAAAATCTGCAAAGAGCTGATGAGACTCAACACAACAAAGAAAATTATACAGTCAAAAAATGGGCAGAAGAGCTAAAAAGAAACTTCTCTGAAGAGGAAATGCAAATGGCCAACAGACATATGAAAAAATGTTCAACATCACTTGTCATCAGGGAAATGCAAATCAAAACTACCATGAGATACCATCTTACACCAGTGAGAATGGCACATATTAAAAAAACTAGCAACAACAAATGTTGGCGAGGGTGTGGAGAAAAAGGAAATCTTCTGCACTGTTGGTGGGAGTGCAAACTGGTCCAACCACTATGGAGAGCTGTGTGGAGATTTCTGGACCTACTAAACATAGAGCTTCCATATGATCCAGCAATTCCACTCCTAGGTATTTACCCAAAGGACACAGAAACATCAATTCCAAAGAACACCTGCACCCCTATGTTTATAGCAGCACTATTTACAATAGCTAAGCTTTGGAAACAGCCCAAATGCCCAAAATAGATGACTGGATCAAGAAGATGTGGTACATATACACCATGGAATATTACTCAGCATTCAAAAAAGATAAACACATGCAATTTGCAGCATCATGGATGGCGTTGGAAGGGATCATGCTCAGCGAAATAAGCCAAAAAGAAAAAGAAAAATACAGGATGGTCTCACTCATAGCAGGAATCTAGAAAACTTAAATAAGGGACCAGGAAAATGAATATAAGAAAGTGAAAATCAAAATCAACAAAAAACTATGAACCAGAGACACTTTTTGGGGGGTGGGGGGCGGGAGGGGAGGGATTGGGGTCAGAATGGGGCGTTTGCAATTGTATGGGGGAATATAAAAATAAAATTTATTATTTAAAAAAAAAAACCTTTCATGCTTGGTCGTTAAAACTATGGCTTAAATTTGGAGCTTAGGTAAGTGATTTTGGCAGGGGAGGGGACAGTGGCTTTGCCTCTTCATAAGTGAAAATAAAGGCAAAGCCAGGAAATGATAAAGTCCTTTTAAAATAGTCTCAACATCTTGATATTCTTTGTTTTGCCTCTAAGAATCTTAGGTTTCTCAATTTATCAGTACCTCAGCTAGGGCATATGGGACTCTCAGCTGTAATTGGACTCTAATAAGCATAACCTTCTACAGTCACATCTAGAAGCTGCTGTATGCAGAGCAAAGTAGGAACTATCAAATGTAATATGTGACCCATTGAATTTACAAATGCAAAATAGAAATGCAAAATATTCACACGTTTGTTCAGACATTTCTGCACCCACCAACACCTCATCTCCTGTATGTTGTGAGACGAGTCATATTTTGCCAATTAGGCTAAGGAAGTTTAACCCAAACAGCTGCTTAAAGTCTTTTCTATAATGCTCACTCATTATTCCCTGCAGGGAACAAAAACAACAAACCAACTGCAGTGAATATAAAAAAAAAAAAGGCAGGCACTGGGGACACAAACAGGCACACATATACACAACACGTACTAAACACTGCAAATCACCTGAAATATATTAATGTGCCATAGTCTATTAGATTTGAAGGAAATCAAATGTTACATGCAAGTATTATATGAACGTCCAAAAAAGAGTATTTACTTAATGCTGACAGCGTGCACATACACACACACACACAAGTCAGCATGTGCTCCCCCGCATCCCAGGGTACTTCTCCCCTCCCAATACAGTTGAGTGGTAGTTTTGCAATAACATGAAATACTAATCAAAGCAAAGTTACCATTCAACTAGTTTGGGAGGGGAGGAGCACACTAGGGTGCAGGGGATGTATAACAGAGTCCACTTCCAGAGTTGATAGTAAATACACATTATTTCTTAAGTTTTTAAGTATTTTCAAATAGAAAAGACAAGAATGTATGTAGCAATATTCAGGGAAACACAGAAAGGAACCATATAAAGCATTTTAGAATTGTTCCCAGGAAATAGATAATAAGAAACAGGAAAAGGACAGAAAACTCGTAGAATTTAGTAATAAAAGAGTGATTTAAATGTGAAAATGATATACATGTGTAAGTTGTAAGCACTAAAATTAAACTTTAAAAATAATTATTATTGGGACCTCCCTGGTGGCACAGGGGTTAAGAGGCAAGCTATGAAGCTAATGGCAGCCACTGCAGCAAGAGTTCCATCCCTGGCCTGGAAGCAACCCACATGGCATAGCAGACCTCTGCCATCTCACCCGCTGCTCCCCTCAACAGTGTATTTCAGTCAGTCTGCCTGTTCTGCTCCCCACTCTGCCTCTGGTGAATCCTCTCACCACCCGCACTTATGGCCTTACCCCATTCTCATATTCATAAATAAACAAATCTTTTTAAAAAAAGAAATTATTTTTTAAAAAATATTATTATTGGAGTTTTCAGGGAATAAAGTGATCAAGGGCGGTAGCAATGAAGAACTTTGTCAGTCTGTGGCACTCACAACACAATTGGTAAGTGTTGGCGAGCCCTGAACTTTTTTAAAATATGGGAGACTAGTGAGTATATTTGGATTTTAAAAACAACAAGTGCTCTGTGAAAAGACAGAGAAATCGATTATGTCCCGACCCACGGGATTCGGAGGCACGAAAAGAGAAGGGCTGAGGATTGAAATGAGGGGCTTGACAACTTGACGTTAGCGTTTGCTTCTTTATTTTTCCTTTATCCTTTTCCTACTTTTACATGTCTTTCTTTTCCCTTTCTTACTTCCCTGGCCTTCTCTCTGCTCCTCTCACAGTACCCCTTGCCGTATCTCCTTACAGTCTCCTTGCAGTCTCTCTCTCTCTCTCTCTCTCTCTCTCTCTCTCCTCTCTCTCTCTCCTCTCTCTCTCTCTCTCTCTTCCCTTCTTATACCCCGGTCGCTCCTCCCATTGTACCTCTCAGTCTCGCGTGATTTACAGGAGAACGCAGGGGTTTCTCCAAAGGCGAAACAGTAAATCGAAACCTAATTCATGGAGCACATGTGCAACATGGCGCATGCTCCAGGCAGCTCCAGACATGATTATATATCAAGTGTAAACAAATTAGGGGAAAAATCATATGCTAAATAAAGAATGACACTGTGAATAACCCAGGAGCTCAAGGGAATGCATGTATAACTGGGGAAAATGGGCAAAGGTGATGTAATTATAAAATAAATTCTGGAGGTGGAATGTACAGCATGGTTATGATAGTTAATAATATATGATTGTGTATCTGAAAGTTGCTAAGAAAGTAGACCTTAAAAGTTCTGATAAGAAAAAAAGTTATAATTGTGTGAGGTGATAAATGCTAACTTATTGTGGTAATAATTTCACAATATACACATATCAAATCACTATGTTTATATACTATAAACTAAAGAAATGTAATATGTCAACTATATTTCAATATAACTAGAGGAACAAAGAACAAACCAATAAAAATTTTGGCAAAAATGTAAACACAGACAGAAAATTCATAATTCACAAAAGGAAGTGCCAAGAAAAATAAACATATATTAAAAGATATGTAGCTTACCATTAATCTCAAACACAGATATCAAAATACCAGTTCTGACTAAACAAAGTAAACTGAAACAACAAACATGAACCACCTGTCATTTATGAAGGTAAGTCACTCCCAGACCATTGCAGAAAGTATAAATTACTATAATATATATGAAAGATGAACAAAAATATTGAAACCAAGAAATAATTTATAGTGCAAAGTAGATTCCTCTATTTACCCTGTTTCTGCCCCCCCCCCAACACACACACCCCATTCCCCTACTGCATTTTGCACATGGCTTTGGTATGGCAATGTGGCAAACCCATCCCCAAATCTCTAAGATCATTCACTGCAGCTCCCTTTGGCTATCTGGTTTATCTTTTGTTATTCTAATTCTGAATTTTCAGCCTCTGAGTTGATCAGCATTGCTTATTATATATGTATATTCCTGGTTGAAGCCCTTGTTTAATCTGTTTCAAACCTGATACCCATTTCTTCAGCCTGGGCTGTGGGTTTGGCTAATTGCCAACAAAGCTGACCACAAAGTGGTTCCCTGACATACTACTTGGAGACTGAACTGTGCGGTATGTAGTAGTTACAAGGTCAGACTCAGGGCACCAAAGGTTTCTATCACCTCCTAGTTGGCTGATCTTGTACAATACTTAACTTCTCTGGTCTATTTCCTTGGCTCTAAAACGCAGGTGATATAATAGTCATCTACATGATAGTGTTTTTGAAAGGACAACTGACATATAATAGGTGCTTTCTGCCATTTTTCACTAAGTAATTTAAGATGAAAAAGATACTTGCCTGAAATAAGGCTTAGGAAATGGAGAAGTGAGACACTGTAGAAAGGAAATCTGAGATGGAGTCAGTCCATTCCTGTTTTCCTTCATTTTAAGTATAATTTTAAGGCATTCTGCTAAAAAGAGGAGCTGTGTAGACTGTCTCCTAATATTTATATGCTCATTTATGACAATTCTCAAGGAAGTATTCATATTTGAGAGCTCAAACACATGATAATTCCTTCAGGAGCTAAGAATTTACATGTATATATTCTTAGTAACCTAAAGTAATCACTGACAAATAGTTTTGAGTCTTCAAAACCTTTAGCATAACTGATACTATGCTGTTTTTGTAAGATTCAGACTATGTGGCAATGCTGCTTCTTAATTTATAGTAAGACATTTTACTCAGTCTTTTGAAATGGTTAACCACACTGACACTTTCAGCAGGCTCCCCTGCTTTAAATACCAGAAGTTAGAGTTTAATCCAATATGAGTAACAATATAATACAAACTTTATGGGCTCCTGCTCTGTGGATTCTCTTACTTTCAATACCTTGCAATATTTCACTCATCCTCATAGTTAAAACTGTGTCCATTTCATCTTCTTACTGGCACTCATGACTGAATTCTTTGGACTCCATTGTTCCCAAACTTTTTCCATTAAAGCTGCAAGAGTTTGTCAAGCTGTGCTCAAAGTTCAACCCCCAAAGTCTGTCAACTACTTCTGATTCAAGACTTCAGATATCCAAGTGTTTCTCCTTTTGTGGAAGTGCCAACTTAAAGATGAAAAACATCTTTGAGGATTAACTTAGAGCAATGTTTTTTTTAAACTATTGTAGATACTTTAAAATTGTGTTAACCTTGTGGAGTTCTTTTAACATTTGGCTTCATAACTAGAAGTGTCAATTTCATTGGCAAGAACTTGGAAGAGCATTAAAAACAACTGATCAACCAATATTCATTACAGCTTTCTGGAGGGTTGGTATATTATTTCAGATTTGTTGTGTGTATGCCTCAAGTTATACAATTCAACTCCAGACAATGTAAGAAACCCAGGCTATAAGGATGTTACAAATAATACAAAGCAGAGAAATTTGCAGGCTTCTGGAATGAACAGGATTTCTTTGATCTCTCCTATCTGCCATTTTGTTTTATTTCTCTTTCTTACACTTGCCAACTCTCATTTTCCCAGTCACTGCACCATCCCAACTAGTTGTCACTTTTGTGCACTTAATGGAAAATAAAGCCATTAATGACAATTCTCATGGAGAATACCCAGAGAAGGAGCACTGATCGGCCCCACCTCCCAACTTGTGTCAAAGAGAGAAGAGCTCCTGGTTAAGAAACAATCAGAGAGCAGTTTTATATGGCACAAGAATTGTTGCTTAGGGTAACCCTATTAGCTACATGAATGGGGTGGTGGTGAAAGGGTCAGAACACAGGAAAAAGTAGCTGAGAAGGCAACCCCAAGAAAGGCTGAATTACTTTTTTTAAGATGCTAATAAGCACTAGGGAAAACTTCCCCATCTGTAGTTGACAGCTGTTCTTGCCTCCTAATTAATACAGGTGATAGTCAAGTCTACAGAAAAGAAAACCTTTTTATTTTTAGAAATAAAAACCCAAAATATAAAATACTTCCTACTTTGACCTTTAAATTGTTGCTAAAATAAAGTTTTATTTAATAAGTAAAATGAAACAAGAAAGATTTCTGAAAACTAAGTAAAGATGACAAACTAAAAACACACATTTTTCTTTCCATTCTCTCAATATTTCACTTAATTGCACTAAAGCCACACAAGATATCTGTTGAAGTAAGTTTGGAGTGGTGAGTCTATCCATGGATGAATTATTCTGACTTTTTTTTGCAAAATAAAAAGCAGAAGGGATTGCCCTAGCAGATAAACTGTGTGAGACATATGAAGTCATAGGTCAGAAGGTGAAGAGGAACCAGCCAAAGAAATTGTAGAAACTATTCTTTCTAGAGAAAATGAGAGAAGCCTGGAGCTAAGAATTGGAAGGCTAGAGCATAAAAAAGTACTATAGAGAAGCAATCAGAGAAAATCATTCTAAAACTGTCCACATCACTGCAACTTGACTCTTCCCAACAGACACCCATTCCCCTGTGAATGGTGAATGATAGGCCTTGCCTGTTTGAGTGAACATAAACCAAGATCCTGTTTTCTAAAGACACTGAATCAATTACTTAGGAATAGCAAATGTTCCAAGTGTGGGATTTTGAAGTCCACATTAAAGTCACCCTTATTTTCTCTGGAAGATTGCCTACCTGCTTCTCATCTGCATATCTTAACAATAAAACAGAAAAACATACACATGTATACAAGTGCACACACACAGCGCTTACAGCCTGCCCTCCTAGACAAGGAAATTATTTGATGCTTTGATAAAGAAACAATTATCATGAGACAACTGGGAAAAACCATCCTCACAAAGGAACATATCAAGAAAAACAAGCAAAACAAATGATCCTGGAGAAAACACAAATAATAAGGAAAAATAAGCATCTTTAGTTCCATTTAATACAATGATCTATCATGTAACAAGAATAGAATATTATGAACAAGAAATAGAGAATATCTAACAATGAGTTCTTAGAAATGAAAAATATTAACGAACTTGAAAGTTCAATGAAAGGCCCCAGGTTCATAGTATTTTGTTGATTTTGATTTTCGCTTTCTTATAGTTATTCATTTTTCTGGTCCCTTATTTAAGTTTTCTAGATTCCTGCTATGAGTGAGACCATCCGGTATTTTTCTTTTTCTTTTTGGCTTATTTCGCTGAGCATGATCCCTTCCAGCGCCATCCATGTTGCTGCAAATTGCATGTGTTTATCTTTTTTGAATGCTGAGTAATATTCCATGGTGTATATGTACCACATCTTCTTAATCCAGTCATCTATTTTTGGGCATTTGGGCTGTTTCCAAAGCTTAGCTATTGTAAACAGTGTTGCTATAAACATAGGGGTGCAGGTGTTCTTTGGAATTGATGTTTCTGTGTCCTTTGGGTAAATACCTAGGAGTGGAATTGCTGGATCATATGGAAGCTCTATGTTTAGTAGGTCCAGAAATCTCCACACAGCTCTCCATAGTGGTTGGACCAGTTTGCACTCCCACCAACAGTGCAGAAGAGTTCCTTTTTCTCCACACCCTCGCCAACACTTGTTGTTGCTAGTTTTTTTAATATGTGCCATTCTCACTGGGGTAAGATGCTATCTCATGGTAGTTTTGATTTGCATTTCCCTGATGACAAGTGATGTTGAACATTTTTTCATATGCCTGTTGGCCATTTGCATTTCCTCTTCAGAGAAGTTTCTTTTTAGCTCTTCTGCCCATTTTTGGACTGGATTATTTTCTTTGTTGTTGTTGAGTCTCATCAGCTCTTTGCAGATTTTTGTGATCAGTCTTTTATCATTAGTGTTGTGTGTAAAAATGTTCTCCCAGTTGGTGGGGTTTCTCTTTGTTTTTGTTATTGTCTCTTTTGCTGTGCAGAAGCTCTTTAATTTGATGTAGTCCCAGCTGTTTATCTTTGCGTTCACTATCACTGCTTTGGGTGATGTGTCTGTAAAGATGTCTTTGATGTGCAAATCATGTAGTGTTTCGCCTATATTTCCTTCTATATATTTTATGGTTTCAGTTCTTATGTCTAGTTCTTTAATCCATTTTGAGTTGATTTTCGTGTATGGTGTGAGGTAGTGGTCAAGCTTCATTCTTTTGCATGTAGCGACCCAGTTTTCCCAGCACCATTTATTGAACAAACTTTCTTTGCTCCAATGCATAGTCTTTGCTCTTTTGTCAAAGATTAGTTGACCATAAATCTGTGGGTTTATTTCTGGATTTTCTATTCGATTCCATTGGTCTGTGTGTCTGTTCTTGTTCCAATACCATGCAGTTTTGATGATTATGGCTTTGTAGTATAGTTTGAAGTCTGGGAGTGTGATGCCTCCATTCCCTTCTTTTTTTTTCAGGAGAGCTTTGGCTATTTGGGGTTTTTTGTGATTCCATATGAATTTCATCAATAATTGTTCTATTTCTTTGAAGAATGACATTGAAATTTTGATTGGAATAGCATTGAATCTGTAGATTGCTTTTGGTAGGATGGCCATTTTAATAATGTTTATTCTTCCAATCCATGAGCAGGGGATGTCTTTCCATTTCTTTGTGTCTTCTTCTATTTCTTTTAACTGTGTTTTATAGTTTTCTTTGTATAGGTCCTTTACCTCTTTTGTTAGATTTATTCCCAAATATTTGATTTCTTTTGTTTCAAAATAAAAGGGATGGTTATTTTGATTTCTTCTTCTTCAGATTTATTGTTTGTGTATAGGAAGGCTACTGACTTTTGCGTGTTGATTTTGTATCCTGCCACTTTACTGAACTGATTGATGAGTTGAATTAGTTTTTCTGTGGAGTTTTTGGGGTTCTCTATGTATATTATCATATCATCTGCAAATAGTGATAGTTTGACTTCTTCTTTTCCTATTTGGATTCCTTGTATGTCTTTCTCTTGTCTTATTGCTCTGGCTAGGACTTCCAGTATTATATTGAAAAGCAGTGGTGAGAGTGGACATCCTTGTCTTGTTCCAGATCTTAATGGAATTGATTTCAGCTTTTCACCATTGAGAATGATACTGGCTGTTGGCTTGTCATAGATGGCCTTTATGATGTTGAGGTATGTTCCTTGTATCCCAAGAATTTCAAGGGCTTTTATCATGAATGCGTGTTGCACTTTGTCGAAAGCTTTCTCAGCATCTATTGATATTATGATATGGTTTTTATATTTCTTTTTGTTGATGTGTTGGATAACGTTGATTGATTTTCGGATGTTGAACCATCCTTGTGTCCCTGGAATGAATCCTACTTGGTCGTGGTGAATTATCTTATGGATACATTGTTGGATTCTGATAGCTAAAATTTTATTGAGGATTTTTGCATCAGTGTTCATTAGGGAGATTGGCCTGTAGTTTTCCTTTTTCGTGTTGTCCTTGTTTGGTTTTGGTATTAGTGTAATGTTGGCTTCATAGAATGTGTTTGGTATTGTCCCTTCCCTTCTCAATTTTTTGGAAGAGTTTGTGAAGGATAGGCACTAATTCTTCTCTGAATGTTTGGTAGAATTCATTTGTAAATCCATCAGGTCCTGGGCTTTTGTTTTTGGGGAGGGTTTTGATTACCATTTCAATTCCGCTGCTTGTAATTGGTCTGTTTAGGTGTTCTATTTCTTCTTTATCTAGCTTTGGGTGATTGTAGAGTTGTAGGAATTTGTCCATCTCCTCTAGATTGTTCAACTTGTTTCCATATAACTGTTTATAGTAGTTACTGATTATTCTTTTGATTTCTGCTGTGTCCGTTGTGATTTCTCCTCTTTCATTTATGATCCTGTTTATTTGTGCTTTCTCCCTTTTTTCCTTTGTGAGCCTGGCTAGGGGTTTGTCTATTTTATTGATTTTTTCAAAGAACCATCTCTTGGTTTCATTGATCTTTTGGATTGTTTTTTTAGTTTCAATTTCATTTATTTCTGCTTTGGTTTTTATTATTTCTTTTCTTCTACTGGTTTTGGAGTTTTTTTGTTGTTCTTTTTCTAGATCTCTGAGCTTTGAGATTAGGTTGTTTCTTTGAGTTCTTTCTTGTTTTTTTGATGTGAGCTTCAATGGGGGGGTTGCAATTGTATGGGGAATAAAAAATAAAATTTATTATTTAAAAAATAAGTTCAATGAAAGGTTGGCTGTCAAAGTTAAAGAAATAACTAAGAATATATAGCAAAAAGACAGGAATGACAAATATGAGTTCCAATTATTAACAAGTAGAAGTTTCATTTAAAAAAGAATGAAGAAAACAGAGAAGAGAAAATTATGTAAGGATTCAAAATTCCTAGTGTTAAAAAGAGATATGAGCTTTCTAATTAAAGAGGCCACCAAGTACCAAATAAGTAAACTTTTGAAAGACTTATCTCTTGGGGCCTCCCTGGTGGTGCAAGGGTTAAAGGCTCAGCACTATCAAGCTATCACCAGTCACAACAGCATGAGTTCCATCTCTTGCCAGGGGGCTAACCCACAGCAGACCTCTTCTGTCTCACCTGATGCTCCCCTTCAGCAGTGTATTTCAGTAGATCTGCCCATTCTGCTCCCCACTCTGCTTTGGTGAATCCTCTCATCCCCCACACCTCTGACCTACACCCCAGTTCTTGTATGCATAAATAAATCAAATCTTTAAAAAAATAAAAGACCTACATCTGTATGTGCAATTAAGCAATTCTAAAATATTTAGGATAAAGATAAAATCCTAACAGTTCCAAAATAGAAAAATAAAATGTCATACAAATAAAGTTGCAACATAGCAGATGTTTCTGGTGCCTCTTTGCCTCTCTGCTCTTGGGTCTCATTTCAGCTGCATCTCAGAGGATATTCCACGCCCATTGGGACCCACACACAGAGACAACATCCCAATGCAAGTGCACACTGTATATGTGTTCTTGCACAAACTACATGTGTTCGCACACAAACATACTCTAGACTGCAAGAGCACTAATGCTGAGGATTAAACTTCTCAGCAGAGGAGAATAAATAATCTTTACCTCAGCAGAGGTAAAGAAATAATCCAGGGCCTCCCCAGTGGCGCAGCAGTTGAGCGCTGGATTGCGAAGCTGCCCGCAGCCTCTGAAGCACCGGTTCGATCCCCGGCTGCTCCCCGGCTACCAGAGGAGGGTCCCACATGGCCCGCAGACCTCTCCTGCCGCCCGCTGCTCCCCTCAGCAGTGTACTTCGGTCCTTCTGCCTGCTCTGCTCCCCACTCTGGCTCTGGTGAATTCTCTCACCCTCCCACGCTTCTGACTGTACCCAGTGCTTGTATGTATGTATGTATGTATGTATGTATGAATAAATAAATAGATAGATAAATAAATAAATAAATCTTTTAAAAAAAAAGGGAAAAGAAACAATCCAACTCTCAGTCTCCGCAGTAGATATTCCTGGGTGGCACTGAAAGTGCTGTTCAAAAGAACTTAAGAGACTGAAGCTCCTGTGCAGCACAGGAGTCACCTTATTAATGTGCCTTAATATTATTTTTCCTCCTTCATTGTCTCAATAATCTCCTCCATCATCTCTCATTCCAGGATCTCATCGTAAATAAACAGCCTATTTCCAAGGCCTTTACTCACAGTTTAGTTTATTGAAACATACATAAAATGTTGGTATTCACATGTCTGGTGATAATGATAAATGAATGTTTCCTACAACTACACTGCTGTTAGTACATATAACCTCAGGCTGATGTCTTAAGATTTCAAGACAGTTGTAACATCATAGGCCTCATGAAGAATATGAAATGCAAAAGACAGAAAGCAGATTGCTTTCAGCTTCAGAGGATTTGTTTTATTTTTTTGTTTCTCTTTTGAACTAGATGTCTGCCTGCCACTACAATGTGATTGGGAAATGTAATATTTTCAGCCAGTGGTTGTCAGATAAAAATCAGAATTTTCTAATGACAAGAAGAGTACAGGTATTGAGTAAGCA
Organism: Talpa europaea; assembly: GCF_964194135.1. NCBI lineage: Eukaryota > Metazoa > Chordata > Mammalia > Eulipotyphla > Talpidae > Talpa > Talpa europaea. Next base: position 91,068,852 of record NC_140070.1, read on the forward strand.
TGTAATATCACTTACCACTTTTATTTGCGAGAATATGTGAAGGACTACTGGAAATCAATAAAGTAAAAGAATAGAAACCCAACGTAAAATGTCAACAGATATAAACAGGCAGCTGACAGACAAGGAAAATCAACTAATAAATAGTAAATTGGAATAGATGTTTAAGCTCAAAAAAGAAGTATAAATGAAAACCAACTGTAGCTATTACCTCACATCTCCCAAAACACTGTTTGGGCAAGAAAAATCCCGGAAAATTTTTGTATTCAACTGATAATAGAGCAATTAGTACTACCGGAAGGTTCTGAGGAGTTTATACCTACTGTTCAGAACTCACCATCAGATAAAAGATCACACATATTCATGAGGAAATGGTTCAAAAGATACTTTTTTGGTTTTCTTAGTGTCATTAAAATTTTAAATAGTAAACCTATTTTCTTAGCTTGATCTGTCTGAATTCATAGATCTGTTTGCTTTAACAACTTTATTCAGAATTAAATAGATGTAAATTCTAAGGAAAATTTGTCAGCTTCCATTATCACAAGTATCAAAAGGAATCAGAAGTTGTTCTTTTTTTATAAAAAAAAAAAAACACAAGAGAATTGAGTGTTTTAGAGGAGGGGAATCTGACAACATACTAAAGCATCATCTTCAAAAGCAGTTGCCTTTGTTTGATAATTCTCATTTTCAAGAATATCTACAACACATCACTGGAATCCTAAACTTTCTAACTCTTTGTTTATATATGGAGTCTAAAATCCCAAGTCTAAAATACAAGCTGTTTCCAGAAATAAAGTTTTAGACATAATTCCATCAAATGGCATTTTCACAACTCTAAGCCTAAATGAGACTTAATGTCTTGTAATATCCTGACACTGATTTTCTACCAACATCTCCACACCCAACTTCTGGTTAGGGAACTAGAACATATCCCAATGGTCATATTGAAGCTTATTTGTATTGTCTTAGCTTTAAATTTATGACCATGAAGTTTAGGTGACATTTTAAAAATAAACACAATTTTTATAGGTATAGGAAACCTAAGAAAAATTCTCCTTTAATCCTATTCAAAAGAATCTATTCTAATTCTGGCTTCAATGGCCACTTTCTTACTGATCATCAGGAAAAATAGGTCAATTTAAAGGAAATTAACAGTTTTCCACATCCATCATCAATAGGAAAGACAGAACTCTGTGTGTTTCTGGCAAAAGCCCATACTACCCTTCCAGCTATCACAAATCAAATTTTTTAGCCTCCACTTCTAAATGGATTACATCCATCTTTTTTTTCCCTCAAATCTTAACAGCTCCTCAGGTGTGCTCACCCTCAGCTGGTGGTCTTATTTCCTTTCATTTAGAAGCACAAGGCTATTGAATAGATCTTTCACATGCTGCCATTTCCATCATTACCAACTTGCTGGCATTGAACCCTCATGTGAACTGCCCTAGTTCCTCCATAGCCAGACCTTCCGCTCACTGAGGCATTAGCTATGCACCTCCATCATTTCCTCAAGGATAGAATTCCACAACTCTCATCTCCTGTAATCAGGGTACCTCTCTACTAAATCACTCACATGAGCATAGAAACACATAGAAATCGTGCCTTTTTAAACAGTATTCTTGACCTCCATACTCCCTTCCAGCAAACTCTCTTTTCCATGGGAAAACTCCTAAAAAAATGAATATGCTCATGCTTCCTCCTTTACTCTCCATGCAGATTTTTGTCCCTACAACATCAAAATGGCTCTGGTGAAGGTCAGCATTATTAAATCAAATAATCAAATTAAGTCCTTATCTTGAACTATAGACAGAATTTATCATAGTTGAGACATTCTCAAACACCTTTTTCACTTGTTTTGTAGGACACCCTTTTTTTTAACTTTCCTCCCAATATACTAGCTACCTTATCTAAATCTCTTTATCATTTTCTCCTCATATTCCATATTTTTAATATTGGATTACCAGAGCTCAAGCCCCAGGATATCAGACCCTTTCCTATATAAACACACTTTTTAAAATCTCTAATCTAGTTTTAAGGCTATAAATACAGAATATAGGGGCCTCCCCGGTGGCGCAGCGGTAGAGCGCTGGGTTGCGAAGCTGCCCGCGGCCTCTGCGGCGCCGGTTCAATCCCCAGCTGCTCCCCGGCCACCGAAGGAGGGTCCCACATGGTGCGCAGACCTCTCCTGCCGCCCGCTGCTCCCCTCAGCAGTGTCCTTCGGTCCTTCTGCCTGCTCTGCTCCCCGCTCTGGCTCTGGTGAATTCTCTCACCCTCCCGCCCCTCTGACTGTACCCAGTGCATGTATAAACAAAACAAAAACAAGCAAACAAATAAAGAAAAACATGCCTCTATTAAAAAAAAAAATCTTTAAAAAAAAAAAATACAGAATATATTCTGAGCCCCACACACCCCCAAATTATACCTCCTATTCAGAGCTCTTCCAAAAAACTCCAAACTGTTATGTTCAACTGCTTACTCCCCACCTACACATGAATGTCTAATGAGAATCTCAAATTTCCCATCTGTAAACTGAATCCAGATCGTCTCTTTTCATGAAAATTGATCTTCCCTAAATCTTCCCCAAATCAATCCATGTCAACCTCATTTTTCTACTTGTAGCCAAAAAAAAAAAAAAAAAATGGAAAACTTTGATACTTCTTTCTCTCACACTTCCCATCAATCTATCAGTAAACCCTCAAAATATATTCAAAATCTGTCACTTCTTACCACCTTCATTTCTACCACCCACAATCCCAATGTAAAGCTACCATCTTCTCTCCCTGAGAGAATAGATTCAACTAGTCACTCTACCTGCTCTTGAAACTCTATTGCTTGTTCTCAGCCTAAGCAAGCTCTTAATTGTTCTCTGGTCAAATCTTAGCATAGTTTCCCATTTCACTTATATCAGATAAGTTTCTCCAGAGAAACTGAACAAATATAACAAAACCAACTGAAGGCAGATATTTATTTTAAGGAAATGGTTCATGTGATAGTGGGAGCTGGTGAATCTGAAATAAATGGGTAGTCCAGCAAGTAGGTTGTAAACTCAGGCAGGAGTTGATGTTGCAGTCATGAGACTGAATTTCTTCTTCTCTAGAAACTTCGGGTTTTGCTCTTCAGGGCTATAATTTGACTGGATGAAGTCCATCAAATTATCCAAGGTAATTTCCCTTAAAATCAACTGACTATAGATGAGAACTACATCTACAAAATACATTCACTATTCCTAAATTAGTATTTGATCAAATAGACTAACCTAAGTGACACATCACTCAAAACAATATCACATCCAATCAAAAGAATTCTTTAAATGGCCTAAAAAGACTCACGTTAGATAGCTCTGTGCTAGCTCAGACTTCATCCCCTTCCATTCTCCTTATTCACCCTGACTGACCTCCTGCAATTTCTACAACTTATCAAGAATATACTTTCTTAAGGAATTGTTTGTTGTTCCCTCTAGAATAATCTTCCCCAGAGATTTAAAAGACTCCTACTCACTTTGCTCAGATTTTATTAAAATATTACTTCAATTTGTCCCTTTCCTGCTTTATTATTTTCCATAGCACTCACCACAATCTGTACGTTTGTGCTTATTTTCTCATTATCTGTCTCTTCTCACTATGATGTTAACACCAGGAAGGCAGAAATCTTTATTATATGTATTGAGAACAGTGTGTAAAACATAGAAATTATTCAATAACTATCTTCTGAATTAATTCATGTTTTTAAACATACCACAGGGACTTCTATAATGATTACAATGAAGTATTTCTAAAAATGCAGTGCTGGGCATGGGATTGTAGTTTACAAGGCAGTGTCTAATGTGGCTGTCACTCACTTCACTTTCTCTATGGTAAATCCCTTAAAGAATCCAGAACACAGACTTTCCCTGTAAAACTTGAGTATTGATTAAGTTTCCTTCCAACTGAGAAAATTCATCTTTTTCCTTCCCTTTATATCTAATTTTACTTAAATGGGACTTCAAGAAATATTAGAGATCAACAAATTGGAAAAGTCTATAATACATTTCCCACCTATGATAAAGCATAAGAACAGAGGAAACATAAATGATAGAAATTGAAATAGACATGATGAAGGGAGTTGTCTAGGCCAACAAATTAAGACTGTCTTATCCGGTGTTGCTCACCCTCATTCCAATGTTATACACATATTAGGGCACAAAGAAATATGCCCCCCACCTCTCTGGGTTTTTCTTGAGCTGGTCAAGTAATCAAAAAGGTATCAGATAGAATGGCACAAGTAAAAAGATGGACAATCATTTTTGCACATGAGCTCTACAGTGATTACACAGAACCCACTTTCAGTGAGAAAGAGTAGAGTTTAAATCCTAAACGAAAAAATGAAATAGAGGGCTGGGCCATCAAGGAGAGAGACGGGGGACGTCACAAAGTGAGGAGATGGCTTCATGTTTCCTCTGAAGTGTCCCTCAGATAGAATAGACATTTCTACAGATAATCCTATACCTAGTTGATAACCTCCAACCTTCATTATTCTAGGTGGTAAAAGGCATCCGGGTTTTGTTCTTCAATTAGGAGAAGGCGCTTGCTTTTCCCTCCAGGGAACTTCACTATTCTCAACTTGAAACAATCTGCCTGCCAGAGAATGGCAACTTGAGGAGACCAACTCTGAGAATCTTGGAGAGGCCAGCTCTGAAAAGCTTAGGGTGATGTTTTGAGAACCTTCACATATAGTTCCAAAAATTATCATAATTGTCTGCATGTTTTGAGGGCCTACAACATATTTTAAGAGCCGAAGACAGATTGTTAGCTGTGTTCTTGAGCTCTCAGAAATTGAAATAATGGTGATGCTAGTCCTGCAGGCACCAAGCAAGCTTTTATTAAAGCCTATGCAGTGAAGATAAGGGAGTTAAATTCAGGGTCAGGGTCTGTACCCTGCTCTCCCAGAAAAGGGTGGAGGTGCCATTTAAGCATTATTTTTTATGTATTTATTTATACATACAAAGAGCTGGAGTACAGGCCAGAGATGCGGGGATGACAGGATTCACCAGAGACAGAGTGAGGAGCAGATCAGGCAGATGGTCTGAAATACACTGCTGAGGGGAGCAGCAGGCGAAACAGGAGAGGTCTTCTTCACCATGTGGGTTGCTCTCTGGCTGGCCGGGGATTGAACTTGTGCTACAGAGGCTACAGACTGCTTCATAGTGAGGTGCTTAACCCCTTGCTCCACAAGGGAGGCCCCTGCCATTTAAGCATTCTTAACCCAGTGTAATTAAGACACTGGGGCCCTTCCCATATTCTTTCCATGCGGTCACTCCATCTCCTGAACTCCTGATCTCCTCCTGCCTGTGACTTCTTTCTGTGTCATAATGGACTCTATAGCATGAGGGGTTGTTAGCATAGAGGGTTTATTAGAGGTGAAAGCTTTTTCATCTAAAATACATATCTATGCATCAGAGAGAACTTTCCTCTTAGAGACAAGGGTAGTCACCCTATCAAAGTGTGGGTGTCTGAACTGCCTGAATCTCCAGTGGAGAAAATGCTACTTTCTACTTTATACTAGGTTATTTGGTCTCAGCCTGAGTTAATGCCCAGCACCATGGGGCTCCCCAGCCTCATTAGGGTCTATCTACTGCCTAACACAAACACTTTCCACGGAAAGTTCATCTCTTCCTAAAGATGCCACTTAGATTCCCCTCCATTCCTGAGGGCATTTGCTCTTCTGAGCTTCTATGTAATCTGGTTTCATATTGTCTTCCAAGAATAAAATAGTAGTTGTGACTCCTAAGGCAAGTGAGGGATAATTCGGCAGCTTTAGGGATAGTGCAGGGACTTCAGGAGAGTTAAGGAAGCCTCCAGAAATAAGGGCAACATTCCAAAAGGGACTTATCACACATCCCAGGGCTAGGGGCAACAGGACTTTCCGGAACAAGGATAATAAAGGAAAGACTGCTAAGATAAGGGCTGGGCCACAGAGACCTAGTTCTGGGTACAGACACATTGAGGCAGTGAGTAAGACCACCGAGAACTAACCAATCTCAAAGAGACTGATGGAGCTTTAGAATAGTCAGGGAAAGAAGGTCTATATTCCCTGAGTTACCACTCCACTTCGGCTTCCTTGCCCCTCCCTGGCCTAGTTCCACTGGCCTAGGAGTCCCACTTTATTTCTGTCCCTTTTCTTCTCAATAATCTTTTTCTTTCTCTAAGCAAATCTGCCTCTTTCTACTTGCTTGCCTGAGCATAGCAACGTATGTGATGCAGCTTCATGAGATAGCAACCCACCGTGGTCCAGTGCCTGGGACTCAGCGCTGCCCCCACAGATCCAGGACAGCCCTGGATCTGTTCCTGGGTGGAGACTAGGCCTGAAAACCTGAAATTATGGTATCAGTTGCATATCATTACTTTATTTGGAACTACTTCAAAGCCTGTATATTCCATCCTCAGGATCCCTAATGTCTTACTTGCCCTTACAGGAAATAATAGCAGTGTCACTAACTGGCAGCTTCAACAACCTTCAGTGATCCACTTTCTCCTTCCCTTTCATTCAAACATAAAATTATGAGTATTCATTGTACATAAGATCTTAACTTGATATAGTCAATACTTTACAAATTCTAACTACAATCAATAGTAGAGGTTTGCACAATACTGTAGTGCATTTTCTCTCACCCAGGAAACTTTCATTTTTGTTAAGAAAAAATAAGGAATTGTATATAATCGACATCTCAGAGGCTGAGTTTCCCTAGCCCTTTCAGCTGTAAGAAAGGAACCATGTCAGTTATAACTATCATATGATGAATTTTTACAGGGTTTTACTTCACTAACTTAATAATAAAATGGATTTCTAAACTATCCAGGAAAAAACTCATACCTAAAATTCAAAAGTTCAGCTTAGTTCTAACTGCAGCCACAGGCACAAGTAAATTGGTGCTAATGCAAAATAAATGCACAGAGACCAATTAGAGGAAAAATCCAAGAATGAACATAGCCACAAAAGGCTTTAATTGAAGTTAATTTCACATCAGAGAAAAACTATCAAGTGAACAAGGCAAATTGAAATGGTCATTAACAATGCAAATGTACTTGACAAGCAAGTCTTAGCCTTTCAGACAATTCAGACCAATCCTTGCAAAAATCTTCCCTCTGCATTTCCTTCACACCATTAAAAGATAAATAAAAGGGAAAATTGTGGGTTTTAAGATTGAAAAAATAGATTGCTAATCCCAGATGATTTCTCACTTTCATCCTTGAAATTTAGAAAGAATTAGAAGAACAGCAAGATGGTGGCAGAGTGAAGCACCAGGCTCACCTCCTCCACATACTCACAGCTAGATTGCAACAGAATAGAGCCAGTAACTCTTGAAGGGGAAATAGATGATTTCAGCAGACACTGCTGTTACAGGACAGGAAGGGGGTACCTTAGAACCCCCAAATCTGCCTGTTCTAAATAGGATCTGCCATCCACCGCATCAACCAAAACATAAAAGACTTTAATAGAAAGGAACTTTAATACAATTAGTAAACAATACAGAAAAGAAAAAGAATATAGTTTGTAAATCAAGCACCCAAAGTTACCCATCCCCTCATGGGTAAAAGTCCACCCAAATGGAATTGGCCCCGTGCAAGGCCACAAAGTCTGCCACAAGTCTAAAGCACCTTCCAGGGGGACCCACAGAAAAGGATCAGAAACAACCAGACAAGTCTGGGAAGAAAAGAGCAAAATCAAGATAAAGACTGCCATTGTTAATCTCCCCACGGGTCTGTCACCCACATCGGTTTCAATCAATCCATGGCCAAAAGGCAAGCATAGTTTCTTCACGTGTCTCTCTGTTCCATGTGCCTCCTCCAGGTCTTCTTCTGGCTTTCCATCCTGCTTCCTTCTTCTCAGTCCCTTCTCCAGCTTCCCCCCACCCCCCCACCCCCCACCCCCCCACCTCAGCTCAGCTCCACCCTCCTTTGATTGGGACAGGGAATCTGGAACTTCCTTTTCCTGGGGACCATGCTATTACACTGGGAGGCACCATAGAGCAATGAAACAGACCCAGTGGGTAGCCTGAATGGGTTAGGGAACACCTAGAGGCTGGGTGGGCCTACAAGCAACAGAGTGGAATTGGCAAGTGGCCTTTTAGCAGCGGCACTGGCAGACACCAGCAAACTCCGGGGAGGGTCCTGGTAGGCCCCTAAAAACCTTAGGAGAGTTCCAGGGTCTGTTTTGGAAGCAGCCTGCACCAAAGTAGGACCCAGCAGAACTTAGTGAGTTAATGTTAAAAGCACTTTTGACTATTAACAAATTTCTTAATATGCTTCCAAGCAGCAAAATTCAATAACTTGATATCAAAAAATGGTTCACATTTGGGCTACATGAGACAATAAACCTAAACATCTTTGATTAGGAAAGAGGCAAACTCTGACACAGTAAAAAATGTCATAAAATGTAAGGCCAAATGATATAAGGAAAGGTGCCGTTGTTACTAGAGAATGACCCAGGAACTTGAATTTTAGGTTCTTATGCCTATAGCTTGGGGTAAGTAACAAATTTGTGCCTTTGTGTCTCACATGTGAAATGGAGACTTTCAATATCACAGGTATGTTTTAAGGTTATAAGGAATAAAAATCATGCCCCTACATTCCTGTCATAGAGCTTGGTGGAGGGCAGTTGGTAAGTAGTCACTTCTGTTTTTCCATTTTAAGTTCTGTTGTTATACAAGGAGCTCCCTATGCAACGATGCATTCCTTTATGTTTTATATGCTTAAAAATACACAACATTTATACACCTGAATGTAATTCAGCTTCAGGAGAGTTCATGTAGAACTATCATTCCTTTCATGATAATACTTTATAAAATCGCCTGATGAACTGCCCAATAACAAATTAAAGAAATGGTCAAGTTTTGACAATTAAATTATACAAAGCTCCAAATGCCATAATCACAAAACTGAAAATAAACTATAATGGAATGCTAATTCAGCCAAAAGAACACTGACAGGAAGATTTACCATCTGCAGGATATCACAGAGGACTTAAATATTTATTTTCTGACTGGAGTTAGAGGTCAGTTTAATAAATAAAGAGCATATAGATCTTACAGTGTAAATATAATTACTACCCTCTTTTTCTAGCTCCTTTAGGTCATTGAATAGTTCCTGACACCAATTCCCCAAGCCAGCATTGGAAATCAAGAGGTTTCTGACCTAGCTGATAATACGCAAATTACTTCAAAACTCAATTAAGCTAGACTATACAGAGCATATTTGTTAAAAATTGAATGTTAAATATTGAGCAGATAATGCATTCCCTACAGGAACTAAAACAATTCTAATTGAAAGAACAACATTAGTCTATAATTTGAAAGCAAGTATTTGTAACTGAGTATAGGAGATACTCTTATCTAATGCTGCATTTCTGGATTAACTATTCAATGAAACAAGCTTGTTTTTAGAAGAAAATCCTTTAAATATAAAAAAAGAAGGTGACATCATCAAAAAACAACGGGAATAGATTTTGATACATGTGTGGCATGTATCAAATTGTGTATATTTTGTTACAAAATCTACAAAAATACCTTATGCATTTGGTTTATACCATCATTAACTAGACAGGAAAACCGCAAGCTCCACCCACAGGTTTCCATATTCATGAACAAAATGCAAGTACCTCAGAGCAGCAATCACTTTTGGTAACATTGTCTCCAATGAGGAAGTTACTTTGCAATTTCCAGTCCTGTTTTGATAAAATTTGAGTGGATACCAGAGAACTTTTATTGCCTTTGAAATTTACAGTTACAACTAGAGATCAGGGGTGCACATGACAGTCAGACAAAGGAAAGGAGTTCTACCCTCGCTAAGGTACCAGAGAGCCAGAGCATGTGGCCAAAGGCCATTCTGATTTCATCAGTGTGATTTCACCAGACTGGAATAAAGAATGGCCAAGTTCCTATGGCCATTAGAACACTGGGCTTTAACATCTTCATAGAATTGAATGTTGAGGGATTTGCTATGAGAGCCTTTAGCTATCTACAGCCCTAAGTTTTTGAAGTTGGGAAAACTATTAAAATAAGAAAGAATGTAAAATGGCAAGTGCCTTGATGTGAGGCCTTTGCAGCAAGTTATGGTGTTAAATGAAGCTAACCAATTTCCACTTTGTAGTTTTGATAGATGTCCAGAGGGCTTTTTGAAAGTAAAACAAAATGAAAGGAACAAAAGCTGAGTGATCATTTCATCAGGGGACTCTGAGTTTATACTGTAGTTCAATTTAAGCAAGTCAATATCAGAAAACTCAAGAAATACTAAAGAACTTTTCCTCAAAACTCATTTCATCTCATCCAAGAGCATGCCCTAATGTACATTTCATCATTTTTCTGAAGTTAGACTTTTCTTGTTTTCCCAATCAAGGGAAAACATTATGTAAGTCCACCCTGGTGTACAGAGGTTTTAATACACTACTGTAATGCACAGACAAGTGTTTTACATACACCAGAGATGCAGAAAGTTGAATTGATTAGTCAAAAAATATTTTCTGAGCATCTATGCTAAAGTCTAAAAATAGAAACAGTGCTCTGACAGGCATTGTCCCTGATTCATGGGATTTACAGCCAATCTGTAGAAACAAACAATAGGAACTAATTACTCATTTCAAATGTTATAAACATTGCAAAACAGAACAGAACGTTAAACCAGTTTTAATAGATTTCACTAAGTGGGGCCTCAGAGCATGACTCAGAGAATGGATTTATGAGCCAATTTTGAAGGATGGGCAGAATTCAGTGGAAATCAGGAGAGGGAGAAAGAAAACTATTCTTGCTTACCTTCTAGGCCCCAGAGCAGGTTGGGTATTAAACATTTAAGAACTCAGAGAAAGACAAAAAGGGTATAGCCAGATGTAAGGAGGAACAGCATGACATGGGCAGCAGAAAAGCAGGCAGAAGTTAATGCCAGCTTTGGAAGCCATGCCAAAGATTTTACTTTTACCCTAACAACAAAGAGAGGACTTTGATAGGTAATGAACAATAAAAGTTATGCAATCAGACCTATATATTTTTTTAATGTCAATTTTTGGGTCTCATATATTCTCTTTTTTTAAAGATTTATTTATTTATGCATACAAGAGCTGGAGTACAAGCCAGAGGTGTGGGATTGGGGGGTGAGAGGATTCACCAGAGACAGAGTGGGGAATAGAACAGGCAGATCTACTGAAATACACTGCTGAGGGGAGTAGCAGGTGAGACAAGAGAGGTCTGCTGCACCATGTGGGTTGTTCCCTGGCCGGCCGGGGATCAAACTCGAGATGCAGAGACTGCACACTGCTTCATAGTGCTGTGCTCAGCCCCACAGACCTATATACTTAATAGATCATTTGACCTATTTATGAAAGATTAGTTTAATTATCATTGATAAGCATTATTTCTCAGCAACTCATGGATTCCCTGCACTACATAGCCATAACAAAATCAAAGTATCAAAGTAAACCTAAAACCTGAATTCAGAAAGTACAGTTGTATGAACTGACAAAATATCACTACTAGAATATTGGACACAAATTACTCTGTCTTTACCAAGAAAATACTAACTCTAGGGCCATATTCATCTCCTCTTTTTTTTTTTTTTTAAAGATTTATTTATTTATTTACACAAGAACCAGGGTACAGGCCAGATGCTTGGAAGTGTTAGAGGATTCACCAGAGACAGAGCGGGGAACAGAACAGGCAGACTGACAAAATACACTGCTGAGGGGAGAAACAGGTGCCACAGGAGAGGTCTGCTGTGCCAGGTGGGACCCTCGCCGGCCGGCCAGGATTGAACCAGCACTGCAGAGACTGCGGACAGCTTCACGGCATGGCGCTCAACTGCCTGCACCACCAGGGGAGGCCCTCCTCTTTTTTGTGTGTGGTTTTTTATAAAGATTTATTCTATTTATGCATGCAAGAACTGGGGTACAAGCCAGAGGTGTGGGAGGTAAGAGGATTCACCAGAAACAGAGTGGGGAACCGAACAGGCAAATTGACTGAAACACACTGCTGAGGGGAGCAGTGGGCAAGACAGGAGAAGTCTGCTGCACCATGTGGGTAGCTCCCTGGCCAGGGATCGAACTCATGCTGCAGTGGCTGCGGATAGCTTCATAGGTTGTGTCTTAACCCCTTGCGCCACCAGGGAGGCCCCTCATCTCCTCTGTTTATGTCATTAATTTATCGCTAGCACCTACAACTATCTTTGGCAATAGCAGATCCTTACTAAATGCTTACTAAATGAATGAATAAACAAATAAGCAAAATAAGTTTCCAATTACTTTACACCAGTTGTAATTATATTCCCCATTATCCTCCTCATAATTTCCATAAATTCCACCTTTGTATAGATTCTTTCTCTTCACCAGTCTTCCAAATTTACAAGAGGAGATGGTAGTAGGATTCTGTATCAAGATGAACATAGTGCCCAGAGGTACCAAAAATTATTAATAGTCTGATAAAAAGATAAACATGGGAAGCATAAGGTACAAAGAGAATAAATGATGCATCTAAAGATGGCTAAGCCCCATTAGAATTTACACCCTCTGAACACCTCGCTATGGCTGAATGGTGGACTCAGGGCCCTTGGCGAGGGGTGTGATTAGGTCATGAGGGCAAAGTCCTCATTAGTGCCCTTATCATAGCCCCACAGAGATTCCCGCACCCTTTAATCTTGTGAGGTTATAGCAAAAATACAATCTAGGAAACAAGTTATCACCAGACACTGAATCTGCTGGTGCCCACGATCTTTTATTTCCCAACCTTCAGAGCTGTGATAGATGTTTGTTGTTTATAAGCCAGTCTATAAGCCAGTGTGTGGAAGTTTTGTTACAGCACCCTGAAAGGAAATAAGACATACACCTATCGTCAAGTGTTCATTTTGAAAGACTTGTCTTAAAGATGATGAGCTGAGAGAGTATGAAGCTCAATTGCATATTCACTATAGCAAAAATAGATGAGCATCTTATGGGTACTGAGTCCCGCCATGTTCTAGGGGAAAGCATAGATGAGAGAAAAGCATAGATGCGCCCTGTAGCAACACTGATGTTTTTCCTCTAGTCAATGATCAGTCAGTCAGGAAAGACAGCTCTGTGAGCATCCACTGCCCATGCAGAGAGACACAACCTCGACCCACAGACCCCTATGAAGAGAAGGGGAAAAGGAGGCAACTTGTGCTTCCACCCTGGGAGCACATCAGAGAGGTGAGCCCGATCTCCTGGCTGCTGACCTGTGGGTCTCAGAACAGCACCTGTGCCCAGACACCAGCTTCCACATAAGCTCACAACCTAAAAGTCTGAAGACGGGGGAAAAAGACAAGCTATTATTCAAAGGAGGGGCTAATATGAAGGCATTTTAGATTTCTAAGGACTCAAAATGATTGCCCATGAGAGATATTTTGTAAAAGAATGATTGGGTAAGCTATCACAGAATGTAGAAAAACAGAAAAACAAAGCCAGGAAGAAATATTAGAATCCAAGCTAATTATTCAATATTAAAAGATTTCATTAAGTACTGATTATCAAAACATTTAACATGTAGGTGTGAAGGAAGGGAAGAGCTCTGTACCTGAGATGAGAGTAGAGCACAGAAGTGGAAATTAAACAATGAAAAGATTTCTTTGTTTGCTTTTAGAGTATTTAGCTCCTTAATGATTTTGACCTTTGTTTAAAAGTATATTTGAATATTCCTGCTTAACAAAGGAAACATAAGAAGAATAGACATGAAAGTATATTTTCATGTAGAAAGTACACAAATGATAAATAAAAAAAATGTAAATTTGTTGTATCTAACAAAATCTAGGAATTTAAACAGAGCGAGGTAACATGTTATAGAAAAAAACAGAAAGCCAGGTAGCAGAATTTCAGTGGGCATAGCAAACATAAATTTGTTTAGCTCATCTTTTAGAGGATATTTTCAAATTTGATGTAACCAACTAAATATCTAACCATATTCTATTTTAAAATTACATGACTCGTATAAAAAGGACAGAAAAAAGTTGAAAATAATAAAGGCAAATGCTAGCAAAATAAAGCTGACTTGCCAATAGCACAAAAGAGAATTCAAAACAAAAGCTGCAAAAGAGACAATTTGAAGTAGGTAAAGATACTGATAAACCAACAATCCAATAATAAGAAAGAATTAATAATCCCAAAGAGAAATGAATATACCCATCACTCACAGTAAGAGAATATAACATTTTTGTTAGGAATTAAAAGATTAAAAAAAGGAAATTAACACAGAGAATCTGGATGCCATATTTATTTCATCTAATACACACAAACACACACATACACACATGAGAGAGAGAGAGTAATTGCATAAAAGCTAGCATTCTTTTTTTTAGCACATTTACACAAAAATTATTTTGTATCAGGCTATAGAGAAAAATCTCATTTCAAATTAACTGACATTTTATATGACTTAACTAATCATATTAGAGAAATTAGAACTCAACAATAAAAAATAGCCAAAATATCCATGTATCTTAAAATTAAGACCCATATTAAAAGTCATTGAAATATGTAGAAAATTAAATGCTAAAGGGATTTTTATATTTTGGAGACTAATTTTTCTTAGTGAGTTGTACAAGTTGCAAAGTGATGGGTTCAGCATACTGACATTAATTTAAAATTTGGGGATGTGAAGTGATGGTGTGTATATTTTATGCAAATGTATATATATGATAGCCACAACGGCATATGGGATTTATTTGGGTACAGTCCACGGGATAGAAATTAATTGTCTATGAGTTTGAAGGGAGATGTGCTGACTCCTTTATTGTTGTAATTTTGTCCTCTGGAGTTAAAAAAGAGGTGTGAAGCAAACTAGAGAAATAGTAGCAATCTTTTATTTATTTGTGTGTATATTTCATTCAATTTTTGTTAAGAATGTGTTATAGGTTTCATTGTAGAGGTTTTTCACATCTTTGCTTAAATTTGTTATTATTTTATTATTTTTAAATAAGCTTGTTTTATATATTTGTTTTTACTAAGGTAACATTGATTTACTGTAAATGAAATCTCTGTGACTTACTGCATGCTTTTATTTTTTCAGAGAAACTAAAGTATTATTGAAAGTAAGTTAATCAGTATATCCAATTTATTTTGTTTATTTTTGGTTTACAAAATCTTGTTCTAGTCTGAAATTTAAGAGTTAATCTATCAAAAAGATTTGCAGCTATAGCAAGTCTCAATGTTAAGAATTTAATCATGAATTTTTAGAATTTTATTCGTACATTTTAATTTGAAATAATTTCAACCTTAAAATACTATGCACATTTTTCACTCAGATTCCCCAACTCTTAATATTTTGGTAGTTTGTTCTATCACTTTCTCTATTTCTCTGTATATCAGAGTTAGTTGTCTTTTATCCCTTAGTACTTCAATGTGTTTTTTTCTTTCAAAAGGGGGAACAGGGAGTAGATGAGGAAATTTTCTATTTACCCTAACAAAATAATCAAAACCTGGAAAGAAAAAAAAAAGAAAATTAAATGCAATTATAGGCTTGTTATCACAGATATGTCTAAGGAGACAAGTACAAAGATGTTTAGCTAATTATTGTTTTAAACAACAGGCAAAATTTGGGGTGGGGAGGAATCTATTCTTCAATAGGATAAATAAAATTGTTGAATAAAGCAGGTGAAATTTATACCACAGAATACCAGTTATATCTTGTAGATACTACCATGGGTAAATGCCCAACCATATCAATGATATATATGACTATGTATAAGTATACACCACACACACTCACACAAATCCAAAGAAAACCAATGAGGAGGCAAACACAACAAAGGAACAGAGAAAAGAAACATTGTTTCATATTAAAGAGAACCTCAATATCTTTAATAGAAGATTCTTCCCTAAATTTTGTGATAGATGAGGCATCTCTGAGGAGCTGACCTTGAAGCATAGGCTTGAATTAAGTGAGGAAGGAGACCAGGAAGAAAACAGGGGGAAAAAAAAACAAAGAAAACAGGGAGAAGTGTGTGTTAGGCAGACACAACAGCCCTGCGGTCAACGCTCTATTAGAGGAAGGGTGAGGAGAGGAAGTGAAGAGATAAGCAGGACCTGTTTTAGGACTTTAAGAACAACAAAAGAGGGGCCTCCCCGGTGGTGCAGTGGTTGAGCGCTGGGTTGCGAAGCTGCCCGCAGCCTCTGCAGCGCCGGTTCGTTCCCCGGCTGCTCCCCGGCCACTGGAGGAGGGTCCCACATGGCGCGCAGACCTCTCCTGCCGCCCGCTGCTCCCCTCAGCAGTGTACTTCGGTCCTTCTGCCTGCTCTGCTCCCCGCTCTGACTCTGGTGAATTCTCTCACCCTTCCGCGCTTCTGATTGTACCCAGTGCTTGCACGAATAAATAAATAAATAAATAAATATAAAAAAAAAAGAACAACAAAAGGACTGTGGATTTTATTCTATGAATTATAGGAAATAAAATAATATCAAAAGAGCCTATGTACATTTGCAGTTTTCCCCAAGGACAACATCTAGCAAAGTTAGTTTTTTTCAATATATTTCTCAATATCTTTGCAGATGATAATTTCTATCATCCTAACCAAGTTCACTAATTCTTTCCTCTACTCCACTCTTTTTTAAAAATATATATATATATTTATTTATTTATTTATACATACAAGTACTGGGGTACAGGCCAGAGGTATGGGGGGTGAGAGAATTCACCAGAGACAGAGTGGGGAACAGGACAGGCGGATTGACTGAAATACACTGCTGAGGAAAGCAGCGGGTGAGTCAGGAGAGGTCTGCTATGTCATGTGGGCCACCTCTCTGGCCAGGGATTGAACTTGTGCTGTAGTGTAGTGGCTGCAGGTAGCTTCATAGTGCTGTGTCTTAACCCCTTGCACCACCAAGGAGGCCCCTCCACTGTTCTTATATTGAGTACATTTACTTCAGTTACTGTATTTTTAAATTTCTGTTTGGTTCTTCTATATATTTTCCATTTCTTTTATGGGATGGTTTCCTTTCTCTGATGAGACTTTTTTTAGCATGCTAGAAACTACTCATTGAATCATTTCCAAGATGAGTGTTTTAAACTTTTTTTGCAGGTAATTCCACCACCTTTGTTTGCTGTTGCATTTATTGATTGGTTTTTCTTTCAGTTTGAGATCTTCGTTCCTGGTAAAATGACTGATTTTTTATTGATATCTGGACAATGTAGATATTATAAGATGCTTTATTTTATTTAACACTCTTGCTTTATCTGAAACCAGTCAAGCGGGTGAAGAAGAGTCACTGACTTCTTATGACCAGATGGAGCTAGATGTCTAGGTTCACTGCTCAGCCTTCACTTACACCCAGGGTGGAGGCTACTGTTACTGTTGAGGAGGGACTGGTGTTTCCTTCCTCCCATAGCACAACACTAGTAACTCCCAGGCAGGGAAATATATTCTTACTGATCTTGTTACTGCTCCCAACTTGGCCTCCACTGACACTGACATAATTTCCTGCATCCCAGGGCATCCAAAAGTGTGCCATTAGAAAATCTTGAGCCACCAGAAAGCTTTCAAAATCAGTTTCTCTCTGCACACAAGGTCTTTTGAGTAATTCCAACCTTCACTCTGACATGCTCTATAAAATGATCTAAAAACCAAAAGTTACAGGGAGCTCAGCTCACTGCCAGGCAAGCACTTTCCTGAGGCAGGTCTTAAAATATGCTAATAGGTATGTAAAAACACTAAATTTATTTTACATCCATAAGACTCATACTGGAATATTCATCTTCAGCTGTGGATTCCTATCTTAATGTTTAATTTAATGAAACTGAAGGCATATGAATAAAAGTTGCAAAATTTATAATAAACAACTGCTTGTCAAGGCAATTTATTATTGGTACACTACATGCCTGTGGATGCAATTTTATGTAGTTCAGATGTAAACATCTAGAACTATCCTTCATATCTGTAAAGACTATCTATTCTGTCTTTGCTCCTCCTTAGATGACTTCCCTGAACAGTTTCAAGAATTAGTAAGGAACTGACTCTCTTCCGCTAAGTCCTATACTGAAAACTTAATGTTTTGGCCATCCAGCAAGTCTCATCAACAAGCTAAGGAAATCCAACTTACCTCAATGACTCCATACTCCTTGGTGGACACACGGTTGAAGGAAAGATAAGTAGACTATGAGGCTATCCTTAACTGTCACCCAAAAATACTATTGGAGACACTTATCCAGTCAACACTACTTCCTCAGGTCACCCACTCACCTCCAGACTTATTAAAGATACGATTAGCTAAATTTCCACTTATGGAAGATGATGAAGAAAGGGAGCTCATCCTCACTACCATTAATATAATTAAGATATGGTCTTTTGGGTAATGGGTACCACACTGCACCAGAGAAAGAAGATAATATTCTTGCCTTCCCTAGTACCTCCTTACACATCAGGGAAGATGTCTGTGGAGTCCTGCAGCTAGGTCCAACCAGATCCCATGATCCCACTTTTGGACCATTCTCTTTGTAGGTAGGATCCTACTATGTCAACTTTCTTTCAGGACCCAAACAAACACTTCCCAGAGTCTGTCCTCCTAAAGTTATATCACAACTGTTTTGAATAACCGTAACCTGCAGCAGGGTCAAGCATAGTTTTTTTACAGGTGTGGATAGAGAAGTCTAATAATTCAAATTTGAACTTGACCTTCTAAATAACATTAAAAGAATATTTGTCAAAGTAGGAGGCAGAAATGGATATAGCAAATGGATCAATTGTCCAAATGTTTGGTTTGTATATAAATATTCTTAGGGTATTACAGATATTAGACTCAAAGCCTAGACTGAATCTATGTTTAACAAAGAGTAAATGTGTACAATTATTTGCCAATTATGAAGTTAAAGGATCTGGTTCCAAAGAGAGTGACAGAATAAAAAATTCCAATTGTATATTTTTAAGACGCTGGGGACACAGAACAATTAAGAAGAGAAGACAAGGAGGGCCTGGAGAGCCTAAAATACCTCAAGATCATGGCATGGAGGATGTGGCTTGCCTCTGCTCCACAAATGCCAGGAGTCTTAGCAGGGAAGGTTCAAGGCTAAAGGTGACTTGAAAACTGGAGGCTGAAAACAAATGAAGATCCGGTCACTCTGGTGTCCTAAGGTTGATGCTGGCTATTAGCTGGGACCAAGCTTGGGTTATCAGTCAGATTGCCTACATATGTCCTCTCCAGTGCCCTCCACGTGACCTCATGTACTCACAGCAGTTCAAAGAACAAGCTGTTTTGCCTTTTATGGACTAGCTTTGTACAGTCACATAACGTGACTTCTACCTTAGTTGTAGACATGCCCAAATTCAAGAAAAGGTAATATAGAAAATTCTCACTCTTTGTCCCAAGCCTTATTGGGAGAAATGCCTTTAACATATTAAAAGAAGTGTAGGTGGAATGTGAGAATGCATTGTAACCCTTTGGAAAATGCAATCTGTCATACTCACTATTAAAAGAAAACTAAGACACCATGCTTACATGCCTCCAAAATTTAAGGTATAATGATATCTCAAGTCTTGTATCTTAAGAATCATTATTCAATATGTAAACTTTTTTCTGATTTTAATGCTAAAAAGAAGATTGAGGGCTCCTATATCAGATATCCCTATGTGATAAATATAGTAGAGCAGTGAGAGTTTAAATAACTTCTCCAATTATTTATAATCTTTTTTATATATTAACATTAGAGAATATACAAAATCATATTATTATAAAATTACATTAATTATAATTATAAATTAAAATTATAAATTATATTAATATATAATTATAGTCAATTAATGTATAGTCTTTTAACTCTAATAGAGCTGTCTTCCAAATTATTATATAGCCTGATGCATTGAAATGCTTAAAGTCCTGTTCTCGCTCATTTATCACGGTATCTGAAATTTTCCACTTTTAGAAGTTGAAGCTTTAGAAATACAGGTGATGGCTTCCTTCTTCTTTTATAAACTCTTTTCATATAGCTCTATGTGGAAGTTCCAGGAACCTTTAAATAAAATAAGCATGCAGCTCAAGCAAGACCTCAGGTGTGTTAAGCTGACATCTCCACTTAAAGTGACAGGGGCATACTAGGCAAAAAGATAATTACTCTAAATGTGTTTTTAGACATTTATTGACCTTAAGAGTTCAGTCTATAATGCTCCTTTCATCCAAAACTAATCAACAACACTTCATAACTTGAATACTGACAAATTTCTACTCAGTTGCTTTCAAAGTTTGAATAATTATATTTAAGACACTTTCTTCTGGAATGGTTCATATATTTTGGAGACCAGGGTTGGAGTATAAGTTTAAAGGCACTCATTTGTCAACAGAATATGTTTTAAATGTCTAATTTCTGAAAATAGTTATACATGAATACTGAATGTAGATAAAATCTATTAACATGTATTACTTACCTTTGGTCTTTAGAAAGTCACATGCTACTCCTCACACATAACTGTACACTTAAAGGACCTAAGATCTTACTATAATCTACAAATATTTTAATTTAAAAATTTGGAAATAAAAATCAAATAACTGACTGCA
This sequence comes from Talpa europaea, assembly GCF_964194135.1. Taxonomy (NCBI): domain Eukaryota; kingdom Metazoa; phylum Chordata; class Mammalia; order Eulipotyphla; family Talpidae; genus Talpa; species Talpa europaea. Next base: position 91,089,354 of record NC_140070.1, read on the forward strand.
ATAACTTTATATGTTTGCATATTGCTGTTTACCCATAAGTATTAGATTAGCCTATTTTTGAAAATGTTATCCAAAACATTTTATTTACTTTAAAAAATGAAACAGATGGCAAAAGGTACTAGTCTGCACCATTACATAATTAATGGACCTAAACATTAGTCATCCACTGTATCTAGCCAGACAGTATATACAGAAAGTAATTTTGGGTACTAAATCAAAATTAAGAAAAATCATTTACTTCATGGGAAAGAACCATGTAATATGTTCCTGTGATGTAGCCATAAAAATTGATTAAAGTCACAAGGAAAGGATCAACATTTAAAAATGAAGAAATTATGGAGTGAGTTGATTACTCCCAAAGAATGTAAAGACCAATCACCAAATTTTAAACAATATGTATACAAAAATATGGAGATTAAATCACAACATAAAATTTGTATATAATAGAAATACAGGTTATTATTATTATTCCTTTGTAAAGAACTAATGCAGGGACCTCCCTGGTGGCCTAGAGGTTAAGTCTCAGCACTATCAGCACTGTGGCCTGAGTTAGATCTGGTCAGGGAGCTAACCCACATGGCGCAGCAGACCTCTCCTGTCTCACCTGCTGCTCCCCTCAAAAGTGTATTTCAGTAGATCTGCCTGTTCTGCTCCCCACTCTGTCTCTGGTGAATCCAACACTCCAGTTCTTGTATGAAGAAAGACAGGGGGGAAAGAGGGAATAGGAGGAGGGAAGGAGGGGAAGGGAGGAAATTAATAAATAAAAATCATCAAGGACCCTCCTGCAAATGAAAAAGGAAGAGATAATTGAAGAAATACAATATATATAAAATAAACATTTGACTAATATTTAACATCACTGATAATCATTTACATGTAAATTAAATCAACAGTATCCAATTTTAACTCATAAAATTAGTATGATAAAAATAACCAGACTATCCAGTTTTGGCACTGGTACCTTGAAGAGGGTACTCCCAGCCACACCTCATAGGTCTAACTTGATATCATGTATATGAAAACCAACCAGATATTAGGTGCTTGGTAAGCATCTAAAACCTTTGACCAAGTAATTCTACTTTTAAAGGTCTGATTTAGGGAATTAAAATTTGAAGATAAAAATTTATGCCAATGACATTTATTATCATACTGTTTATAACCAATAAAGCATTGGCCACAAATATTCAACTTTAGAAAATTACTAAATACAATCCTGACAAAGATTTTACAAAAATGTTTTTAATATGGTGCACAACTGCCTGTGAAATGGTATTAAGAAAAGATACAAATATTCACTATATTCTCAGTTATATGAAATGTACATCAAAGAAACTTGGAACACAAAATTCCAAAGAAAATTAGAGTAATTCTGGCTTTAAAGAAATATTAAAAATATCATTATCTGTTTTTGCTTTCTGTTTTCAAAACAAGTCTGATCTACTTACTATTAGAAAAATGATGAGAGAAATATTTGAAAATGTAACAGGGGAAAAAGAAATATTAGCTTCTGGCAGGTGTTAGTATAAAGTAGGGAAAAATTATTTCAAAAATTTGGTCAAAAAATTCTACTCATTCTCTTTCATGGAATTATTCAGTAACTGATTCACTCTTAAAATTCTGTACAAATATTTTTTTCTAAAAATTTATGTTATTCTTTTTAAGACACTATTCTTTTTAAGACACTACACTATGTATCTAGTTATTTTCATTCCATTCTAGTCTAACAGCAAACATAGGATCTAGTGTCTCTTTTTCCAAGAGAAACAATCATCTTATTCTATTTTCTTAACACTGTTATTGCCTATCTTGCCCAAAGGTGTATTTATTTTCACCTTTTTTTTTTTTAAAGATTTATTTATTTATACAAGCACTGGGTACAGTCAGAAGCGCGGGAGGGTGAGAGAATTCACCAGAGCCAGAGCGGGGAGCAGAGCAGGCAGAGGGACGGAAGTACACTGCTGAGGGGAGCAGAGGGCGGCAGGAGAGGTCTGCGCGCCATGTGGGACCCTCCTCCAGTGGCCGGAGAGCAGCCGGGAACCGAACCGGCGCTGCAGAGGCTGCGGGCAGCTTCCCAACCCAGTGCTCAACCGCTGCACCACCAGGGAGGCCCTATTTTCACCTTTTAACATGGTTGATAACAGATGTTCTATGGTAGATGCCACAACACTTTATTTTAGAAAATGATAACAAGGTAGACCACATGAAAACACTATAAAGGAATTAGCATAGTGATGACAAAAGTTGAATAGTTAATTCAGATTAAAACTTTTCAAATTTACTGAATACTTAAAAGTAAAAGTAAAACTAAATTTAGTCAATGCTTTTTATCTTAAATTGTGGATTCTAGTAAAGTTCTGGGTTTTAAAACATAAAGGTTACGAGTATAAAAAGCAACTTGGCCAGGAAAATTATTTTTTCTGCAAGAAAAACTGAGCTAATTGTGTGTATAGAGATAATGTCAATAAAATTATCAGTTGAAGTGATTCTGATTACATCTTTTGTCAAAGTAAACCATTCTGTGGTGACTTTCTCTTGTGAGAAAAGAAATTTTATTCTTTTGGGCTAATCCTTGAACAAATGTATGTTCTCTGGTGTTAATAGCTATTACCAAATAGGTGAGGCACTGATGTGTAGAAGTACAAGATAGTTACACTTCACCACCATCCCTGGCCATGGTGCGGTCTGGTGTTTTCTGTATAAGGTGATGACATATGACTGTCACAGCTGTATTTCTCTATAGGAAATCAAATCTCTTTAGGAAATCTCCAGACTATACTACTGTCATTGTCTGTTACCAAATGTGCTGGTTCAAGATACTAACATACAGAGTTTAGAATTTAGTAAAACACATTTCTGTGAACTGCTCGTTTCAGTTTTTTAATAACATAAAAGTTGATTAAAAGCATTTCAAATACACATAATGCGCTTTCTCCTTGTGCAAAATCAAAGCATTATATTGTAAGTGACGATCACCAACTTAATTCTAAGCTCCTTCCGGAGGTAACCACCTTTGTAAGTTCCCTGCATGCTTCCTTCTCCTTTTAATAGGTATGTGCCTATCTATATAAGATATCAGATAATATTACACAGCATATTATTTTACTATATATTACATAATTTTATAATACTATATGCATATATAGCATATGTAATGCAAAATACTTTATACTATCATATCTATGTAAAAGTATATGGTATTTAACATCACATATATGTACAAATCCATAAACATTTCAATAGCAATGTAAGAATATCCTAATTACTGCTGAAGATAAGCTTTTATCCTTTTTCACTTTTTAGCCATTTTTCTTTTATCTTCCGTGATTCACTCATACCATCGATATTTGCTATTGCGCTTATTGTTTTTCTTTGCTGCACTGCAATCCTATTTTTGCCCTACTAATGAAATTTGGTACTAGTTGACAGAATAGCTAATAAAGATAAAGCTAAATTCTATGATTCACATGCTGCCATCTTTAGCCTTCTGGAGAATCTGAATGCACTTTTGGCCTTAGAAATGAAATAATCAAGTAAAAAGGAGTGTTTACCTGACAGGAGAAAAAAAACAATTTCTTAGAGATCTCTGAGTAAAATACCATCACCCCCAGTTTCCATTATAAAAATATCAGATCAAAACAATCCTGCTATAAAAGGAAAAATCATGGTGGGGCTGTTTCTTTTGAAAATGAAGGTTTTCATTTTAAGAGGTTGCTTTCTGTAGGTCACTCCATGAAAAGGAGTTTGATAGAAAAGATGCAGCATTCAGAATCTTAGCTCCTAGCATTCAGAAGTAGAAAAGCAATTTCAACATAAATTATTCTAAAATTACATGAGATTTAACTTTGCAAGAGATACTAGATGAAGTCACTTAACCTCTATGAACTCCCTGTGACTTCTTTAGAAACTGAGATTGACCATAGTAACAAATATTGCATGGTTTTGTGAAAACTAAATTAGTAAATATATCTGATTTCATCTTTTAAAAACTGCAAAATATTCTAAAAAGTCACTTACCACAAATTCAGGCTCTCGATGTATAGCAGACTACACATTAATTATTGCTGAATTAATGTAAAAGTTATAAAATGAAATTTTGAAATTTGATTTTTGTCTGTATATGATCATTTTTTTCTATTATCCTTATTTTGTATAGAGACGGATAGTTGTTCACTGAAGTCCTTAATGTCCTAATCTGAAGGTTCAATCATAAATCATGTGTCCCTTTTAAGCTCCAACATAAGAATCTCTTGGGCTGCTTAGTATATGAACAATAATTGTAGGACTTCCTCTGTGGATTCAGATCCAGAAGGGACTCAGACAATATGTTTTTTTTTCCAATTAAAATTAAAACTTCTTTACAAAAAAAAAAAAAAAAACCCTTAAGCAAAGTTGCAAGACAAAGGAAAAATTCAGAAAAATATTTGTGTGGTATAAGCTACTAATGCCAAAATATATGAAGCATCTTAAAAATTTAGAATAAGCAATCCAATTTTTTAAATGCCAAAGGATATAAATAGATAATTGCATTAAAATGACAAGACCAGAGTTGCTTTATTTAACTATATCTCCCATTTTAATTTTCATTTTATTAGTCAACTAAATTTTGCAACTGAATTAGTAAACACAAAATATTTACTACTAACATTTTATTTTACTTTTATTGCAGTAACACTGGGTCACAACACTATATATGACTGACAGACATAGGATCGCACCTCCTTAGATGTATGTTACCACCCACATCCATCACCAAGTCACCCATAGTCTCTACCATAGTCCATTAGGCCACCTCCAAACTTTGCTATCCACACTACCCCTCCCCTATGAAAGCTTTAATTTTACAGTCAGATTTTTAGGATTTGTTTTGGTTTGGGTTGGCTAGACAAACAGCAGATAATTTCACTCATACATGGGATATAAAGAAACAAAGGAAAGGAACAGACAAAAGCAAGCCAACACTGAGGCTACCAATAGGGAAATATGGGAGTAGGAGTCATGGGTGGAGAGGACCCAATGGACTATAGTAAAGGATTACTCTTGCTTTGATGGTGATTGTGGCGTAATTGTAACAGGGTGGTCCCCAGGAAAGGGGGAAGTTCCAGGTTCCCTGCCCCACCGGTCGCCAAATCTGTTGTAGGACAGGGAGAGGGGCAGCCCAAACCCCGCAAACCTGCCTATTCTACATGGGTTCTGCCATCCGCCGCATCAATACAAAACATAGGAGACTTTAATGGGAAGGAACTTTAATAAAACTAGGAAACAATACAGGTAAGGCAAAGAGTCTAGTTTCTAAATGAAGCACCCAAAGTTACCCGTCCCCTCGTGGGTAAAAGTCCATCCAAATGGGATTGGCCCAGAGCAAGGCCCCAAGGCCTGCCACAAGTCTAAAGCATCTTCCAGTGGGGACCCACAGAAAAGGGTCACAAACAACCGGACAAGCCCGGAAGGAAAAGAGCAAAATCAACATCAAGATAAAAGCTGCCATTGTCACCTCCCCACGGGTCTCACCCACATCTGTGTCACCCAGTCCACGACCAAAAGACAAGCGTAGTTTCTTCACGTGTCTCTAGGCTCCATGCGCCTCCTCCAGGTCTCCTGGCTCCATCCTGCATCCTTCCTCAGTCTCTTCTTCAGCTTCTCCTCTTCCTGCTCAGCTCCACCCTCCCTTGGGTGGGGCAGGGAACCTGGAACTTCCCCCTTTCCTGGGGACCACCCTGTTACATAATGACATACATTTGTAGAGGTGTGACCTATACTGATAAAACATGTATTGTTGTAAATCAATGTCACCTCAAACACAACTGGAATTAAAAATTAAATAAACTTTAACCATTCTGATAAGTGTAAAATGGGATATAACTTGCTTTTCCCTCATCACCAATGAGGTTAAGGTCCTTTTAATATATTTTATTCAGTCCATTTGGAGATTCTCTTTTTTGAACTTTTTATTCAAATCTTTGCCTATTTTTATACTGAGTTGTCTTGTTGATTTATACTTTTTTTAAGCTTAGTTATGGAGTCTACTAGCGATATATATTTAAATTGCTTTATTTCAGTAAAAAAGCCTGTTTTTACATTAAAAATGGCATTTTTATTAAGATATTTTAAACATTAATATAATGCAGTTTATTAATCTTTTCTTCAAGATTAGTGTGATGTCCTATGTAGAATTCTCTATTCCAGAGTAATAAATTATTCTCTTACATTAATATGTAAGAGAACACCATACTGATTTGCCTCTCAGTTACATATCATATGAGGTAGGGGTTATTTGATTTCTTTCACAAATAGTATCCTTTAAACCAATACTATCTATTGAAAGGATGGTTCCTTCTTCACTGCCTTGTGCAGTGAGCCTTTCTCTTAAATCAAGAGTGCTTCCAAGCATAATTTCAACTGTGGATTCTTAATTGTCTTTTACATTTCCAAATGCCTATCCTTGTGCCAATTCTAAACTTTCTGGTTAGTACAGCTTCAGAATGCATTTAGTATCTAATAGTGTAAATCTTGGCACCTTTTTTTCATCAATACTGCTAGGCTTATGCTAGAACTTTGTATTTCCGTGCAAATTGTATGATCAATTTGTCAAGTTAAAAAGGCCAGTTGAGATTTTATTTTTCTTTTGTGTATGTGTAGCACATCTTCTTGATCCAAGGCCTGTTGAGATTTTGAAGGACTTGCATAAGCTATCATTGTAGGAGAGACTATTTAAAATAATGAGATTAGAAAAATAAAAACATGATCTATACCTCAGCTTATAAATTTCTTTAATTTTTTCCCAGTACTTTTTCATTGTAGAATTCTCTAATCTCTATGTAATGATCTTGTTCATTTAAAAATTATTCTTATGTATTTGAAATTCTTATATGCTAATGTAAATGGTAACTATATTACTGGGCTGTTTCTATTCCTATGTTACTTGTACAAATTAATACCATGGTATTTTTCTATTAAACTTATATGTAGCAATTTTGTTGTGTGAATTTATGAATTCAAGTAATTTATATTATGTATTTTCTAATAAAATAATATAATCTATAAAAGAGTTTAATTTCTTTTTTCCAATATTAATATTTATTCTATCCATTTGTACACCAGTATACAGTACTTTGAAAACTGAATATTCAAAAATGTTTTTACTTCATAGTAACAACTGCTTACATACCTCCCCCAGTGTTTTACCTGGCATTGCAGATTTTTCTGGTGACCAATTATTATAGTTATATAAATGTTCTTATGTAATATTTGTACGTTTTGGCTTATTTCACGGACAAGGACCACCGTATTTAATCTCCTATTTACAAAAGGAAAAGCTTTCGGAAATATGATTAAATTTGTTCACTCTGATATTTTCAAAATCTATACTTTATAAAACAGTCATACTTTATAAATGCTTTTATAGAATCCACTGAGATGAATACAAAATTTTAAACATTTTTGTTAAATAATTTAGTTCCTTTTTCATTCATGTTTTTTTTTTTTTAAGATTTATTTTTTTTTTATTTATTTATACAAGCACTGGGTACAGTCAGAAGCGTGGGAGGGTGAGAGAATTCACCAGAGCCAGAGCGGGGAGCAGAGTAGGCAGAAGGACCGAAGTACACTGCTGAGGGGAGCAGCGGGCAGCAGGAGAGGTCTGCACGCCATGTGGGACCCTCCTCCGGTGGCCAGGGAGCAGCCGGGGATCGAACCGGCGCTGCAGAGGCAGCGGGCAGCATCGCAACCCAGCGTTCAACCGCTGCGCCACCGGGGAGGCCCTCATTCATGTATTTTTAACAGCTTTCTTAATAAAAAAAATTGTGCAAACCACTAAGTTCACCCATTAACGCGTATAAAGTTAATTCTTTAGTATATTTATAGAGTTGTGCATCCAATACCATAAATTATAAAACATTTTTATTACCCCCAAAAGGGTCATACCCATTAATATTCACTCCTACTCATTAGCATTTACTTCCCACCTTCACCTACCAGCTCTGGACCCACACTAATCTACTTTTTATCTCCATGGAGTTTCCTAATCTGGAAATTTTATATAAATGAGACAATGCAATATGTGGTCTTATATGACAGACATCTTTAACTTTGAATAATAATTTTTATATTCTCTCATGTTAGAGCATGTTTCTTCCACTTTATCACTGAATACTACTTCTCTTGATGGATGCACTACATTTTGTTTATACTATCATCAGCTGATGGGCATTTCCATTATCTTCACTTTTTGGCTAAGGGCATCAAAAACTCATTCATATTGGGAAGGTTTATTGTACAAGAATACTATTTAACTTTCATCTATTTTCACTCCAATGAATACAATTTTCTCATGGAATCTCTTAGTTGGATGCAATTGATTTCACTTCATATTTTTCTGCATATTCTGGGTTTTCTTCTCTTACTGATCTTTTTATTTTTCCTGCCCTGAACTAATCAAGTTCCTTCCTTCTTCATTTCCTGTAACGATCCAGAAGTTCTCTATTATACTTTTCTGTGTGTAAGAAGTGCTACCCTTAAATTGCAAACACATACCCAAATCTTCCCAATGAATTCTACAATTCATCCTCCTTACAACCTAGACAATATTCTTAGCATGTTTAAAATACCCAATAGTAGATACCTTCTTTAGTTGAATTGCTTTATTTCAAACTTTCAAAAAGCAATTATTACCTTCTTCATTACACTCAGACTAGATGACAATTTCTTACAGAAGTCAGTGGCAAGATAGATAGATAGATAGATAGATAGATAGATAGATAGATAGATAGATAGATACAAATATATTGCTTTTTAGATAAGGACAATGCTATTAAATCCTAAAAAGAAAAAAAAATATCAGGCAACTGTAACCTCCATTTATAGGCTCCTTCAAGTATACATACCAGTCATGAAACCCAATACAAAAAAAAAATGTTCAAGTAGAGCAGAAATTTTATCATTTTCAAATTCTGAGCACAATGAAGCTCTGAAGGAAATACATTCAATAATAATAATAGACTCACTTCGTACCAGGCACTGTTTCACTATTCTAAAAAATGCATTCATATATAATATAATCCTTGCAACAACCCTGTTATTGTTTCCATTTTACATATGAGCATATGAGGAATCTAGTACAGGAGGTAAATTAAACTGCCTATGATCATTTTCTTTTTAATTCCCACAGTTGGAATTCGAAGCTTGGCAACATATCTCTAAAATCCCTGTTCTTAAACTACTATTTAGTAAATAGCCAAAGGAATAATTTATGAAAGTCAACACAAAAATATGGCTCATATCAACCATTAGCAGCATACATTTGAAATAGGAATGTTTGAATATCAGTGCTAGTATTTTTCATAATGGCTTGTAATGACCAGTTGAAAAAGAAGACAGACATCAGTGAAACTGAGGCCCATCTTTAAGAAGGACTTTAATTTCAAAATCCAGGTTTGTAGCTTTTGCACTACTTTTAGAAACTCCTTTTTTTTTTAAGATTTATTAATTTGTTTATACAAGCACTGGGTATAGTCAGAAGTGCGGGAGAGTCAGAGAATTCACCAGAGACAGAGCGGGGAGCAGAACAGACTGATGAAGTACACTGCTGAGGGGAGCAGCAAGCAGCAGGAGAGGTCTGTTGTGCCATGTGGGACCCTCGCCGGGCGGCCGGGGATTGAACCGGCCCTGCAGAGGCTGTGGGCAGCTTGGCAACCCAGTGCTCAACTGCTGCGCCACTGGGGAGGCCCCTAGAAACTCCTTCTTATAGACCTTTAAACTTTACAAGTTTAAAAGTACAATCTTGTGATCATGAAGCCATGAAAAAAAATGTGCTAAATTGGCCAGTTTAACAAACAGTCATAAAAGCAATAATCTATGTTTCTGTCCATCTGGTTCTGCTCAAGGATCATGCACATATCATTGCAACCTAACTACCTGAATATTCTCGGGCACAAGTAATGTTTCCCTCTGAAGGGACATAACTCCTCTTTCCATTCAAGTTCTCATAGCCCTACACTGATGAAATAAAGCCAACCAAGTGGCAATGCTATGTAGGAAGCCCAAGTATTAAAGTAATCTCAGCACCAGCTGACTTGACAACCTTACTCTTGCCATGCACTGATAATGAAATTCAGCTCAGACTCAGCCACCTATTTGGAGACTTCCAACTCCACTTAATTTTCTCTGTTAATTTTCTCTCACTTAATTTTCTCTGTTCCCTGGAGTCTGTTCAATTCTCTTATGATCATCAATGTTACACTTTCAGGTCCATGGAGGCCCGAGGAGACCAAATCCATCAAAGATAGAAATTCTGAGAAAACACTCAGTTGAGCTCCCCTAAGTAAAACAGTCAATGAACAAGGGGAGGATGCTTAGCAGTGTGGAATTACCTTCACCTGAGAGGTGGTGACTCCATGTGTGTATTTACCTTTCACTTCTTTAGCTTTCCATTTTCAAACACCAGTTTAAGTCAGTGTGCTTGAAATAAAACAATTCAAAACTTTAAAATAAGTTGCAAAAAATATATATTGCTCTAAAATATCTAAGAACAGGGGCCTGCCTGGTGGCGCAGTGGTTGAGCGCTGGGTTGCGAAGCTGCCCACAGCCAGTTCAATCCCCTGCTGCAGGGCGAAGGGTCCCACATGGCGCGCAGACCTCTCCTGCCGCTCGCTGCTCCCCTCAGCAGTGTACCTCTGTACTTCTGCCTGTTCTGCTCGCCGCTCTGGTGAATTCTCTCACCCTCCTGCGCTTCTGACTGTACCCAGTGCTTGCATAAATAAATAAATCTTAAAAAAATAAAATAAAATATCCAAAAAATTTATTTCCTTCCTTGCAGCATAATAACTCCCTTTTGTGCACACAATAGGATATTTCATATACATTTTACTGCATATTTGGCAAAATTTTGAATATTCATATTGGCCAACAAGCCATTTATTAAAAGCCTTCATAAAAACATTTTTTATTCTCCTACACAACAGCATAAATCCCAAGTCTTTCATATGAATTCACTAAACTTGTATTCAAATAGAGTAATTATCCTTAAATGTATATGCTTAAAATATGTATAAGATATTTATGTATTTAAGCTAGTAGACTCTGATTGCCTTTATTTTGATGGTGAGTTATGAATCCTCCACATTTAAGAGGAAATGTATATTAAGCCCCAAAGCTACAAATCTTTTTAAAACATATTGAAAATAAAATCCTATTTCCCTGGTTTACTTCAGTATACAGTACTTTGTAAAATAAATACTCCAACGTGGTTTGACTCATAATAGCAATTGCTTAAAAATTGCCCCAAGGTTAGGCCTGGCATTGCAGATTTTGTCTGGTGGCCAATTATTATGGTTCTGTTAATGCTCTAAAACACTGTCTGTAATGGAAATGCCAACTTCTCTGTCATCTGCATAAGTAAAATATTGCAAATTAAATTATGCAGTTGATGTGTGACTTCCCTTATGAAATATAATGATTGCTATCTGCCAATATATTTTCAAAATATATATGAACAACAAGAATTAGCATGGATGCTTAGGGACTATAACTAAAAGTATTGTTGAATCCCTTACAATCCAACCTTTCATTTTATTGGGGCATTTGTTGACTAGTTCATTATGAGTCACACCAGAAAGCAAGATAGCTTCCTTAATTCAATGAAGTGCCACACACTATAACTATTCATTAGGGATTTGTGTACATTTATTGACTCAATGATTATTTGGTGACTATTTTAAAGTACAATTTATAAGAGAAGTAGAATTTATAAGAAACAGTTCATCCTATGAGAAAAAGTAAGAATACCAAGAATATCATATCAGAAGTCTATTCGCCCACTTCAAATTCTGAACACTGGTGAGAGTGTCTTACACGTGCCTGTGAGCCCCATCCACAGGCCTAATAGCAGAAGAAATAAGAACTTGCTGGGGAAACAGCCCATGCAACTTAACCTTACTTCTTCTCCTTCCATCTCTACTCTTTCTATTCCAAGGATGACAAGATCTAACATACATGTATATAGACTATTTATTTAATACTAGCAAGCCAGGGGAGCTTTTTCATTTATACCTTGCTATATTCAACTTACAGTTCTAGGGAATAGTTTATATACTGTATTGTATGTGTTACAATCGACCCCCTACATAAAGGAACAGCCTCAATCTGCATCTTTAATTGTTCCCTGTAGAAGTGTTTTCCATATAGAAAAAGAATCAAATTGGTATGGTCGCCAAAAAAAGACATGTAAAAGTAACTAGAAAATAATTAAAGTCTGGTATGTATTAGGACAAACTATAATGTTTTTTAGACTTTTTTTTAATATTTATTTTTTATTGAGTAGCATTGGTTTATATTATTTGTATTTTGGCAGTATAGGATCCCTCCCTTCTGGTGCCATTGCTTCATAATTAATTATTTTGTGTTTTCCTCATTGTTTTAAAGTTTTTCAGCACCTGGTTCAAAAAATACAACTAGTATTCTTTTGGATTTGGAGAAGTTTGACATTTCGAAAGGGAATCTTATACTTGGAAAGGTTGAGAAGCTGAGGTCAGCTGCATCACAAAAAATTGTCATCTTGGCTTCCCCAAGCTCCTCAGCAAGAAGCAGAGGGCACCTGAGTCAAGGATACACAAAGACTAGTAGAAGTGCACTTGCTAAGCCTTCATTCTTAAGGGCCAGGGCATCATTGCCCGGCTGTGTCTACATTGTGAATTGTTTCAGCAAAAAACTTAAGACTTTGATCAGAAACAGCTTAAACCATTGTGAGCAATCTCTGCCTTCTTTTTCAATATAGATAAATGGAGATTGAGAAAAGAGTTGACCACAAAACTCACACTGCTGCGATGTTTCAAAATTCCTTATAGTGTCTTTCTAAATACTTATTTTTATTAAGAGGCTCTTCAATGAGAGGCTAAAATATTAGCCACTTCACCATTAGTCTTACACCAATAATACAAGCACATTCTAGCTTCCTTGCCACGGATACAGATGTCTGTACTCTGAGATCAACATGGGGTGAAATGGTGACTAGGGGGAGCAAAATAAAGTCACTGTGCAATTTCCATATCAAGAGGAAGACTCTGATATGCTAATATTTTTCAGTTTTCTGAAAACTTCTAAATAAAGAATACTACTATCAAAAAGACATGCTCTGCCCGATCATCTTTTTCTGTGTGAGTATAAGAAGATATTGCAGCAGCTCTTCAGTTATCTGCAATATGATCAGTGACAAGGATACAGAATAGGAAGAACCACTGCTATGAGGACACAACACTCCACTGTATTTTTATCCTTCGAAAGATACAAGGCAAGCACAAGCCCACATTGACTTTGCTACTAGGTTAGGGCTGTGTGATTTGTCCATCTGGTGGGAAATTGATAAGCGTAAATTTTAGTTAGAAGGCATTAAGAAAGGGTATATGTCCTCTACCTGCTGTCCTCTCTGGAGACCATTTAAAGCCTGCTGCTAAACTCACACCAATAATTTCCATGTTAAGTCACTATTTAGTCATATTCTAATTTGTTTCATAGTATATTCTCACCTAATCTAATTAAAACAGTATGGTCTAAATAAGTTACTTTTCCAAATAAATGAAGGTTAGTCATTAAACAAAAGTACACTGTCTTTGGAGTTTGATACATCTATTATTTAAATACCAATTTCATAACTTATAATTGAGATCTTTCAAAAGTTAAATGATTTCTGAGTTTTAGGATGCTTTTTCTATAAAATGTATAGAGGCAGCTCATGTCTCAAGACTGCCTGCTTGTATCTATCCAGGTATCTCTTTCTTAAACTTAGCCCTTTCAAAAAGGTAGCTCCCCAGCCCACCTGTAACTATGCAGGTGTGTTGTTTTCTCCCCACAAACTTTTCCCCTTTGAAGCTCTTCCTGCCCACTCCTGTGTATGCAAGCACCTTTTCCTTTCCTTTCATTTATATAATAAGCCTGACCTTTTAGATATAATAAATAAAATGTATAGGTAACTAAAAATAGTGTGTGGGGGTTGTTTGTATATTTTATACTCCTCAGTTACATAAAACAGCTCAGTGATTGCTAATTTCTTTTCTTGTAAGAATTTGAGTAGTAATAAATTAGATGCCTAGAATAATAACCTTAAGGATAAGAAAGACCTGAAAGACATATACTCCAGGTCCTTATTTTACAAATGGACAAACTGAGGTAGAAAGAAGTAAATAGCTTCTCCTGGAGTGACAGTGTCTTCTTTGAATTAGATAAAATTATGTTAGAAAATTTAAGATATTATAACCCTTTAGATACAAGAAATGCGGAATTTAAAGTTATTCATCTGCAATTTTTTTTTATCAACATACTCCTCAGTCTTGCCCAATAGTACTGAAATTATAGTATAGATGTTTCAGTTGTGTCAGGATGATGCCAATGAAGCAGCACTCTTTGTACAAGGCCATCTGGCTCAAGCATAAATTGACTGTACACTTGTGATTTCACTGGTGAATACTCAAATAAGTTAATCTATTTGCAAGTAATGTAGCAGAGAGCTTGAGAGCATTACCGCTTAACAAGTTAGACTCTGGTCTGAGTTTCAGTTCACTACCTACCAATCCTAGGGCATTTTACCACTTAACTCTCAGTTTTCTTCTAGGAAAGCAAGATAGATACAAGTATTTGCTACATATAATTTTTCTGTGTATTAAAAGAGTTAATGTTTTTAAAATCATTTACACAGTGTGTGAAGAATAATAAGCACTCACTAGTGACAATTAAATTGTGATATGCAGAATATCCATTTCTCTCAGTATAATGAAATAATGGATTTATCTGGGTATAAATATTCATACCCACGTATATATTACGAATGAAACATATTACGTCTTCTAAATAATTTATTTCAGTACCTTTATGGAAATGTTTTGTAATTGAGTTACTACATGGAATTTAGAGTTGCAAAACATGAATGCAATCTGATATTATATAAAAAAAACTTGAACATTACAATTTGTATGAATTAAACTTTTGAAAATATCTGTAATGTTATTATGAGTCCTGAATCAACACATTAAATAGCAGGTTTTTCTCTGCCTTCTTAAGTATAGTATAACCAAATTTCACATTTTATCAATTACTTACAATTATCATTATAACATCAATTATACATGTCATGTAGAATATAGAGAATAAGGAATGTAGATTCAAAGACATATTCAGATGCTTTCTTTATAAAGTAGATGATTAGCTTGGTTTTTGCTCATTTGCGTTTTTCTTGTGAAATTGAAGTGAGTAATGTTGAGTTATCTATCCTTCAGGGCAATAGAACACCACTAACTTTCTGAAGAATAAATTAATAAATTAAAGACTGAACTAATCATGCCTGAACTGTTTTACTTGCCCTCCAGAAAATTATCTTCTTTGCTTATGCTTCTAGGAGCTTTTGAATTGTCAGCACCACTCAAAACATTTCTTATGATTTCAACATGGATGTCATTTCTTATCATCTCTATTGCTTCTCACACTGCCCTCCCCATGCTGAGCCAAATGAACAAACTTAACTGCACAATTTTGAATTAGGTTCTAGAATAACTCTCACCCATTTAACAGGTATGAGATCTAAAATGTTTTTGTGGGGCCTACCTGGTGGTGCAAAGAGTTAAGATGCAGCCTATGAAACTATCTTCAGCCACTGAAGCACGAGTTCGATCCCCAGCCAGGGAGCAAACCACATGGTGCAGAAGACCTCTTCTGTCTCACCCACTGCTCCCCTCAGCAGTGTATTTCAGTCAATCTGCCTGTTCTGTTCCCCACTCTGTCTCTGGTGATCCTCTCACCCCCACACCTCTGGCCTGTACCCCAGTTCTTGTATGCATAAATAAATCTTTAAAAAAAATAAAATGTTTTTGTGCCTATTGAGCTATTGCTTTCTTTACCCAACCTCTTAAGTTTCTTCCACAACAATGGAATGCTGTCTCAAGCCCTGACTTATACCCCATTTTCAGACTCTGATAGGGACTGATCTGGTTCCTCACTTCAACAAGACCATCAGTACCCTAAAATAATCACAATTTCCCTAGGAGATATAGCCTCTGTCCTGTCTGACAACAGTTGGCTAGAATCCTGCTTCAACTGAGACGGACTCCCACACTCCAGAAACCACACCATTCCAGTTCACCTATCTCGGAGTGTAATTGCTGCAGGGAAACTCGGGCAGCAAGGCCCCATTTACCTGATTTGAATCTTAGGATGTCAATTCAAACCCACATGGAGAACAAAAAAATTTGTGACAACAAATTAGATCTTGAGTTGAATTTCTGCCACCATCCTTAAAAGCAAAGTCTCTAAATGAGTAGGTTTCTTTATTCTAACATGCCTGTCCCTGTTATTTTTCTCTTCCTGCATGTCAAAATATCTAAGACTCATTCGGTCCCATGACCATCTCTGTTATCTTTCATTAGAACAATGCCAGTAATAGTACTCTCAAATGTACCAAGCACTATTCTAGGATACTTTTAGTTCACTTCCACTATCTTCCAGCAAAATAGTATAGGATTATCTGTAATTATGATACTGTGTTAAAATAATAGTTTGTATAGTTTACATTGTATGAAGTCCATTTGTGACACACTGTATTAATTTGCTTGGGCTGATACAACAAAATACAATAGATTGGGGGCACAAGCTACAGAAATTTATTTTCTCACAGTTCTGAAAGCTAGAAGACAAAGATCTAGGTGTCAGAATGTTTGGTTTCTCCTGAGGCTCCTTGGCTTAAGATGACAGCCTTTCTGCCTTGCGCTCACATAACTTTTGTTTGTGCATAAAATAATGTCTCTGATGTCTCTGTGTGTCCAAGTTTTTTCTTATAAGTATACCAGTCAGGTTGGATTAGGATCCACCCTAATGGAGGCATTGCCCATTTAAAGGCAAGATCTGCACACAGTCAGATGTCAAGTGGAGGAGTTGCTGGATGTGGCTGTGGTCTCCCCGGTGACAATGCTATTGATGGCAACTAAGAGGACACAATGGCCGGCAAGCTTACAGGATGTCAGATTGCACAACACTTTTACTTCACGCTACCTGTCAGGCCACCAAGTGTTCAAAATTAGAAATGAGCACACATACTCATCACCGTTAACAATTTCTCTGCAAAGTAGCTCAGTCAAAGAAGTTTCCTGCCAGGCAGCTCTAGGTCTCATCATCAGAGAAAGCTGGGACCAACACTTTCAAAGTTCAGAAATGACACACACCTATAAGAAAATTCTGGCACCTAAACATAGCCTGTCATACATATCAATATACAGCTGTCAAAATCTACAGAATGTCAAAATCTACAGAGTGAACACTAGTGGGAACTATGGAATTTGGGTGATGATGACATATCAATACTGGCTCATCAACTGCAGTAAATATACTACTCTGGTGTGGATGCTGGGGAAGATATGTGATCGATTTTACTATGAGCTACTCTAAGAACTAAAACCTATCTATCCTTCAGGGCAAGAGAACACTGCTAACTTTCTGAAGGATAAATTGTGAGCTACTCTAAGAACTAAAACCTATATTTAAAAAAGTACAACTTTGATAGCAAAGTAACTTCAGTCATGAGCTCTTGTGAGGAAAGACACTGCCTTTATTCTCATTAGGCTATTGAGGCTGTGTATAAAAGATGAAGTTGTAAAAAAGACTTCCTTAGAAGGCATTTCCTTGTTTAGTGCAAAAGGCTATAGTGTGTGTTCTCCAACATATATCCAGATGTGTGTGTGTGTCTCCATAACATACGTGTGCCATGTAAAAGCAGTTAATTATATCAAACTAGTGTCCCCAACTTTATTGTGTCATTAAGGTGAATAAATTTCAAGATGCTTTTTAAATATTTGAAATAATTTTGTTTGGCATTATATTTTTATTCAATTAGTGGCATTGTATTTCTATTCAAATAGTATTTTATACTTTTAGACCCTTTTGCCAAGCAGTAGTAACAATCATATCCTAAGGTTAAATCCCAGAGAAGAATGCCATGTTGCATATTGCATATTGAATGTTCAATAAATAAACTATATTTTTCTTTAAAAAAACCAAAGACCCTATCTCCAAAGACCATCATATTCTTAGGCACTGGACATTAAGTCTTCAAAATATAGATCTGGGGGCAGGGGGAGGACAATTCATCACATAACACACATGGAATAAAATCTCCTTCATAAGGTCTCCTTAGGATACTGCCTAAAAAAGTGGGTCTCCTATAATAGACCTCTAGTAGAGTTTACTAAGTGGCTGAAATCTATTTTATACCTTTAATCTTGACCTTACTGGGAATCCATGAGATAATATTGATGGGCAAATTATTAAAATTTTATATCACATTCAATCTGATTTCCTGAACTGGAATGGACAATAGTGAAAATGGTTTCTGTTCCTTGATAACCTATAATTTCTAAATTACTGATGTTCCAGAAAGGCATATCTTGGTTTATTTAATACTAGGATCTTTTATTTATACTACAATTTTATTCCTTTAAATTTTTTAATGAACTTTTCAAATGGCCAGAAGCTTATGTTATGCTAGCCTCAAGTACAGACAAACATGAAATCAATCCTGGAGCTAATGTATTCACTAAGAACTACAACTGGTATAAAATTTAACAAGAGCTAGAAAACATGGTTCATTTTTATGGACAATATCATCAGCTTCAAAAATAATTCTATGAAAAGACTCATTTTTCATCTGTGGTTTATAGGATAGATTTTTTTCCCCCTACTAGCCATGCATTTTGAAATGCCAAGGGTTTCCGTGCTTGGATTCAACGACTTCAATTAAATAGGGCACCAGTTAATCTTGGATATGGAAGAATTTTGGAATCCCCATAATGGGAAGACTCCTGTGGAGCGATTAACTCTCTTCAGCTGCCTCTATCCTCACTGCCAGGAAGGCTCTGCCTGGCACACAGTCTTCTGGGGACCCAAAGAGGGGCTTGTCACTGGTTCTTCTCTCCCACCATGTTCCTGAGCTTGCTCTGTTCACATGGCTCCCAGTTCCTTGTCTCACTCCTGCTGTTTCCAGAGTGCTCAGCTTCTCTGTCTTTTCATCCTCATGCTACCACATTTTCTCAGTGGAACTCTGCACACTGGTGCGAGTATATCAGATTTTTTGAACTGGACTCACAAGAGCAGTTCAATATCTTTTTCAATTAGTAAAAAGAAGCAGCAATGGGGACGCACTAAGAAAACAATTTGTCTTCACTTTACTGTTGAAAGAGCCTGGGTCTCTCACTATAGTATTCTAAGTATTGTTAAGAGCACTTATGACCCTGGGAAGTGTGAGAAGCAGAGAGCAGTATAGGGAAAATAAAGAAAATGGATAAACTAGGGAGAGAGGGAACTGGAAGTTTTTCAAGCAGATGAGAGGAACAGTTGGTAGGGAGGAAAAGATTTAAACTATGCCCAAGTACAATGGCATTCACTTCCAAAATTAAAATGGTCTGCTGATTGTGACTGAAACCCTAGAATGCTTTTTAAAATCTTATTTTCACTATCACAGTCTTTTCAGGCTGACATAATTACCTTTAGGGGTTTCATCAGCATTTGGCAAAATTACAGCATCTCCATTTCAAAAATGCACGATTTCTAGAGAGGAATCTAAAGTCTTGGTTTTTGTTGTTTTGTTTTGTTTTTTTTAACACATAGCAGGTGGTTAGCTCTAACTAACTTTTTACTTAATGAGTGACCTAATTCGCCCAAGGATGTTACATTCCCATTGCTGGATTCCTGTTACTGATTTTTTAAATCCAGCCTCATTTAATAATAAGCTAGCATTTGAAATTATTACTTATTCATAATACTAGCACTTTGGCAAATCCACCCAAGGTTCACTTTCACATAATAGCTGCTCTCACCAGATTTCGCCCTGCAGCAGGTGACAGTCCATATGAGGCTAGAAGATAGAGAAAAGAAAAAGGGAAAATATCAAAGCAGATATGCTGCCTCTTTTTTTTTTAAGATTTATTTTATTTATGCATCCAAGAGCTGGAGTATAGGCCAGAGGTGGGGGACGGGGTATGTGAGAGGATTCACCAGAGACAGAGTGGGGAGCAGAATAGACAGATTGATTGAAATACACTGCTGAGGGGAGCAGCAGAAGGCAGGAGAGCTCTGCTGCACCATGTGGATTAGCACCCTGGCCAGGGATCAAACTCTTCATAGTACTGAGACTTAACCCCTTGTACCACCAGGGAGACCTCTGTTGCAGCTTTCTTGAATGTAGTTTATCTTTTTATTTCATGTTCACACAGCAACAAAAGAATGTGGCTGAGTATCTTATAGGAAGTATAGTAAAGTTGCAGGAAGTAGCAGGCTCCTAGAGCACCAGGACACAATGGATAAGGAACAGCTCCAGGTAGCTCAGAGGCAGTCCTGCAGTAGTAAATGGAGAGGTTTCATTTCATCAACTCACTCTTGGAGATCAGGCCTTGACAAACTGTGCAGACAACCAAATTCTTAATAGGTTGCTTTATAAACCTAATGCCGATTGGTTAATAAAGGAGAAATATGCTTTTGAATGAAAAAATAGTTTTCTCCAGAATAAAGTAGTTTTTAAAAAATAATTGTTTCCTCAAGTTCAACAATCTAGAGGAGATGGACAAATTCCTACAACTCTACAATCACCCAAAGCTAGATAAAGAAGAAATAGAACACCTAAACAGACCAATTACAAGCAGCGAAATTGAAATGGTAATCAAAAACCTCCCCCAAAAAAAAAGCCCAGGACCTGATGGATTTACAAATGAATTCTACCAAACATTCAGAGACGAATTAGTGCCTGTCCTTCACAAACTCTTCCAAAAAATTGAGAAGGAAGGGACAATACCAAACACGTTCTATGAAGCCAACATTACACTAATACCAAAACCGAATAAGGACAACACAAAAAAGGAAAACTACAGGCCAATCTCCCTAATGAACACTGATGCAAAAATCCTCAATAAAATTTTAGCTATCAGAATCCAACAAAGTATCCATAAGATAATTCACCACGACCAAGTAGGATTCATTCCAGGGACACAAGGATGGTTTAACATCCGAAAATCAATCAACATTATCCAACACATCAACAAAAAGAAATATAAAAACCATATCATAATATCAATAGATGCTGAGAAAGCTTTCGACAAAGTGCAACACCCATTCATGATAAAA
Organism: Talpa europaea; assembly: GCF_964194135.1. Taxonomy (NCBI): domain Eukaryota; kingdom Metazoa; phylum Chordata; class Mammalia; order Eulipotyphla; family Talpidae; genus Talpa; species Talpa europaea. Next base: position 91,110,492 of record NC_140070.1, read on the forward strand.
GCCCTTGAAATTCTTGGGATACAAGGAACATACCTCAACATCATAAAGGCCATCTATGACAAGCCAACAGCCAGTATCATTCTCAATGGTGAAAAGCTGAAATCAATTCCATTAAGATATGGCACAAGACAAGGATGTCCACTCTCACCACTGCTTTTCAATATAATACTGGAAGTCCTGGCCAGAGCAATAAGACAAGAGAAAGACATACAAGGAATCCAAATAGGAAAAGAAGAAGTCAAACTATCACTATTTGCAGATGATATGATAATATACATAGAGAACCCCAAAAACTCCACAGAAAAACTAATTCAACTCATCAATCAGTTCAGTAAAGTGGCAGGATACAAAATCAACACGCAAAGGTCAGTTGCCTTCCTATACACAGACAATAAATCTGAAGAAGAAGAAATAAAAAAACCATCCCTTTTATTATCGAAACAAAAAAAATCAAATATTTGGGAATAAATCTAACAAAAGAGGTAAAGGACCTATACAAAGAAAACTATAAAACACTGTTAAAAGAAATAGAAGAAGACACAAAGAAATGGAAGGATATCCCCTGCTCATGGATTGGGAGAATAAACATTAAAATGGCCATCCTACCAAAAGCAATATACAGATTCAATGCTATTCCAATCAAAATTTCAATGTCATTCTTCAAAGAAATAGAACAATTATTGATGAAATTCATATAGAATCACAAAAAAACGCAAATAGCCAAAGCTCTCCTGGAAAAAAAAGAAGGGAATGGAGGCATCACACTCCCAGACTTCAAACTATACTACAAAGCCATAATCATCAAAACTGCATGGTATTGGAACAAGAACAGACATACAGACCAATGGACTCGAATAGAAAATCCAGAAATAAACCCACAGATTTATGGTCAACTAATCTTTGACAAAGGAGCAAAGACTATGCATTGGAGCAAAGAAAGTTTGTTCAATAAATGGTGCTGGGAAAACTGGGTCACTACATGCAAAAGAATGAAGATTGACCACTACCTCACACCATACACAAAAATCAACTCAAAATGGATTAAAGAACTAGGCATAAGACCTGAAACCATAAAATACATAGAAGGAAATATAGGCGAAACACTACGTGATATTCACATCAAAGACACCTTTACAGACACATCACCCAAAGCAGTGATAGTGAAGGCAAAGATCAACAGCTGGGACTACATCAAATTAAAGAGCTTCTGCACAGCAAAAGAGACAATAACAAAAACAAAGAGAAACCCCACCAACTGGGAGAACATTTTTGCACCCCACACTAATGATAAAGGACTGATCACAAAAATCTGCAAAGAGCTGATGAGACTCAACAACAACAAAGAAAATAATCCAGTCCAAAAATGGGCAGAAGAGCTAAAAAGAAACTTCTCTGAGGAGGAAATGCAAATGGCCAACAGGCATATGAAAAAATGTTCAACATCACTTGTCATCAGGGAAATGCAAATCAAAACTACCATGAGATACCATCTTATACCAGTGAGAATGGCACATATTAAAAAAACTAGCAACAACAAATGTTGGCGAGGGTGTGGAGAAAAAGGAACTCTTCTGCACTGTTGATGGGAGTGCAAACTGGTCCAACCACTATGGAGAGCTGTGTGGAGATTTCTGGACCTACTAAACATAGAGCTTCCATAGGATCCAGCAATTCCACTCCTAGGTATTTACCCAAAGGACACAGAAACATCAATTCCAAAGAACACCTGCACCCCTATGTTTATAGCAGCACTATTTACAATAGCTTAGCTTTGGAAACAACCCAAATGCCCAAAAATAGATGACTGGATCAAGAAGATATGGTACATATATACCATGGAATATTACTCAGCATTCAAAAAAGATAAACACATGCAATTTGCAGGAACATGGATGGCGCTGGAAGGGATCATGCTCAGCGAAATAAGCCAAAAAGAAAAAGAAAAATACCGGATGGTCTCACTCATAGCAGGAATCTAGAAAACTTAAATAAGGGACCAGGAAAATGAATAACTATAAGAAAGTGAAAATCAAAATCAACAAAAAACTATGAACCAGAGACACTTTTGGGGGGGGTGGCGGGAGGGGAGGGATTGGGGTCAGAATGGGGGGGTTGCAATTTTATAGGGAATATAAAAAAAAAATAATTTGTTTCCTAAAAAAAATTTATGTGAGCATGGAATCAGAGCAAATGGGGTTAACATTATAAAAACAACAGCACCTACTCACTGTATTATTTATTTTATACCAAGGGTGGAAAAAAGATTTTCTGTACAACTCCATGTAGTAAATATTTCTAGCCATATGGGTCATAGTTTCTGTATATTCAACTCTACCTTTGTAGGTCATTTTCCAATAAAATTTCATATACAAAGCAGGCAGCACACCAGATTTAGCCCCATTCTATACTGTAAGCCATCTACATTATCATATATGAGATTCGTCATAATTCTGAGGTGAGCAATATCCAATTCACAGGTAAAGAAATTAAGGCTCAGGAAAAGTAATTGATTTATTTGAAGTAACCCAGGTAAGTAATGCTAATAAATTCTTCAGATCTTCACTGCAAAAGTAAAGTCTTATCCATTTTTCTAAATGCAAAATATTTTAACTTCAAGGTTATTTGAGTCAGTTGAATTATTATCATTTTCCTCTAGTAATACAAGCAAAATACCAACATTTCAATTCTCCAACTGCATTATTTTTCCACACTCTGAATTCATATACTAAGATTATTGACAATATGAGTCACAGCACAAAGAAAACAATTTCCTAATTTTCTAAAACTGCATCTCTCTTCTTCACAAACTCTAATCATGTTCGGTAGAAAATTTTTTTCAATGGCCAGTTAAAATCAACAAGCAACTATAAACCAGAGATACATTATGGCGGGGATTCAGGGGAGGAGGGAGTAGGATCAAAACAAGGGGGGGTGGGAATTGTATGGGGTCTATAACCAAGATGAAAATGTATACATTGTGCAAACATGAAAAATGATGTGAAAAATGTATAAATTTAAAAAAAAAAGTTCTACCTTTTCTGATTTCAACAATTCTTATTCAGATATTTTAGAAGTTAAACTTGCCAGTAATTTTTTTTGCCTCTTTCATGTAGTTTGGTCTCACAGGGTATCTACTCTGTTTTTCAGATTTTACCCCTCTCTCAAGTTCATTATGGGTGCGTGAACAGGGTTGATTTCGTCCTCATCGATGTGGGGACAGGACAGATGAAAGGATATGGGGAGATCTATTTCTTAGATTGCCCCTATCCCCAGGATCTCTGTGGTCTCTTGTATGTAAATGTATGGACTGGCTGGCTTCCCAGACCGTGAACTGATGGGAACCAGCTGCAGCAGGCTTACAGAGTGACAGGCTGGCACCTATAGTACCACCATTTTTCCCAGTTTCAAAGTCCTCAAAGTCCTCGGCCCCTTTGTTTTGACGCCAGGCCTCTACAATCAACCAGCAATTTTGACATATCTTCATCACTTTACTGGGGTATGCAGGAAATTCTGGGATCCCAGAAAGCCCTGCAGACCATCTCCCTAGCTGACTTACAGTAAGGACATGCTTAACCACCGCCACCAAGTTGGAAGAATCTGGTGGGCCCCTTTGAGGCTTGAAGGCTTCTATTCTGTACTCCCAGGAAGCATGAACAGCCTGGATAGATTCAGGCCCCTTGTATCTATTGAATATTTCCAAAATCAACTCCTTTCAACTCCTTTTTTCAAATTAAGGCAGATAATAAGAGCTGTTATTTCTGCTCCACTTACCCTCCTCTCTGCCCTTTCTTCTGCCATCCTCACCCCAACTACGGGACTACAAGCAGCACTGTATCCCCCTTTCTTTCGCTGCTTGAAAAGGACCACCCGAAAATGAGCTCTGCAGTCAAGTCTTACATGTCTTACCCAGGTTATGTCCCTTAAGGAGATAAGAGAATCTAGAAAATCCTCTGTTTTAACAAATGCTACCTTAAAAGTTCTACATTCTGTAAACTTCTATTTGCAGTATAAGCTGAATGTTGGTTCACTTTCTCTTTGATTTCATCTTCTGGCAATTTAAACCCCTCCTTGAGATAGATATATGCCTAAAGCTGGCCAGGAAATTAAATGTGGGTACACCATTCACATACACACACTTTTAAAATGTTAAATTCTATTACACATTCACCACTACATTATCTCCCCCTATACTCACTCAGTTTCATATTAAATTTCCATATTCAAAAAACATTTTTAATTGCAATTCTTCATATTTTAAGTTGTGTGCTTCCTGATGACTCAAAGTAGTATATCTGTAATCAGTAAGTCATTTCTAAATGGAGAGTTGTACTGCAGCGAGATTAATCCTTTCATAATTCATGGATTCTTTTAATAGCAGTAATAGAGAGCTGGCATTTTTACTTCTTCAACAGATTATATTTGGATTCTAACCCTCACTCCATAGACATCTACAACTGGGTAAGAGGGACGGGGGATTGGGGGCATGTTTAGAAAGCATTATAATAAGTACATTTGGAACCCAAAGTCCCCACACTCTAAATTAAAATTAGTGCCACTGAATTAATACATGGCATGCCTCTTAAAGCTAAAAATCAAAATTTCAGGTCTCCAAGTGAAAAGAAGTTATCTCCTTACCTTTCTAGTCAAAACTGAAATAACTTCCTCCAACCTGGCATCATAACTATCTTCTCTGGTCATCGGCTATTATCTGACTATTTTATATGCAGAAAGCTTATTTTGCAATTTTTAGCTTTTGTGAAGGCTTTTCTGCAAGTATATTAATTTATCCTTATAGTATTTTATTAAAATAAATGAATGAAGTATAATCCCCATGTATCAATGAAGCATCACACACATTTTATGATATTTCCAGTGTGCTACAAAGAACTAGGATTAGAATTCAGTTTCCTAACTTAGAATCAGTTCACTGCCATTATCTCAAAATTATTTATCTTCTTACATCTCTTCCACAAATTTTTGGTTCACCACATAGTTCCTACAAAGATTTATATTTAGTGTGGTCTCATCTATCTGTTAACAAGTCCAATTTGAAATGTTTATATAAGGAATAGGACAGCTACTATCTTACAAGTATTTTATAATTTTGCTATAATGCTTTATTTAGGAGTCATGTAACTGTATTCTATTCATATCTGTGTTTTGAGTAATGAGGGTTTTACCCAAGTTATATCTCTAATTAAAGTTTTCTCCATAGCTCCTTTTTTTCTGACTCTTTGATCATATTTGTGATATCTATTAGATAAGTCAAAAGTCTCATAATATTTTGAATATTTCTTAATACTTTGCCCAAATATGCTAATTCCTAATTTTATTTTTCCTTATTACTCTTTTCTACATGTTTTTATATGATTTTGTTAGACTATCCTTTAAATTCCATACCAAATTTTACACTCTCTTCTCACATCATGTTTGCGCCTAAGTTTATATCTTGCACTGTATCTTGAAAGTGTAACCAACTACTTTATAATTCTGAAAACAAAAGGTAAGACATCAGCATTACATTTAAGCTGCCAAAAATAAAATTGTTCCTTGCTTAATTGAAATTATAATATGTGGAGAATCCATGTTGCAACACACAATTTGATAGAGCTTTTTATGTAGAGTAACATATCAATTATACTTTTTTTAAGATTTATTTATTTATGCATACAAGAGCTGGGGTACAGGCCAGAGATGCCGGAGGTGAGAGGACTCACCGGAGACAGAATGGAGAACAGAACAGGTGGACTGACTGATATACACTGCTCAGGGGAGCAGAGGGCAAGTCAGGAGAGGTCTGCTGCGCCATGTGGGTTTCTCTCTGGTGGGGACAGAACTGGTGCTGCAGAGGCTGCGAATTGCTTCATAGTGCAGTACTTAACCCCTTCCACCACCAGGGAGGGAGGGAGGCCCTTCAAGTATACTATTTTTAGGGCAGTTAAGTGTTTCTCAGTCATGAGGAAAACAAAAGTATGTTGTTATCAAGTGTTACTTATTGGATAGCTAGACTACATCATTAAAAGTCCAAGAAAAACAGTAGTTTCTTGGGAGCAACACAATTATGTAGAAAAAATTCCCACTTTCTGGAGCATTCTAAACATTAAGCAGAGTTATTTTTAACAAGATACTGAAAACACCTGGTCTGTCCTTCACTTTAACCTGCAATCCTTTTCAGGGACTAGGATTTATTAGATGAGGTAGGACTTTTTTTGTTACTTTCTTCTTAGAGTTCTTTTGCACTTGCCAGAGAAGTATATCCTTACGAACTATTAGTCACTTCAGACTAGTCAACAAGAGCTCTCATTTTTTTTTTAGTAAACAATGGGTGGGCATTAATTGAAATTGCATGTATATTTGCATTCGTTTTTTTCCTATGAAAGCGGAAATGGAATCTGTCTTTTCCACCACTGAAATATCAATGTCTAGCACAGTATGTGTGATATCGCTTGGGAGCTTACCACCTGCTCCACATCATGATGCTACTCACATGCTGTAGGGTAAATGATTTTCAGGCTTTTCTGCCCTCCAGCCATTAGGATTGCCCTGTGTGATGGGACTCCTGCATTTTGTTACATTGTTATGTTGTGTTGTTTACTTCCCTGTGCCATGGCTGCAGTATTGATACATACGCCAGGAGAAAGAGGCAGGAGAAAAAGAATGCCAGAGAAGCCCAGAGTGAAGATTCGCCTGGGGCTGGGAGGACTTCAGGCCTCCAGGCCTCCCTCCCCTCCCCCCCCCCCCAACCTGCCATGAACCTGTATAGGAGCAGGAAGGGCACTGAGCAGGTTTCTATGATCCACACAGATGGGGTAAAGGAGCATCCTGGAGCCCTCAGTGGCTTTCTCAGGCTTTTATTGAGCTTTACATGTATTGCAGCAACCAGGTACACATCAGGCAGGGGTGCCAGGGGGCCAAGGGACCAGGAAGGAGGCCAATAGGCCTCCTAGTCCCTGGCAAGTCTTCACTCTGAGCTTCTCTCTCTCTTCTAGCTTCCTTTCTCCCCTTCTCTTTCCTGTTTCTTTCCTGCCTCTGCTGCTCTTGGTGACTGCCTGTGACCATCTCAATACTCCTCCCATGGCCCACAGAAGTGAACAACACAACGATGTAACAACTGCTGGTGCCCCATCAGGCAGAGCAATCCTAATGGTGGGAGGGTAGAAAAGCCTGAAAACTATTTACCCTACAACCTGGTTGCCACACTACATGTAAAGCTCAATCAAAGCCTGAGAAAGCCACCAAGGGCTCCAGGACTCCTTTACCCTGTCTGCTGGAATCATAAAAGAACCAGCTGTGTGCCCGCCTGGCACTACACATGCAAAGGCAGCTCCTACATTTTTTTAAAAATTAACTATTAATTCATATATAAATGTATGTGTATTTGTTTCTCTATCAATAAAAGTTTTTATTCATAACATGCTCAACTGTAAAATTCCCCTTTCTCTTGATAATATGATTTTACAAACCACAAGGAAGATATTTCAGGTTTTTCACATCTGCTCACTGATTTAAACCTCCCCACCCCCCAGTTTGTTTTCTCATCAAAATGGAGAGCAAATAAGTAAAAGCCTCTTCTTCTTAGTATGGTTATGAGGATTAAGTGCAGCAATACATGCAAAGTACTACCCAAGAATAGATTTATTCAAAATGCCTAGAAGGCATTCCCAAGGCTCAATAAACATCAGTTGCCTTTCGCCCCCCCCCCCTTCTTTTTGTTGCAGCTGCAAAAGGAAATGCCATCTATCCTAAAACTATCTCATTAAGGTAAAATGAGGCTCTTTGTTTACAAAACCCTCTCTACCTAAGAATGTAACCAAACTTACAAGGTTGTGCTAAACACAAACACCAGTTGTACAGGTGATGAAGAACCTGAAGTCAGTTCAATAAATCATGAAATAATACAAAGTTTAACAAGAAGAGTTTAATTGGAAACTGTATTACCTCCATCTGTTCCAACATCTTTTATTGAGTGCCGATTATTATTGCCTGAGGCAGATAAGCTTTAGACTAATCTGAATGAAGTGAGGTGTGACATTAATTGTTACATTTGAACTCTTACCAGATTGGAATTTGTGCAGCTACATACACGCCACATAATAGCTCTCAGATCCTGGTGTTTTGGTTTTTATTCTTTTCTATTTTCAAGAGTTTATTCAAGAGGATATGATGGTATGCTATTTAAAAATAAATTTTGCACAGGATAAGATGTTTCCTGGGTCTTTGTTCGTGTCAGAGAAGGGGATACAGCTCTACTGAGCTAGTATAGAACCACATACTTTTTGTGTTTGCCTTCCCAGCTGCAGAGCCAAGTCAATCTGCCAATAAATTACAGACCTGAAAATATTATTAAAAAAAAAAACTCTCATTGGAAAATTAATATCCAGGGACAAAAGTAAATTCAGAGGATGGAGAAAATGAACCAACATGTACAAACTAAGAGGCCAAGAACAAACCTTTACCAGTAGGAACTATTGTTCATATTTAACAAATAAATAGGCTCATGAAGGTTAAATAGAAGTCACACAGTGAGTGAGAGGATTAGCAAAGATTCAAACTCAGCTGGGTATATTTTTTTCTTTCACACATGGTTCTTTCTATTGCTCTTCCCTGTTTTATGAACAGCAGACACAGAGAAGTGGGGATCACATTAGTAATGTAGATGAAATATGCTTTGAAAACTGAAGGATGCAGGTGTCTTCTAGACATGTGGACACACCCTGATCCAAAGTTTCTTCCTCCACAAGATGGCATGCAATAAAAATAAAGTGGATGAAATTCTAAGAACTCTTTATAAAGTTAAGGCAGGCGAATTTTTTATTTCAGGAAAAGGCTAATGCCAAGTTCTATAGAGAGGTCAAACAAGATCTATAAGGAAAAGAGTCCAATAGATTAAGCAACAAGGAAGAGATTGGTAACTTTCTCACAAGTAGTAAATTGATTGTCTCCTAATATGGCTATAGTTTAGCTTATTAATATCATCTAAAATGTCTAATAATCTCACATCTGATTTACCTGAAAAACCAAATGGCCAGTTTAAAACTGAGATTTACAGAAGGAGGCTCAAGATTGTATCAGAGAAGTTCCTTGCTTTTCTCCCCAAAGGATCATCTAAATTTGTCTTAGTGGAGTAGTGCACCCAGAGTTTTATGACTTGGGTGAAACTGTAACACCTCTTGGACATGAGAGGCCAAGCAGACAGTGCCAGAAGGAACACAGAGGAGATTCATGCATCACTGAACAAAGTACTCAAGATGAGGGCTATTAGAGGTGCCACAAACATGAGGCTGCCTCTCACCCCAGCAAAGAGCATTAACACCAGCAGGATGACCCTTCCACACCCTCTCTCAAACCCTTACTAAGCAGGTGCAAGATCAGGTGTCAAACCTACTATACAGAGGAAAACACAGGCAAAACACTCCTCAACATAGGCTTCAGTGGTGTCTTTGTGTATCTGTCTCTAAAAGCAAGAGAAATAAAGAGAATATAAACAAACTGGACTACATCAAACTAAAAAGCTTCTGTAAAATGATAATTACATAAATAGAAATATAAATAAAACTATGAATATGAAAAAAATTTAAAAATAATAAAAAAGCTTCTGTAAAGCAAAATAAACCTATGGTTAAAATAAAAAGACAACCTGATATTTGCATGACATACATCTGATAATAGGATAATAGCCAAGATGTACAAAGAACTCTAAAAATATGCAGAAGAGATAAATGGGCACTTTGCCAAAGACACACAGATGACCAACAGGCACACGAAAAATTGTTCATCATTACTTACCATCAGGGAAATGCAAGATCAAAACAATAATGAGATACCAGCTCACACCTATGAGAATGGCCCATATCAAAAAGTCCAGTAACAACAAGTATTGGCGAAGATGTGAAGAACAAGGAACTATGACACACTGTCGATGGGACTGTGGATTTGTCCAGATCCTGTGGAAAACCAGACCCTGAGGAACCCTATGGAAGTTCCTCAAAATATTAAAAATACATCTACGATATGATCCAGCAATTCCACTCCTGAATATCTGTCCAAAGAATGCAAAAACACTAATTTGAAGGAATACATGCACTCCTATCTTCATTGCAGCACTGTTTACATTAGCCAAGTTATGGAAACAACCTAAGTACCCAGAGACAGATGAGTATATTAGGAAGATGTGGTGTATATATAGACTGGATTAATACTCAGTCATTAGCCAAAAAAGTGAACCCTCACCATTTGAAACAAAATGGATGGAACTGGAGGATATCATGCTAAGAGAAATAAGTCATAAGGAGAAAAAAATACCTCATGGTTTCACTGATATGTAAAATAAGGAGGAACAATACAAAGGATCAGACTGATCCAAACTAGAAACAAACCCTGGAAGTCTTACCAGAGAATTAAAGCTACCACAGAAATAAGGGGAGGCTGGAGATCAGGGTGTGGAGTGGGCACAATACACTATAGTGGAAAACTATGGATGTCTTGGTGGATATGGTGTGGTAACATCCATCTTAAGAGCTGTGGCTATATACCTCTGAATCATATAAAGTTTTTAAAATAATTATACCTCAATAAAAGAAAAAAAAGAGAGAAAATGGGGGGGGAAACCTCAGCTCAAGCTCTGCTTTAATATCATCTTATAAATAAGCACCTAATTGCAATTCATGAAGGGTACGATATTCTTTTCTTATAGGTTAATAATGAAAGTAAACGTGAGGAATCACAAAGGATGCCGAACTTGAAGAATAGATAAGAAATCCTTGCACCTCAGATTAAGAATAACATCCTATTAGAGTATAATGACATGGCTTAAAGTTGTTAGCTCATTACTAAGATAGTTTTCATTTAAAAATAGGACACTATTTTGCCAATAGTCACTTCTATGCTGCATCTCCTATTATCTCCAGTTTACTGGGCCACTGTTAAAAAGGGAATTTGACTCTGATTCCAAGTTGTCTGGCCCTGAAACTAGAAGTTCAACTATCTGTCAGTTTGACTTTTCATTAAAACTTTTCACTCCTGTGTGGGGGAAGAAAGAAAACCAAGTGGCCATAATGAATGTATTCATCCACTCAACAAACACACAGTACTGTTAGCACGGTCCTGGGTACTAAGCTAAAAAGTACACATATATCATAGACTTTCAGGGCATCATTCATCTAATTTATCATTCTTAAGCTGTGATTTTCACAAAATAATTTTGAGAAAACTCTGGAAAACATATTTCCTTGAGTTTACCCCAAAGTTGAATGAATTTGAATCAATCATAGAAACAAAGTATCTATACCTTTGTAGGTTCCAAAGATAAATTAGCACATCAGCATTTTCAACCACTAACACATCATCCCTCTAATAGTCATAATATAAAGACAAAACTATGGTTTCCATTCCTATTTCAGCACGATAGAGTTAAGATAATCTAAAAATTCTCCGGTTCAAACAATGAGAAATGCAATGAAGAATATAATGTATAGATGACCTTTTAAAAATGTTAGGGAGACTTCTGTTTCTGGATAGAATGTAGAGAATGAAAAAGACCTTGTTCTTATCCTGACAACCAGAAAAAAAACACAAACAAAAGAAAAGCCATCATTTTCTATGTGACAAAGAAGAATGTATGTTGTAAGGACATCTCAATATGTTATCATCTCCTTACCTGGAGGCAGGTATCAGGTCTAGGACTGAGGAGAGAGGTACTAAAGATGAAAACATGTGGGAACGGGAGAAGTTAGACAATGAATGATAGTGTAGCCTAAATTGGCATATAGAAAAGTCCTAAGCACAAGAAAAAATTACTGAACTGACAATTCTCTCAAACAATTCTATGCCTAGAATTTTACAGACAGAACTTTAGTGGAAGAGGGGCAAGAAGCATCAACCTGTGCATTCATAAGATAACCAGATTGCTGAGTCCTACAGCAAATTCAAAGATAAACCAAAATATTTGAAGCTGCAGCCAACACACTCCCACCTCAAATATTCATGAGATTCGAGAGAATGAACTCAATTTAATTAAAGCTGTAGCTCAGTCTCAGATCAACACTATATAAGAAGTGCTTTGAAGATCAGGCTTTCATTCTAATCACAGAATGGAGAAAAAAGATTTCATTCTCCAGACTAGAGAACATACAATATACTTCAATTATCTACTATTGTATCTGTAATATCTGGAACAAAATTATTTAAAAATAAAAGGCAGGGAAGTCAAGTCTAAATAGCAAAGAACTGGTGGTGTAAATAGAAAATAAATAGAAACATAATAAACCTGTACCAAAAAATCATACTGAAATCAGGTCTCCCTGATGACCTACAGGTTAAGTCTCAGCACAACTGTTATGGAGCAGCCCCGATATAAAACAGGTTGCCTGGCTCTGGGTCCTCACCCGCGCACTTAAAAAGGGACTTATTAATACTCCACCAAAGACACACACAAAAGGTTAATAAAAGGTTTATTTACAAGAGAAAAGGAATTAAGGAAAATGTACAACTCAGGGAGAAAATAGGGAAATAAAGTCTTTAATGTGTCCTACCTGATCCGCCAACTGGGAAACCCAAAGGCACTCTCAGAGTTGGCCGGAAGCCAAAATGGGGAATCCCCCAAAGCCCACGTGTCTGGGGTTTTTGTTTGTTTGTTTTAAGATTTTTTTTTTTAATTTATTTATACAGGCATTGGGTATAGTCAGAAGCGCAGGGGGGTGAGAGAATTCACCAGAGCCAGAGCAGGGAGCAGAGCAGGCAGAAGGACCAAAGTACACTGCTGAGGGGAGCAGCAGGTGGCAGGAGAGGTCTGTGTGCCATGTGGGTCCCTCCTCCGGTGGCCGGGAGCAGCCGGGAGCAGCCAGGGATCGAACCAGCACTGCAGAGGCTGCGGGCAGCTTCACAACCCAGCGCTCAACCACTGCGCCACCGGGGAGGCCCCCACGTGTCTGGTTTTATACCAAACCTGGCTGCTTAACCCCACCCTCAGGTTCCAGCAAACTTCCCTTTAGTGGTGATGGGATTTATAATTCCCAGTGTCTTTTGGCTTTGGTCTGCAGTGGGGGTGGAGTCCACAAAGCCTGTATGGAATTAGCTTTAGGACATCCTTTTCCCCCTAACACTACCACCACAGCAGCCTGAGTTCAATCCCAGGCAGGGAGCTAACCCAGATGGTGCAACAGACCTCGCCTGTCTCACCCGCTGCTCTCCTCAGCAGTGTATTTCAGTGCATCCACCTGCTCTGCTCCCCACTCTGTCTGGTGAATCCTCTGGCCTATACCCACCCCTGACACCTCTGGCCTACACCCAGTTCTTCTATTCAAAAATAAATAAAATCTTTAAGAAAAAAAATTGTACTGAAATCTATGTTATATGCAAATGATCAAGATATCCCAATTTATAGTCAGACATTGTTAGATTGGAGAAAAAGTGAAAACCCAGCTGTTAGTTTACAAGAGACATGCTTTAAGTTTAGCGATATAAATAGGTTAAAAGGAATGGGGACTACACAAGGCACATAATAACTAAAAGAAAGCTGAAGTAGCAAAATGAATAAATAAAATAACTGCAAGACCAAAAATGGGTCATTTGGAAGTGACAAATGTCCATTTATCAAGAAAAAATAACAATCCTAAGATGGAGATACCTAATAAGACAACTTCAAAATATATGAAGTACCAATTGATAGTATTGAAGCAAACTCCTGGACAAAGACTTCAGTGAGCTCTACGTTACAGCTGCTGGTAAGCACTTTAGACTCCTTGGACATGAAGAGTAACTGATAAAAGGAGTTACTATATTATCCATGGTAATTAACCATGGCCAGTAGGAGTAGAGATTGTTTTTTCCAATGGAAGAAGGATACATGTGGAACCCACATGTACGGTTTGAATGCTAACTAGTACTCTGTTGCCCACTGTAGCCATAAATGGACATCTGCAGCAACCCTGCCCTGAAAATTATTCTTGAAGTTCAGACCCTCTGAACTGAAGATGTGGGTCAATCACCCAAAATCTAACAGGTAATACTGGAAGGTGAAGGGAATTTGAAATGGTGAGTGGAAATGGGAAAGGATGACTACAATTTTAGCCTCAGGATCAACTGCAGCTATTAGAGCTGAGTTTATTTCACTAACCTGCCTCTTCTAAGTTTCCCCTCAGGAAGACAGCACCATAGTAATCAATGAGAAGCTGTTTCCTGAACTTCTAGGGAGAAGTAGATCCGTGTGATACAAGGGATAGTTACTGGCAGTCATGAAAATGCAATGCTAGCATGTCCTGCAGGGATTGCAGTTCAAAAACAGCACTGAATATATCACTGCATTCTGGGCAAAGGATTTTATTCTACAGTATTACTCCTAACAAGAGACTCAAAAGCATGCCCATTCCTGTGAGATTTGGGCTCTCTGGCTGACTACTTTTGTGTGACAACTCTCCACTGAACTTACCAAAACATTCATAAAACTGTACTGCAGCCTAAGACCTTTATTTATTCCTTCTTTCCTTCACAGAATTCAGATGTATTAAAATTAGATGTTTTTCCAACCTCCTCTTGCTCCCTCTGCATTTTTGCTCACAGGGGAATCTCTGGATAAATTTCCTTTATGACGATTGTCATTTTCTCACTTGTTTCTCAGAAGACTCAGGCAAATGTTTAATGTTTAAAATAATGTTAACCAATTTTTGTTCAACTAAATTGAATCAAAATTTTAGTGTTTTCAAACCAGTAATAACAATGTTTTCTAGTATGTCAGCTTAACCATAGTTTCTAAGATTTGGGGGTACAATAATAACTTAGACTAACATAAAATTGAGTTAATAAATGAGTAATTATCAGCCACCAAGATAATTTCTACAAAGGATTGATAACTGGAAGACTGTTTACTGACCACAACTTTGTGTTTATATACATTACTTTCTTTTTAAAAATAATAAATTTTATTTTTATATTCCCCCATACAATTGCAAATGCAAATACATTACTTTTTAAAAAAATTTTCATCTTTTTGTGTGTAGAAGAACTGGGGTATAGGCCAGAGGTGGGGGGTGGAATAAGAGAATTCACAAGACAGAGTTTGGAGTAGAACAGGTAGATCTACTGAAATACACTGCTGAGGGATGCAGCAAGTGAGACAGGAGAGGTCTGGTGCATAATATGTGAGTTAACTCCCTGGTCAGGAATGGAACTCAGCCCCTAGACCAGAAGGTAGGCCCTAATTTTTTATTAACTCCCTGGTCAGGGATGGAACTCAGCCCCTAGACCACCAGGGAGGCCCTACTTTTTTATTATTATATGCATGCTATTTAGTGGTTCAATCTTTGTATCTAACTTGATAAATATGCTCTTTTTGGCACAAAAATATGAGAGAGTTTATAAGCTTTGGTGCTGCTAAAATTCTTCTATATTATAGGGCTTCTCAATTAACTACCTCTTCCAGTGTTCTCTGAGAATAGAATTTAACATCAAAGTATTAAATTTTTACCTATTTATATTCTCAGAGACCACTAGATGTGAAAAATATTTCTGCCCAAACTCAAAACCCTGTTGAAAAGTAAATAAAACATAAACAAATAGGAGACATACCATATTCATAGATCACACAATTCAATATTTTAGATGTAATTTTCCTAATGCTTATCTATATAATCTTAAAAGATAATTTGACTTGTCACCATTCTGATATCATTGGTTACACTAAATTAATGACCATTTATTCATTTTCATATATTTTTCTTTTTGTTCCTCTAATTGCATAGTTTCTAATTATCTTTTTTTGAGTAATTCTTTCTTCTGCTTGCTCAAGTCTGCTGCAGAATTCAGCTAGTGTATTTTTCAGCTGAATTATTATATCTTTTGGCTCCAAATTTCCTTTTCAGCTCTTTTTTTGTAATTTCTTGTAGATATTCTCACATTGTTTTCCTGAGTGTATAAGGCATCTTTATAAAGGTCATTCTGAATTCCTGGTCAGATAATTCATTTACGTCCATTTCATTAGTTTTGGTTTCTAGATTTTTTTTCCAGATTGGGCCTTCTTTATTTTATGTATCTCATTGTTTTGTGTTAATGGCCACCTGTTTGAAAAACAATCCTTTCCCTGTCTTAGTAAGTTAACTTTGTGCAGGGAAAGACCCTCACCAATATTGAGTTGCAGATTCCAGGGGGCCTCTGAAACTGTTTTGGGATGGATGTAATTGCTCTGGGCCTGTGTATGCAATTCTCAATTATAGAGCTTGCTAGTTTCTTTTTCTGGAGCTTGTAATGTCTTGCTTCCTCTGGCATCTGTCTGTGGCATTACAAGTTGTCTGGCTTTTCAGCAGCAAGCTAAGGCAACAGGCATCCAAAGTATGTTGGGTCCCCATCAGTAACCTAAGTCAGATGAGACAAATACCAGTCTCCTGGACACACTGAAAAGTCAGAGTGCCAGATGCATGTTTCAGTCCTCTCGTTCCTCCTGAGAAAGAAGCAACAAGTTGTGTGCTTTCTCCTGATTGCACCAAGTCGTCAATATACACCAGGCATTCATTCAAATTATGCTGAATGACAGAAACTGGTCTTTTGGACAACCTTCTGAAAATCTAGAATATTGGACACATGCTTCACTCTCTTTCCCTAAAAGGTAAAAGTGGTGAGCCAGACCATTCTCTCCAAGAATTAAGTTGTGCTGGCCTGGGGAGAAGTTGATAGGGGTCAAGTGATATTTCTCTTCTTCTCTAGTTCGAAGAAGCTTTCCTCAGCATTATACTCACTTGGGATATTGTAACTTCCTAACTAGATTCTGGAAATCTCTAAAGGTATTTTTGTTTGCATGTCATTTTTAAATCAGCGTTTCTATGAGAAATGAGACACTGTTGATATCTGTATAATTTTGTTTTATATATTCAAGAATGAAGGTAAAATTCTGACATTTTAAAATAGTCAAAGTCTGAGAAATTTAACACTCATTTCTCATACTGAACCACTAATTATCATTAAAAAATAACTTGAATAAAGATAGAAAGATGGTTTGAAAGAAACTATGATGACTAATAAACTGCCCAATTTTACAGTCAATCTTAACAAACACTGACTAAAAAAAATCCAAAAAATTCTGTGGTCTGAAAACTAGATTAAAGTAAATAGTACCCTGTAAGATGGAATGGATAATAGGAATTAAAGTGTTCTAAGCTGTGTGTTTTGTACTAGTAAAGAATAAAAAAAAAAAATAGACCACCAATTTAGGTATGGAAATCCTTGTAAAGATTCAAATATCTTTTACAGTTCATAATACCTACAAAAAAAATTTTTTATTCATTTTACTTCAGCATTTTCTCAATTCAGGAGTTTAAGAAAGTAATAAAGCACTGGCAACTTTTCTATATCTATTATAGCAGGCAGATTTACTCCCAGTAAATCTGCTTCACTAATTAGCTCTTTATTCAGAAACTCTGAAGACCTCACTTATCTTCTCTACCCAAAGTTAAATTTATTTTCTATTCATCCATCCTCCCCTCTTCTTTTCAGCTAGATTCAAGATTTGAACTTCTTACCAAAGTGACGGTAGTCAGTGATATATATCTGAGTTACCTAGAAAAATATTATACACACACACACACACTTACAACATATATGTGCACAGTAATATATATATACACATATATGTAGTATATATAATACATGCCACACACACTGGATTCTACACCCACATTTCCAGATGTATTTATGCAACAGGACTGAGATAAGTCCTAGGATGTAATGTTCTTTAAAAACCCTCTCTTACCCAAGTCACAGCCCCTGATACACAGCCTGTGATCACTAAATGACATTTATTTGCATTTTCCAGGAAACCATGCAACAAGATATCATGTATAATAGTGCCTTATAATGCACTGACTCAACCCTGAAAAAAATTTCCTACAGTAAAATCTTAATACATCCTTCTTAACCTATAATGTAGCACTTTTTAAAACTCCTCTGTAAAAAGTTTTTGCAGCAACATATGCTAATAAAGAACACTGAAAAATATAACTCAACTGTTTTTTTATCCACATTTCTAATATATATATAAATGTAAATAGAATTTTTGCTGAAAAATTAAACCACACTTTATAAACCAATTTGTTGTTACCTTTCTTCATGTAAAATTATATTGTGGCCAATCTCCAACAACTTCATAAAAATCATCAACACTTTTTTTGTTTTGTATTCCATCATATAGACATCCCACAGTTATTTACTCAGTTTAAATTGTTGAACATTTAACAGTGTTCAATTTTTTACTAAGATAAATAATGACGTGAAGTTCTGCAGCATAAATCTTTGTACCCTTCTATGAATATCTCTATAAGAAAAATTCCCAGAAATGGAATTATTGGGGAGCAACATTCTAAAGTTTTTCATTCCAGATATGTTATATCAAGTTCTGTTATTCATATAATTTTTATTTTTATGGAGGGTCAGGCTACCCTAGGAACTTTATATTTCTATAGACCATTACAAAATATGTGGTCTAAGGCTAGAACATTTTAATCTTCATAGAGCAGAATGGGATCCCAGGGAAATAAGACACCTGAGCCCTTTCCCTTCATTACAACTCCCTTGCTCTGTAGCCTGTAGCAAATCTCCGAACGATTTTGTTGAAAAACTGCCTCGAGGTTCTACAGAGTAGTATGGACAGAGAAAACTACACTCGCATTCTTTTGAAGATGGGAACGTATGCTATAAAATTCAAGCAGACTAAAAGAGATTAAAAATGAAGTGTTGACATGCAGTTTGCAGCAACATGGATGGAGCTGGAAGGGATCAGGCTCAGCGAAATAAGCCAGAAAGAAAAAGAAAAATACCGGATGGTCTCACTCATAGTAGAAATTTAGAAAACCTAAATAAGAGACCAGGAAAAAGACTAATCAATACAAAGTAAAAATCAAAATCAACAAGCAGCTATAAACCAGAGACACACTGGTGGGGGGGGGGGGTAATTAGGGAGGGGCCGGGAGAGGAAGAATAAAGGGGGGGGTGCAATTGTACGGGGAATATAACCAAAATGAAAATGCATACATTGTGAAAAGATGAAAAAAAAAAAGATGTAAGAATTATATAAAATAAAATATTTAAATTTAAAAAATGAAGTGTTGAATTGAACACACAAAAGAAAACAAGTGGCTCTATTGCTTTAGGGGTGAACTAGCAAAGAATTTCATTTTATATATCTGTAAAAATTTTAGAAATTGAATCTCTTTGTTACCTTTTGTCAGTAGGCATTTTCCTTTCTGTTTAAATAGCTAAATTGTTTCACATAAATCAAATTCACTTTAGAAAGTTAACATCATATAATGACTACTTATCTAAGTTTTACTGAAAAATGCAGATATTTCCTTTTTCTTATTTCTTTCTAAAATGCTCATTTAAAATTACAAAGGAAATAGTGTATTTGTAAAGCAACCACAATAGAAAATCTCCTAAAGTGTTGCTGATTTGTCACAAGCAAAGAGGATCCTATTTGAAATGAAATATCAGTTACAGTTTTAAATTTCTGTAGAATCTTTTCATAACAGAAATCATACATTCTAAAAACATTTCTGAGCACTTGTATGTGCCCAGCACTGTGTTAGACAATAAAGATTCAGAAAACAATGAGACAAGTGGTCTCTCTTCAAAGGATTCATAACAGAGAGAGATAAATTTGCCTACAAGTAATTACAACACCATAGGTTAGTGCTACCAGACTTGAGAAATCATTTAGGCTGGGATCAACGACAATTTGAATCTATGATCAGGTATGGAAGTAAATTTTGAACAGGAAAAAAATTAGTCTTCACAGCAGTGAAAAGAGAGACATATTAAAAGCATGCTGCCTTAAAACAATACAGAATTATAGAACATGAATTATGCTATGAACAGTCAGAGAAGTCTCAAATTAGGTAAGAATTTTCTATTAATACACAATATCTTTCTATTTAACATCAGGGATCATTTCTGCTGTTGCTGTAATCCTAGGAGGCTACTAAAAACTATTTTATTTAGTATCTTTGCACAGATATTTTGCGTAATTCTCTTCAAACTAAAACTGATTTTTAAAAGAAACTTCAATGAATACACGAAAAAATTCAACAACTGTGCTACAACCTGATGGGCACTGAAACTTTAGGACTTGAGATATTTGCCACAAGGGATAAATAACCAAGCAGAATTTCAAGAAGCTGTTGGGACATAAAAGAGATAGATTCCCCACAACTTGGACCCACTGCTAGGAGCGGCATTTCTAGGAGAGCTTAGCAGAGTACAGAAGTGCCTGGAATCCCTGCCAGGTCTCAGTGAGTTTCTGATCAAAACTTTGATCTTATCAGAGAGGCATGCTGCAAATACAAAGTATTTATTACTAACTTTTGCAGAAAAATTATCTCATAGAAAAATTTAAGAGCTAAATACTAAAATTTCAACCTATCCAAATAACATTCTTTATTTTATGACTAATGGCCTATTAAATTTAAAAAATAAAATTTTAAATGTTATGAGCAATTAATATCTCTCAGACTTACATGGCATTTCTGTAAAAATGCCTATTAAAGTATTACAGTGGATGATGCCTGGCAGCTCTCCAGCACTTTGCAAAAACACACGGCTCATCAGCAGCCACCATTTGTCTGCATCAGCAAGGGCTGCAACTTAGAGATAATGAAGCTATTTTTCCCCTCTCTATGTGCACCAATTTATTTCTTCTTTTCTTTTTATCCTATTCCCAAAGAAAAATCAAATCCAATGACTTATTATTTATGTTTTTTAAAAACTACATAAAAAGAGGTAAGTTAAACTGCATTGGGATATTTACTATGAAAGAATGCAATGATGCAACTGAACACTCTTGCCCCTATTTCATTTTCTATAATGAAAAATTAGGCAAGGAAGCAAGTTTTATTATCTATTCAGTGAAAGCTAGAGAGAAGACTAGCCTGCCAGTTATGAAACTATAGAAAGCACAGTGGAACATTAGAAGGAGGGATCATCTTCTAGTAAAAATCCATTCATGCTCTTCTAGGGCAGCTTTGCTTCCAGACAGCACTAGCAAGTTACTTAGTATGCCAAGACTGATACTTAACAGGGTTTAACCATAACCTACATTGCATACTTCGGTATATTTATTACTCATAAATACCCGTTTTACAGATGAGGAAACTACCTATCATAAATTAATTAAATATGTCACTAGTAACTGACAAATTTAATCTCTACTAAACACTAAAGAATATATTTTACTTGTACTGGGCCATCTCATATAAGATGCCCAAAATGTTAGGACCACACTCCACCCTTATTTTTTTTTCAAAGACTGATATCCAGATGAGATTCATAACATGTAGATTACTGATATCTGTTCCATAAAGATGTAAAAATCCAGTTTATAATTCTCTTATTCCCTTTTCTTCATCCAGTTCACAAGTCTATCCCACATAAGCTGGAATTTTTACAAAGGTCCTAATACAAATTCACTACAAGAGAGGAGATAGCTTATGCATAGGTTACTCTAATCCACAGGGCTTTGGAAAATATGTCTAGTGACCCATGTATCTAAGTGTGACACTTGCCTGGTGCCTCTGGAATCTTTATCCAATAATTTATTGTCACAAAAAAGTGTGGTAATAGTGCACCCCAATCCTCTCCTACTTAGGAGGTACTCCAATAATCCCTACCCCTATAAGTGACCCAATTCATTCTAACCACTCCTTCACAATTGGTCTAGAAGATGAAAACATGTAGGCGGTGTCAGAAACTGCTCTATCCTACAAGATTAAACTCATTTGATTTTATCACAAAGCTATAAAGGTAGATATTACTTTTACCCAGAGTTGTTTAAATAAAGAAAAGGAGGCAAGCATTCATTGGCTGCTTTGTCCTAGGGTGCAAAGTCAGTTAACTATCAGAGCTGGAACTTGATCCCAGGCTGGCTTCAAATGCCAAAGCCTTACCTCTGCACACTGCTTCCTGGGACAAGTGAACTCCATAGAGGAAAACATACCTCCTTCCAGCCCTTCCAAACTCTTCAAAACATTCTGAGCACCTTTAAAGTGGGGCATTAAATCTGTCTCATGGAATGATTTGAATGTAAATATTTCAACACTTATTTCAAAGCATTTTTCAAATTTCAAAGTATTGCATCAAAGTTCATCTCAGAAGAAAATACAACAGATCCAATTCAGCAAA
The DNA here is from genome assembly GCF_964194135.1 of Talpa europaea. Classification (NCBI taxonomy): domain Eukaryota; kingdom Metazoa; phylum Chordata; class Mammalia; order Eulipotyphla; family Talpidae; genus Talpa; species Talpa europaea. The sequence continues at coordinate 91,132,644 of NC_140070.1, forward strand.
AATTTGTATACAGAGGTGCTACAGTTCATACTCTAAAGTATTTCCTCTTCTGAATCTGTGTTTCCACAGCCTCTTGTATTCTGCTGTTATGTTAATCATACTGTCTTGGATTTATTTATTTTCTCCCTTGCCTAGCTCTCCTTACTGACAGAGAGGGCAGAATTTGCGTTTCATCCATTTTTCTGTATCCATGTCTAACTTGTCAGTATCAGATACTCACAAAGTGTTAGTTGAGTGAACAATGACTTTAGCTTCAAAAAATTTATCATGGTATTACATAACTGGCATAATATTTCAAAATTAAATCATACTAAAATATAATTTAACATACATATGTTCCAAAGGTTACAACTAAAAGATTTTTCAACCTTGATGAAATTTCCATTCTTTGATAGCAAAAAACTTATACTCCAGATCTTCAAATTATTTTAATGTGACATTTTATAAGAGAAAGGAAAAGTGTTTCAATAGATATTCTGAATTCTGTGAATTTGGGGAAATATGGATATTTTTGAGACTGTATTTTTAAAATTAAGAATGAGGTTGAAGTGCTGAGGTTCCTGTGAATTTAAAAATATTTTTATCACCAGTCATTACACATTTCACTAGAAGTAAGCCTACTGTATTTTTCTCAAAGTTTTAAATTTTTTCGTAAAAGTTAGATCAATTCTTAAAGATACCTTTCTGAGAAAATCCTGCCGATGGATTCAGGCAATGAATGCTGCAATCAGAATGAACTCCCTCTGTGCCTTGCCTTTCCCATGATTTCTTACAACCCCTCAGACATGCCAGATATCAAAATTAAATCAGGGAGAACTGACACACATGCATACAACTACCATATTCCAGGAACTAGCACTGCTGTTTAAATGGACTCTTTTTTTTTTTTTTTAGAAGCGCTGCCTCTTGCTTTGAATTTCTGGCATCCAATGTAGAAGGTGATTACACACAATACTCAGGGTCTCAAGGCTGTCTTTTGAATTCTCAGCACCCGCAGCTTTGCAGGGAGTTTTTTTTTATTATTTTCCCTTGTACTTTTGAAAAGAGCTATAGTTTTAAGGTAACAGAAACAATTTAGGAAACAGTGGAAATATTTTTTTTAATATTGTTAAGTAGACAGATGAAATGACATTATTTCACATCCTTGTTAATTTTTTTTTTTACAATATTGGAGTTCCCCCCTCAGGTGTGGTCACCTTTGTTCTCCTACCACCAAAGCACCCATTAGACGCCACCGTGGTCCATCATGCTCTCCCCCCACCACTATGATTCCACCCTTCCTTCTCCCTCATCCTCCTCTCCTCTCCTGATGACTCAGATCAATGGTCAGCTTTCATGGACAATTTTATTTTATTTTTTTATTTTTTTTAATAATAAATTTTATTTTTATATTCCCCATACAATTGCAACCCCCTTATTTTGACCCCAATCCCACCCCTCCCAACCCCTAGCCCCCATAGAGTGTCCCTGGTTCATAGTTTTTTGTTGATTTTGATTTTCACTTTCTTATAGTTATTCATTTTCCTTGTCCCTTATTTAAGTTTTCTAGATTCCTGCTATGAGTGAGACCATCCGGTATTTTTCTTTTTCTTTCTGGCTTATTTCGCTGAGCATGATCCCTTCCAGCACCATCCATGTTGCTGCATGGACAATTTTAAAAGTAATAGGCTGAGGGTCTCCCCGGTGGTGCAGCGGTTGAACGCTGGGTTGCGAGGCTGCCTGCAGCCTCTGCAGCACCATTTCGATCCCCGGCCGACGGGCGAGGGTCCCACGTGGGGCACAGACCTCTCCTGCTGCCCGCTGCTCCCTTCAGCAGTGTATTTTGTCAGTCTGCCTGTTCTGTTCCCCATTCTGGCTCTGGTGAATTCTCTCATCCTCCCGTGCTTCTGACTGTACCCAGTGCTTGTATAAATAAATAAATAAATCTTAAAAAAAAAAAGAAAACAAAAACACTGCATGTGCTTTAGGGGTATAAAGTCACACCTCTTCAGATATATGTTACCACACCGCACACACCACCAAAGAAGCATCATTCTCCACCACAGTCAATTAATCCCACTCCTCCCTTTGTATAAATTAGACTAGTTTCAGTCTGTAAAAGAGTTTTTTTCTACATTTTCTATTAACCTCATAACAGTAGTATAGAAAGGAAGTTATCCCCACTTCCACATGACACAATTGTAGAAAATATCTCCAAATACTTTAATTCAAGACATGCATGCCCTGTTACACTGTTGAGGAAATATGCACTCATCTTATTTTACTTCATTACTCTGAACTGGACCTTCATATCCCAGGCCAGACCCACCAAATTGAACTGACTTCTAGAATTCCACCAGATCATAGTCAGCCTGCATTTCAAGAACCACATTATGACCCATTAAAATATGCTATCACCAAAGCTATCACATTGCTACTTCAGTATTCTTCTATACAAAAGTTATCCAATGTTATAGCCACACATTTTTAAGTCATTAATGATTGTAAATGTGGCTGCAATGTCAATAAATGTACAATACTGTGCTCAATAGGATGACCCAATACTGAGTAAAGCCTTTTTTTAGTGCTTAGTTGAATCAGACTTGGATACATGTTCCAAGTCTAAGCAAGCATCACATTTGCCTTTACAAGTTAGAGAGAACATGAAACAATTCAAAGATATTTTCCCAATGTCTTGAAAAAAATGGAGACTATTGTTATGTCTACCACAGGGCAGGAACTAATATTCCTGATGAATGGAATCTTTATCCAAAGGTCAAAGTTAAAATGGAAATGACATAATGACATCTTTGTGATTTAAATGTTTAACGAGAGTGATGCATATGAAACATTTGTACACGTTAAAGAATGATTTCTAGAAAACACAACAAAATATTTCAGGAATTAGAGATGGTAAGACAGGGGAACATAGTAAGGTTATGCAAAGACTTATGGAAAAGACTGAAGTCAAAGGATGGCTAATAGTCTAGAGTTTCTCTTAGTATCTAAAAAATCAAGGGTAGAAGTCTCAAAATTTCTCTGGTTGTACTTAAAGTAGATTGTTTTTGTGATGATCTGAATTGATAGTTAGGGAGAATTAAATGTCTAAAACTTTCTCTTACCCCTTCCTTGTGCAGTCATGGAACTCTCTAGATATGGGATCTGAGCCTGGGACTCAGTAAGGGAAAGTCTCCAGCAAGACATAGACTTAGTCACAGTCACAATGCATGGGTTCCCCTTTGAGTCGTATCAGAAAAGAAGTGAAATTTCAGCAATTGTGCCTACTCATGTTTGACCGTTTTTTTTTTTTTTTTTTTAAGATTTATTTATTTATTTATTTATGCAAGCACTGGGTACAGTCAGCACCACAGGAGGGTGAGAGGTTGAGCCAGAGCCAGAGTGGGGAACAGAACGGGCAGACTGACGAAATATACTGCAGAGGGGAGCAGCGGACAGCAGGAGAGGTCTGCATGCCATGTGGGGACCCTCGCCGGCGTCTGGGGATCGAACCAGCGCTGCAGAGGCTGCAGGCAGCTTCGCAACCCAGCGTTCAACCGCTGTATCACCGGGGAGGCCCTCATGTTTGACCAGTTTTGTAGGTCAAGATGTCTAGGGAAGTCAATTTATATGAAAATAATCATCCTAAACTATTCCCAATCTGGATTTCCATCCCACCTCTCACAATACCCTATAGCCCTGACCCTCATCTTATTTCCAGGCACTTCAGAGAATAACTGAGAGGGCAAGTGTCAGAGACGGAGTAAGAGTGTCTTTAAGTACATTATCTGACATTTCTAAGCTCATCTTAAAGCTAAACATTTTAGCAATTTTAGCATGCATCAAAATATCATGTCTACCTAACGTTTTATATCCTAATCTCCTACCTTTCTTGTTTCCACCTTCTACCCCATCTACCCCTCCATACACACACACTATGAGCTATTTACTCTTGACTACCCAAACATTCCAAATCCATAATACACTGCCATTGGTATGTGCCTTTGCTTATGAAATCCTCTGTCTGGAATTTCATCCCGTCCTTTCATCTGCTGATATACTTTATTTAGACCTAGTTCATATGTCCCACCTCTCCTAGAAATTCTTCCCTTGTGGTCCCATATCAGATTTTCCATTTTTAGACTTGGTCCCTGTTTCATGTATACTACTCCACCAGAACATATAGCATGCTCTGCTAACTTATCATGCCTTCCCTACAAAAATAGTGTGTTCTTCAAAGTCAGGACACACTATTCAATTTTATACCACAAGGGTCTCAAGTGCCTTGTTGAATTAAACTGAAGGTAAGGCACTATAAGATATTTAAGACCCAGTGGTGTTGAGCACAGCTAGATTCATATGAAGCTCTTCCAAGTTTTCAGAAATGTGACTTATTCATTTTTATTAAAAAATAATTTATTTGCATTTCCCAAAATATCATAAGAAAATAAGGTTTAAGAATTTTATAAACGGAACCATTTACTTTATTTTACAATGATCAGTTTAGTCATCCCAGCAGTGCAGCTGGTGTTAGGAGCCAGCCTCAAGCTGATTTGATAAATATAGTTGATTTCAATAAAGAATTAAAGGATAAAATTGCACTCTATTATCAAGGTGTAATAATACTATGCACTTAAATAGCACAGAGGAAACAAAAGGTTAATTGGAATTTAAACCAAGCCCCATTTTAGTAGACTAAATAAGTCTTTAATCAAAAGGTGGAATGTTCATTAAACAATATAATAAATAAGTGTTAGCATCTGGGAGCCTGTCATATAAAAGTATGATAAATCAGATTAACTTTATTAGAATAAAAACTATTTTTGCAGTATGCAAAAATACAACTAGCTAAGGCATAGAAACTAATCTGGTAAGGCACAGTTTACAACATAGCCCAAAATATACCAGCCATAGTAAAAACTTAAGACAGACACAATTTATCTATAAGGATTAATTAATAACAAAACATTGGCCCAATCAGTTCAAGCATATAGACTTTTCAGGAAGTCTTATGAGATTTTAAAAAATGTTTATAAGTGCAACACACTGATAGACTCAATAATATAGATCTCAGGTTTAATTTTTAAGTATGAGTTTTTTTAGAAACTTTCTATCCGATCATTTATTTTGTTGTTATAATAAGACAAAAGTTAGTGCATAATCATGTCAATAATTTGAAAGTCAGTAAAAAGAATTTCAAGCTGTCAACAGTTTTAAGAGCTTATGCCAGTCACAGTGACAGAAGCAATTCACAGTCTTCTTTGCTGGACACTGACAGAATGTCCAAAATTGACATGCTAGGAAATTCTATTTTCTCTGAACTTATAGTTTATCCCAGAAAATTGGTGTTTCATATCACTGGGATAACTGTGTATGGAAGAGCTACAACTCTTCTACACTGCTTTCTCACCCAAAGGCATGTGACACAGAAGGTATCTTCCTCTTGAGAAAGGCTTGAGGAAGGAATGAGGGGGATGTTAATGTCCTTCCTAAGCAGAAAGAAGCAAAAAAATATTCCTTTTTCTCTCTCTCGGAAAAATAGGTATTATTTTTCCTAGTCTCCCAATAGGTATTTATAGTCTCCCAATAGGTATTTCACTGATAGTGTAGTTGCCACAAATGTAAAATTCTGTGTACTCTTGTCCTTTTTCTAAAAAGCTAAAACTTCTCACCTAGCCACAAATCATTAGCATAAGGTGACATTTATGAAGTCATAGATTTTCATAACTGTGTGTAGAAATTTGATAATAAAAATCTAAAGACAGCTCTCTCCAGAATGACATACACATATTAATTTTTTCACTTGTAGATGGAATCATATAGAGATAAATGCAATTATCTGAACAGTTGCTGCAATCACCAGCAAGAGCAATAGCCATGAAAACACAGCGTGACCAAAATTCAGTACCAGGAATCTTATGTAAAAAACGTGAAGAGACTGCTTGCCATCCATTTGCCTATAATTTAAAAAAGAATGTGGTAACAACAGAAACTGAATTAAAGAAACTTGGAAATATTAGATCAAAACTCAGAAGAATCTGGGTTCTTACAACCTCAACCATACTCTAAACATGCTACAGCCTTTTCCTATGGCCTCACTATAACACGAGCATTGCTTCCTGACTGATGATTTATACTCCAAGTCAGAGGGGGCACTGCATTAACAGTTCATATTGCATAATGTGAGGCTATCACATTAGCAATTCCAACAAAATGCCTACTGATTCCAAAGTTCTGCCTTAGGAACTTAAACATGCATGCACAACAAAAGTACTTCCCCTTTACCCTGTAATGAAAATAGCCAAGCTAGATCCCCAAAGTTCTGTCAAGGATCTTATTACTGTCATAAAAAGTATGCGTTCCAATCAATAATAACTTTTGACATTTCAGGAGAGCAGCTCAGTAGCATTCCCATCCAGAATGGTCAGTTTCACGATGCCAGCAGTGAAATTGATGGAAGCAGAGTTCACAGGCCAATGCGCTCAGCTTATGCTAGACTTGCCATGTAAAATGACAGGAGGGTTGACATTTTCGAAAGTTCCTTAGAGTCAGAAAATGAAGGATCATGAAAAAAAAAAATGGAAAAGAGAATCCTCATTCTATTATAGCTTATTAATTCTTGGCAGATACTTCGATTCTCACTCTGTCTCTGCCTACGAATTCCTAAACTCTGAGCAATTGATTATGTCTTGACTATGATCATCACTTGGACAGCAAAGAATCTTAGTGGATTTGAAGGTGATTTAAAATGTTACTAACAAGAAGGTTATGAGCACCTACCTAAATATACACCCAAATGTTTTCTTTTGGGCACAAGAAGATCTCGAAATATGTAATTATCCATAGGAAACTTCACAGTATTGGAAAGTGTCCTGGAGAAAAGCAAGTATCTACCTAATGTTATGTTTAAATAATCTCTCACTACCTTTTTTACCAAATTGAGGAATAATAGATTAGAATTGCCATCCTGACAGTAAACATGTTTCTTGTCTGCTTAAAAGTCATGTTAGCATTTTATTGTAACACAGATTGAAGCTCATTTTTGTGAATATTTCAAAATGGAAATCATAGTTCATGTAATTTCTTTCTTTGCAGCAATTGGTAAATTGAGTTCAAGATAGTGAACCATTTAGTAAATATTCTACTGCTGTACTTCATGTAGACAATGGCAGAATAAGTGCATTGGGAAGCAAGAATAACCAACAGATCTTGTTTTGGAAATGTTTAAATCATTAGTAACCTCCCAACACAACACTTAAAAATTTTTGCCTCTAAAGTATAATGATGCAAATAAAAATCAAGAACACAATGGTCATCTAAACACCAGAATTCAACAAGCAATCTAGTTTAATTCAAAAAATACCTGTACAACACCTAGAAGCAAGGCACTAGCGGAAACTCAAAGGAAATCATGGCATGCTAGTAATTAATAACTAGAATGCAAGGTTTCAAGTCATTTAATTGTAGTGTAGAGGAAACATTAAAAAATTAAGAGATCATATTTTTTATAATGAAAGGAAAATGTTATGGAAAATTTGACATTAGGAATAAAATTTGGCACAAAGAGTCTTGTTAGATATTTGTTTAGATGATCATTTACTTAGTGAAATGAATATAAAAAGGGGTAATATGAATAATTTTTTGGTAGTCCATATAATCACTTAGGCAAAGAGCAGGCATAATCATTCAATTCTTCTATTAGATCTTATTATTAAATGTCCTTCTAGCACTACGTAGTACATAGTGGTTGTTTTGTTTTTTAATATAGTTGAATATAGTTGAATGGTTAAATATATTGTGATTTGTTCATACTATAGATCATGCAGTAGTTTTATGTTGCGTTACATGTAGTTAGATGAATAAAATTACCTATGAATTCATTTAAAAGGCAGTAGAGAAAAACAGACTGAAATCAGTATAAAACTATGAGCCATCAATACCAACTTGAATGAATATATTGAATCAGGCAGCAGAGATATGTGGAGCTTAGATCATAAAACCTCATTAAAATGTTTTTCCAAACTCAGGATAATTTGTATTCAGTTGATTACAAAGTTTGCCTTTATATAATCCATCAGAAAAGGGCTTGCTAAGCAAATGAATATCATATACAAGATTACAGAGATAATGTTTATCCTTCTTAAGTCAAACTGTTCAAGTACTTAAAATCATTTGCATATAAGCAAATTAATATGCTCAATACAAGAGATGCTTATTATTCATTAGAGTGATTCCTATGGGACTACTTCTTGACAAGGCTTTGGGTATGATTAAACATAAATTATATTACATATAGCTGGTTGAATATAAGCAGCAAACATTTAGAAAGTTCTGTTTATTAACCAGTAAGCACAAATGATTTCATTTCATTATTTATTTCTAACTTCCTCATGTGCACATGCAACATTTACCTGTCAGATCAGATATAATATTCCCACATATTCCTGAAAAATAAGAATTCTGTTTTTTCCAAATAGCCCTTAATTCCAAACTTCAGAAATATTTCCTGACCTTTCTGTACTTATTCTGAACGAATCTTCCAATGAACGCTACCATTACAGGGTCTGGGGTGGAACCAGCAGTGTGGGGCAGCCTGCAGCCAGGGCAGCCCCACCCAGGCACCCTGTTCAGCCAACAAGTCTATGTGGTGAGATGATGAGTCAATTATTTCCAAGTGGGATCTCCTCAGCAGTGGGTGACCCTCCAACCGAGATGTCCCCGGAAAGTGTCATCTACCTTGTTCAAAACACTGTCTTAAAACAAAGACCTTAGGGGCCCCCCTGGCGGCCCAAGGGGTTAAGCACTGCACTATGAAGCAATCCACAGCCTCTGTGGCACAAGTTCGATCCCCGGCTGACCAGGGAGATTCCCACATGGGAGGCAGACCTCTCCTGTCTCGCCCCCTGTTCCCTTCAGCAGTGTATTTCAGTCAATCTGCCTGTTCTGTTCCCCACTCTGTCGTTGGTGGATCCTCTCACACACACCCCACCAGCATCTCTGGCCTGTACCCCAGCTCTTGTATGCATAAATAAATAAATCTTTAAAAAGAAAAAGAAAAGAAAAACCTTGGTTGTTTAGTATAACTTCAGTGACAACTCCTCAGAGTATTCTAACTATAGAAGGAAATGACAGGCATGAAAAGACTTGGCTGAGTTTGAAAAAATATCAGAGAGGGTCTATAAAGGAAAGCAGAAAGTGAGCCTAAATCAAACCAAACACATATCAAAGCAGCTATTGAGGGTTTCAGTTCCTGCAAAGATGTACATTTTGACAAATTAAGTAAGATATCAACTCCAACATGCCTGACATAATGTCTGACATATTTAGTTGTTCAAAATCATTCTTTTCTTCTTGGGCATTAATGGAGAAAACAGCAAAACAAAATGAAAGCAATATTTGTGTGTTGATTATTCTCCTTCCTCCCTCCTTTGTTCCCTCCCTCCAGTTCTTTCCTTCCTTCTTTAATTCCTTCTCCTCTCCCTTCCTCCTTGACTTGCTCCCTCAAAGATATATTGTGTCTCCCTGAAATGGAAATTGTGCTGAGGTCTGTGACATGTATAATGATTAATCAAAGCCCCATAAAGATGGATTTTTTATATTAGAAAAGGGAATAGACTCAATGAAAACTGTGTGTCATAAATAGAATTTGTGGGAATGATTTGCATGTTATAAATGCAAACATTATTATTCTCTTCCAGGGGGCATTCAATAAATTCCTGCTGATAAAGAACTTCTAAGTGCTCACTAAACTTTTAATGTCTTTCCTGTCACTTATCACTGATATATGCCATAGGGCATTTTGTCTAGAATTTAATAAAGTCAATGCTCATCAAGAAATCAATTAAAATGCAAGCTGCCTGCAGGCCAACTTCTTCCCCAGGTAACTGAGGACGTCATGTTCTCCTCAGTCAAAGTGCACCTCTGAGTTGATTAATTCTCAGAAGTTGTGGGCAACTCAGGATACAATCCACAACTGTCAGAAAACACAAAATAGTTCTTCCAAGAGAACTATACCAACTCTCATACATATATAACCCATTTCTGCCCCTTCTTAGAAACATATTGGGGTGGTAATGACAATATTAATGTTTAAGTTAAAAAAAAAAGGTGATTTTTAACTCTAGAATTATAACCAAAGACTGCACACAAATGACACTGAAGGGAGACACTGAAATACCTGTGTTCTCAGAATGCTCACTGGTAATAAAAAACAGTAGGATATCGGGCAACACAAGTGTTTTGATGTAAGAGTAATTCATCATTGCCAAGTTACAAGCTTCTCAACTAATATTTGCATAGCACTTGACATTTACAAAACATTTATATATATATTCTCATATTTGATATCAAAGCAAACACAAAGTTGTACTTTACTATTATTGTGAATTTAATTATAAACTCAAAGAGGATGTACATTTGTTCAAACTCATGATGCCAAGCAGAGGCAAATCTGGGGTTCAAACTCAGAACACTAGACTCCGGGTACACTGCTTTCTCCATCCATCCAACTCATTTCTGTACAATTCCACAGAACTCTTAGGTAAGCTACAAAACAATTTCCATCCCTGAGGAAGTTCAACCCTCTTTAGAATTAAGAGTTAGGTACTGCCAGACTTTGGGATGGACAATTTCAGATGGGTACATGCAGCATGAGAATACCATTGGGAAGGCCTTCTATTCGGGTTCAGTTTTCTGCATGAAAATTTAAGAACATTCATTTTATTTAGATCCCATAACATTTAGGATCTATACTTGAAAGCAAGAGTGTTCTGCTACTCTAGACCTGGTTCAAGTGCTGAACTGTAACAATGCAAAATTGCAGGCCAATCCCAAGCTTATTAAATTAGAATAGGTCCCTGCTGATCCATTGACACATTAAAGTGTGAGATGCATAGTTTTGGCCAAAATCTCACTGGAATTCATATTCTAGTGGACCCAGGGGCCTACCACCCTCAGAACTTTTATAGTTAGAATGGAAGTATGGGGCAGTGAGCAAAGTATTCCCTACAAATATTATAGTCATTGGATGTGCCTCTAGATTCAGCTTCCCACTTTAAGCTCACATATATGTCAGCATGTTTCCCTCTTGAAAGAATTAGGAGAGCATAGTGGTTGACCAGAGGAAATAAAAGGCAAGCAGAGCTGAAGTTAGATGACTTGATATTTTCTGGAACATAAAACTGAACAGAGCATTAGAAAACTGCAGAGTATTTCAATATATTATAAGAATCTTTGTTCAGAAACAATGCAGCCTTTATTAATTCCCTTATTACAAAATGTATGAAGTACTACACATTGACCCACTCCTATATAGCTCTAAGATTAGCACGGGCTAATCTGTAATCATCAACAACACATACTATAGGTGTCATCTGGAAGCTTTAATATATGCTGATAAGTCTGCTACTGGAACTTACTCGAAAGATGCTTTCGTATAATTATGACATACTGATTCTTTTAGAGGATGCATATGTGAATTGATATATGAAATGATGAATTATGAAATGATAATTTGCCTAGGGAAAACAAATAACTCAGCAGTTTGCATCAAGTTTCAAAGTTTTCGTGATATATAACTAGAAGTCAACAGTAATTTTGGAGTTTTGCTCTCAGAGTCAGGATGTTGGAGTTGAGGGTAATAAAGACATGTTACATTGCAAAGAAGCTGTGAGAAAAACAGTGAATTGCAAGTCCATGTGCAACATGCCTTTAGGAATTATAACATCTAATGTTAGCATTTAGTTACGTAGCAACAAACTAGAGCTCTGAACACATTTTGCTAGCAACAACTGAAATCCATTCAAATTATAAAGTTTCACCTTATGAACAATATAGCCCAAATCAAAGTCCAGCATAAATTGCATTGTGAAAGTTCTTGAAAAAAAAACAGATATGAAAAGGGTGGGGGGGCATCCCACAGGGAAGAGCTGATTGATAATAGACAATAAATGCAGGTTTGAAGATTCTGAATGAAGGAATCAAAGAATAAAAGGAGGCAGTGATCATCACTATTTTCATGCGAGATTTTCTATCCAGAGTCTTTTCTACTCAAATGTTGAAGGTGTTTTGTTTTTCTGTGTTTCTCTTTCATAGCAGTGATGAGATTCACCAAGTCAGTAACATGGAAAAATTGTTATCTTCTCAATGTTCATGCTGGAATGGGTAACATACATAGGATATAAGATATATATTTTTTAATTGCACTCAGTTTTAGTGCACTGAGCTGGAATCTATAATGCAGAAAATTCAGAAGTAAATTTATAATTGTCACAAAACATCCCATGGTGCAGCAAAGCATGTGCTGGAAAGAAACAAAAGATTTGCATATAATTGAAGGAAGGATTGCAAGCCAGGACACATAAAGGGATCTTTATGCAGTAGGGAGAGAAATGTTGATGGCATAGTAGTCGTTTGGGGCCACATCTATACACAATTACCAGGTCACCAGCAGTGATACTATGCTAGTAAACACGAGATCCATATCTACATATATATATACACACATTTCTAAACACAATGTATATCTTTCAGAGATGACACAAAATTCAGGATTGGAAAACTGCTAATGTGAAGAAACATTTGCTGAGAACCTGCTAAGTGTAAGGCACTCAGGAATATCAGCAGTAGACGATATCCGCATTAGCTGTAAAAGCAACTGTATTCATGAGTACTTCTTTATGTTCCATTTAAATCACTTTTGAAATGACATTTTATTGGAGAAAATGATATCTTCACTACCACTTTCGCATTTTTACATGAACCCAACTCTATCAGTCACCGGATACTCCTTGTTAAGACAAAGAATAATTAGTTCCTTTTCTAAAATGGATGCAATAATTCAAAAGAACAGTAGCCACCATCTCTTGGGAAGGGGGAGAGAATGAATTAGCAAAAGTCTTTCAGAGATTTCAAAATAGCATATAAATGTAGTGTCTTTTGGTAAGAGGTTAGAGTTGAAATTGGAGGAAAAGGTAACCTGAATTTACCAGAATGAAGAAACTAGAGCACTAGCTGGCTCCATATTCCAAAACAGAAAAATTATGAGGGCAATTAATTATGACACTATGTAGCTCTGGAACAAGCACATAAAAGCATAAATAATTACCAAATTAGGGGAAGTTTATGAATCATCCAGGACAGTATTCAGTCTCTGAAAGTGCTAGCCAGTCAATGCATACTTGTATAGTTGAAAATGAAAGCAAACCCCCATCCCTACATTTGTCACAAGGAGGAGCAATGGTCTCTTGGGAAAGTTACTCCCTAGTGGAAGGTTTTGCATCACAGAAAATACTTTTAAAGAAGGATTTTTGTAAAGCTGTTAATCATAGATCCAAGATATAGTCCAATAGCCAAAACAAATTTTGTAATGTTCCTGTTACAGGTGTATTGTAAAGGCATAGAAAAGGAAAGGGAAGACAAAAAGAAGAGGGGAGGGGGGGAGGGAGAAGAGAAATCACTAGAGTTCTCTGAATTCTTAAAATAATTTCAAAACAATTTTGCAAAAGACATGTCAGCCAATCGCTTTGCTGGGGCTGAGGTGTGCTACCCCAGCCTACTGCCTGCCAGTATTCCCCCTTCCTCTCCTCCCTTCTTTCCCTCTTGGGGTGCCATCTGGGTTTAAGCACCAGCGCCCCCAGGGCTTTGGCAGCATCTGCTTGGCCTGCAGAGGCAGGCCTTTACCTGCTGCTGCCCAAGCCTGACCTCTGGGGCAGGCACCCCGGGCCTCTGTAAAAATAGCAGTGATTCCCCCATCACACTGTCCCAAGGCATGCAACCCCAGTGGGTCTGCTGCAGCGAAGTCACCCCATGCCACAGCAAGCTCCATGGCTCCTGACCCAGGGTCACTTGGGGTAACACTGAACCCCACCTGGGCAGCTCCATCTCGCAATTCCTGGAGCCACAGGCAGAGAGGCCACATTGTGCCTGGCAAACATTGTTCTCTCCAGCAGTGCCCACCCTGCAGAAGCTCTGGGGGGACCCCACTAGTGGGGGACCAGGTGCTGTTGTTCCTCTAGACCCACTGAGGCCAGCCAGCTGTGCTTCCTCAGAGCCCCCAGCCCATGAAACTGCCCTGAGCTCAGGGGAGGTCAAGCCTATGCAGGCACCAGGTTTTCTCTTTTGTATTTTAGGCCTGGATCATAAATGGATCTATCAGATTTGAGCTGAGCTTGTGAGTTAATTATTTGGATTGAAAAATGGGAGTGAACCAATTGGTGCTAATAGGCACCAGACACTTAGGACTGAAAATGGTCCAATCAGGCTTCTAGGATTGGGAACGCAGAAAGAGGACAAAAGGCAGAGCAAGAGCCAGCTTGAATTCATTCTGATCCCAGCCTCCAAAGAAGAAGAATGCATCACGAGCCTCTGAAGAAGAAAAGCAGTGAGCATTTGATCTCCCTGAGACTCACCAACCTCTTTGCAGAGACCCAGCCCTGCTTCTGACATTGCTTGCAAGGAGCACCCCTGGCCTAGGGCCCTGTGTCTCAAAGAGCTGTTAGCTATTTGTTCAGACCAATAGTTCGCAGAGCTACTAAAGCTGCTTCCTGGTGACCAGTGGTGTTCAGCACTGCTGGCCAGTACTGTCTAATACTGTTGACAGGTAACCAGCAGCACTCTGTGTCCAGTCAGCTCTGAGAGCTTTTGAACTACTTCTGATTGCCCAGCACTGCCTTCCAGTGCTGTTTCCTCCTCTGCTGTCTGTCCCACCACCCAGTGCTATCCAGCCCACTGTGGGCTCCTGTGGTGTCACCTCCAGCTGCCACCATGAGTTGGCCTCCAGCCCACTGCTTGCCAGTGCGCCAACAGCTCCAGGCCCTTGTTGCTGGGATGGCATCATCTTGCAGGAGCATCCTTTGTTTGGGACTGCTGAAGACTGTTGACACTATCTGGGTGAGACAGCTAGCCACTTGTGGCTTTACAAATGCTTTCGTTTTCCCTAATCTGTTTGTTAAGTAAACCCCATTGTTGTGGGACTTTGAGCCTGAGTGGTCTTACAATTGAGGGTATGAGTGAGAACCCATAAAGAGTGACCTGCCCCCCTTATTGGTACTGTCCTGTGACCCTATTTTAGCACTGTTTTATCTCTACAATACAGTCAGCTTATTAATTTTTTTCTAAGTTTAATTCTATAGCTAAGAAGTGTGACCACAGAGGACATAAACTTGAAATGAAAATAATGCATTTATTAGACCTATAGAGGTAAAGCACATTATGGCAAAAGAAGATGACATTGCTGAGAGGTGTAACTTTGAAATGATAAGGAAAAATGAACAGGGGAGGAGAAGAAAAGAATTGGAAGAAATGGAGCAGGAAGAACATTATTTCGTGTAAATTAAAATTAAATGTAAAAGGATGACAGTATCTCTGATCTTGTCAGGCTGAGGTATTTTGGTGGCAGACAGTAAGATGAGAATTATAAGCAATTTGCAACCCACAGGTCTGCAAGCAAGCATATTTCTCCTCTCTTATAATTGTTAATCAAGCTCTTATTTTTATGGAGAAAAACAAATTCCAAAATATCAGTTTCATGAATCCCTGCCAAAGTCAGGAGCAGTTTAGTCCCTGTTAATGACAGACAGCCCCCTGCAAGCTGGAGGCAAGAGGACCATTCTCTTCAATGTACCTCCATTTAATAACAGCCTCTCTGGAGGCCCTCTTTCAGACAGAATGCACACTGCCCTCTTTGCCAGATGGTCTCTTTAATTTAGCTACTATGCCCTGCCCTCTCCAGGTGCAGCCCTTGGGTCTGCACTAGGCCAGCAGCAGTCCCCTGACTGAAGCTTGTCTATAAACACTTGGGCCCCTCGTCTTCAGGTTCACATCACAACAGGCTGCCTCCATCTCCCATCCTCGAGTGCCAGCCAGTGCACAGAGCTCGCAATGGGCTGAGAATGTTTATGTATATTAACACATGTAAGAATTTTATCTTCAAACCCCCTTATGAGGTGCTTCAAACCCCCTCATGACCCTCACTTTGTAGATGAAAAAAACTGAGCAAAGAGACAATAACGGCTCAGCCAAGTCCAACACCAGCAAAGGATTTGAACTCAAGGAAGTCTGGTCCCAGAGTCCTCTCTCTTAATGATGCTACATAGCACCTGTTTCTTTTAATGTTTTCAGTTATTCAGCAAACATTTATTTTAGTATTTACTACATGCCAGTCACTATTCTGGGGAGCATACTAATGAATAAAAGAGATGGAAATTTTTCTTGTGGAGCTAACAGTTAATTTGGAACACACAGACAGTGAACAGGTAACCTTTGAAAGTGTTTTGAAGGGAAAAAACAAGGTGTGGTTTGAGAAAATATCAGAAATAATAGAAAAGAGGATTGCATATGGCCAAGACCTGAGAGATGATCAAGAGTCAGCCACACAAGAGGCAGCACATGTGGCCATTCCTGGAAGAAGAAAGAGCATGGACAATGATCCTGAGGTAGGAAATAAGCTTCCCACTAATGGAAGTTGAAAGGATATCCCACTTCTGGAAACTGACTATAGCAAAGCAGATAAGAAGAGAAATAGGACTTGATAAGAAAAGGAGTAAATCATTGTGCAAAACAGTGTAGACTACATAAGAAAATTTTAGTCTGTGCAGTGTACAATAGAAAGTCATAAATAGGGTTTTAAGCAGCAGAATGACACAATCAGGTTTATAAGTTTTAAAGACTTTCCTGTTTTTTAGAAAATGGTTGAAGGAACAAGACTAAGTCTGGAGAGACTAAGAAGATGGTTGTTATAATAAACCATCTGAGTCAGTGGCGATTACACGGCCATACTGGAGGTGATGATTGATGGTCATATTTAGGCTGCATTTCGGAAGCTGAGCTCACAAGATCTGGTGTTAGAATGAAGGCAGGGAGTGAAAGAAAGGTGGGACTTAAGGACAACTCCCATCATGGATATGTTGCCATTTTCTGAAATGGCGAATGGCGAAGACTGGAAATGAAAGAGATGAAATTGAGAGTTCAGTAAAAAACAAGAGAGAGAAAAGGCTCATGGCATTCTCTCATGGCTCAGAAGAGCGCTAACTAGGTTTGTGAGGGCCCCACACTCATGACCTCATCTCACTCTATACCTCCCAAAAGCCTCCCTCCTAATCCCATCACACGGCAGGGAGGAGGAATGAAGAAGGGTTTCAACATACAATTTGGGGTAAACTTACATATCTAATGGATAGTATCCTCCATTTCCTCCTCCTTTATTTTTGCCTCTTTAAGGCAGAATTTAGGTGGTAGCTTAAGTATCATTTCCTCATTCTTTCCTTCATTTAAAAAAAGTACTTGTGGGGCCTCCCCAGTGGCGCAGCGGTTGAGCGCTGGGTGGCGAAGCTGCCCTCAGCCTCTGCAGCACCAGATCAATCCCCAGCTGCTCCCCGGCCACCGGAGGAGGATCCCACATGGCGCACAGACCTCTCCTGCCGCCCGCTGCTCCCCTCAGCAGTGTACTTCGGTCCTTCTGCCTGCTCTGCTCCCCGCTCTGGCTCTGGTGAATTCTCTCACTCTCCCATGCTTCGACTGCACCCAGTGCTTGTATAAATAAATAAATAAATAAATAAATAAATAAATAAATAAATAAATAAATAAATCTTTTTAAAAAAATTAAATTAAAAAAATAAAAAAAGTACTTATGGAGTTCCTATTACGTGCCAAGTCCTGGTCCATGGTCACTGGTAAGATGACTCTCTAAATAAAGCACTGGGGAGCTGACACTCTCAAGGCTAGAAGCCTGGGGGTGGAGGAGGACAATATGGAATATAAAATACAAAAATAAATAATCATATACTATGGTTAAAATAACCCAGGGCCATCTGATAAACAACAAATGGAAATATATCACAGATCTTTGTGCATGCTCAGCAGAACTAACTTCAAAACTGGAATTGTCATAATGCTGTCGTCAACTGCATCATTCTACCTTTGCATATGTGGTTTGACCCATGTAAGATTATAATATCAAGAACAGTTACTTAATTGTAACTCTATTTAAACTCACCACTGTTGTGATACCAACTTAACATGTGGTATATGGAGCAGTATAGTGTGTTAGAAATGGTGCAGATTTGTAAGTCTGGAAATGAGTATTCTAACCACCAATCCATATCTTGCCCTCAGTTAGCGACTTGAGCTCATGAAACCTATTCTTACCTAGCTGAAGTGTAGAAATACTAACATTAACTCAAAGCTTTGTTATGCAGATAAAAATGTTAATAAAATATATGTTTAATTGGTTAGATTAAGGAGTCTCAACTCATTGGACTATAAATCTAGACTTTTTTTTTTTTTAATCTACAAATGTGCCCTTTCAACCTAAGTAGAAGCTCCTTAAAGAGCTCTTAGCCCATATTTACAATACCTCTTCAGTTTAGGTTAAGATTAACTTATACCTTACTCACATCTCTCCCTTTTCCAAGCAGAAAACACTACTGACTGGAAATATTTGGTGGCAGGTGGAGGGGAGCTCTTTGTAGGTTCTTAAGGGGGCACTTGGGGTCACCCTCTGTATGGACTCTTGGTTAACAGACCAAACTGAAGCTAAACTTAGTCCTTCCCGGCTCAATACTAGCCACAAACGAGAACTTCTCACACACAAGAATACTCGTAACACTGCCTACGTTGCAGCCACAATTAGTGGGGTTTTTTGTCAACACATATGAATCTCAAATCTCCTTGCTAAGCCAGGGGAACAGAGCTGAGCCTCTGTCACTCCACTCACAGCTCTGTTGTCTCTCTCCTTATATTTAAGTCCAGAAATAACCTTTCTAAGATCATCAAACATGCCATGCAACTCCTCAATTCAGCATAGATAAATAGCACTAAGGACAGACTTCTGAGGAGCACCAATATTTTGTGCTGGGACAAAGAAGATGGCTAAGGACACAAAAAGAGAAAGATCCTCTGACATAGGAAGAAAACCCTAAAATGTGATCTGACAAAAATCAAGGAGAATGTTTCTATGTAAAGTACATGGTGAACTGTATCAAATGCTGCCAATAGGAAGGCCAAGAATTGTCCCTTGAATTTGACCAGCTAAAAGAGATTGGTAACTTTGAGATAAATGTCTTGGTAAAGTAATGAGAGCAGATGCTAGATTGTACTAACTTCTTACAGTACTAGAAATTACTATAAATGTATACAGGAGATGAAAAATTAGATGATCTTCAAGATAATTGTACTTTAATAGCAGAAACAGTATTTATCAGCCCTTATTTTAAATTGGACTTACTATTTGGGTACAATGCTAAGCCCTTTTCCAGCATTTTCTCATTAAATTCTCATAGTAGCACTGCAAGCAGGGAAACTGAAATTTAGAAGGACCAAGTAAATTATACATACATCTAGGAAGCTGTGGTTGAATGAGCATGGTCCCCAAAGATATCGAAGTCTTAACCCTGGAACTGTAATGTTACCTTTTATATCAGAAGGACCTTTGCAGATGTAGGAACTCAAGATGGGGCTATTAACCTGGGTTATCTGGATGGGCCCAAAGTATTGTCAGAATTTTCCCCAGAGAGAGGCAGAGAGAGGCAGAGAGAGGTGTGACCCAGAAGAGAGAAGGCAATGCCATTTTCTTAGCAGTGAGAGAGACTGAAAGACCTTACACTGCTGGCTTCGAAGGACTGTGCCCAGGAACCAAAGAATGCAAGGAATGCAGCTCAGAAAACAGAAAAAGGCAAGTAAACAGATTCTTCTACAGACTCCAGAGGGAACACAGCAATGAAATTAAGAGCCTTCCTTTCAGCCCAGAAACTGGTTTCAGTCTTCTGACTTCCAAACTGCAAGGGAATAGAAACATGTTTTTATACCACCACCAGGTTTGCAGTCATTTGTTACAGAAGCCAAAGGAAACCAATACAGATGTGATCATCTGTCTCAAATAAAGTTCTACAATAAATAAATAAAGCACCTGACATATAGAAAAAAAAGAAGTAGAAAAGGGGGGAGGGAAAAGGAGAAGGAAAACAATGAGTGGAGGAGACATTAAGCCCCCAAATAATCCTGACATGACATCAAAACTGCCCATGGCAACTTCACCTTGGGACTATTATCCCAACTGGAGTCAGAGTGAGTTGGCATTTGGCCCATAGCTGAGAGTTAGCTCTAGGGGATACAATTACAGTGCAGAGCAATCCATAACTCCTGTGGCATCACAGCTAGGAGAAAACAGATTGGAGTAGTCCTACTTTGGAGGTCGATTGGCTTAGGAACTGTTGGGGGCAGCCAGCAGCTGAAGACACAATATTACGTGGTGAGAGATTAAGCTCAAAAAGGAACAACTGGATACACTTTGGCACCAACTCAATTACAATTTTAACTGGTTTTTTTTTTTTTAAGATATATTATGTAAGGTTTATTTCCTTTACATTTTAATGTTATTAACTTGTTATTACTTACTGGCTATCACTAGCTATAATGAAATTATGTTGAGATGTCTTCATTTAATGTGCTATAATTAGTATCTGTTTTTCAAGTTTATTTATTTTATGCATAAAAGAACTGGGGCATAGGCCAGAGATGGGGGAGGAAAGAGGATTCACCAGAGAGAGAGTAGGGAGCAGAACAGGCAGATTTTACTGAAATACTCTGCTGAGGGGAACAGCAGGTGTGACAGGAGAGGTCTGCTGTCCCATATGTGGGTCAGCTCCTTGGCAGGGGACACAAGTCAGGCTCAAGCAGTGATAGTATGATAGTGCTGAGACTTACCTCTACTCTGCCAGGCAACCCCAATTAATACCTATTTTTTTAAAAAGCAATTTTATAACTGTACTACTATTTGGATGTCTTATTTTCCTTCATGTTTACCTAATGCTCTGGCATATGTTAATCAATGACCATGTCTTAAAAAATATATCTACAGCCAATCTTTAATAAAAGGAAAGGAAATTCAGCAAGAAATGTGTCTACAACCATCTTTCAAACAAACTGAAACTCAGGGCACGTTTTGCCCTGAGAGTGCATCCCAAAGGAAGCATAAAGACTCCCAGGTCGCACCTCATTGAGGTAATGTGACATCATGTTTTCCCTAAGGAATTTAGATAATGCACATTGAAGTTCCCTAAGATTTAGAAGAGATTAGCAAAGAAACATTTGGAGTCCACATATAGATTCTGCCTACCCATAACGCCATCATTGTCCTAATTTGCTACAAAATATTCATCAAAATATTGAGCTGAAAATTACATTTTAAGGGAGAATTAATGAATAGTAAGGACAGAGGGGAAGGTGCTTTGATGGAAAGAAATGCATTTAATTCAGTCTCTCCCTTTCAAAAACGGAAAGAGCAGCCAAATAACACGACATATGGAGTATCTGTTTTTCAATGAAAATGCCAGGTAAAGAGGTCTTTATATTTAAATCTGCGCAGACAGCATTACCCTCTCCTGAATATTGCTTCCCCAGTCCCGAAAGGGCTTGTTGAAAGTTGTTTCTGAAACATGAAGACACGAGTAACAGCGACATCTAGCGGCGTACAGTAATATGGGCTTGGATAGCTCAGAAATGCTCGGTTAAGAGCCCAGAGCAAAATCCTGGAAGGATGCTGCTAAATGTTAAGTTTCCTGATTTATGTGGCAACAAAATTGCATTCCAGTGGCTTCTGTGAGTCCTGTATCCCAGAAAATGGTATGATTCTGGGTCAATTTGGGATGTGGAAGCCACTTAATATTCACTACTGGGGAATGTGGAAGACTGTTAAATCACAAGGCCTCAGTCTGGGATTAGAACTATGGCAATACTGTTGGGATTTTTTTAAAGCATTATCAATATGGCAACAAGAGGTTATGATTCTCATGTCAGAGAAAGGCAGTTGAATATGCTTCTTAATGCCAATCCTTTAAAAAATCTATCCAAAGATATTAAATTTTTTTCTTTTTCTTTTTCTTTTTTTCTTTTCTTTTTTCTTTTTTTTTATTTCTCTGTAGATTATTTTCTCCTGTCCACAGAAGAGGGCACCTCAGGTCACTCTCGGGCAGCTGAAATTGGCATCAAGCCCTTGTGTTAAACCGAACAGCTATACTGCTTGGCCCTTCTCTGCCTCAGGTGCCAGCCACAGCATGAAATTTTGTCTGGTTGCCAGGTCAATAATCTCTCTTGGCATCTGCCTTTTTCACCCCTTCCCTCCTCCTCTCCCTGCATCAAGAAATCTAATTCCAGTTGGCAGGCAGAAGGTCAGAAATCTTTGAAGTTTCACCGCCCACACACAGGTCTCCTCTGCACATACCGCCAAGTGCCACCTTACTTTTCTCCTTCCCACATCATTTCCTGGATCTCTGTAAGGCTGAGGCTGTCACCTCAATCTTGCCCTCACATCTGCTTCCTTCCCCTTCTTTGGCAGCAGAGTTGTCGCTTAGAAGCATTCTGCCACGTCTGTCCCAGGGGCTCAGTAAATCTTGTCATCTGTCAGGGGATCAGCAGCCTCTTCAGAGTAACTGACTCTGGGACTTGTCTTCATTAGAGGTGCCTGGAGACCTAGAACTGTTCCAGAGCATTGTGGGGAGAAGAGAGCTGACAATCCCCAGACCCAAATAATCACATCTTTGAAAAGTGGGTCAACTTAAAGCAAATGACTACAGGCTAGTGTGACAGAAGACAAAGGACAAAGTCACACCCAACCTGAAGAGGTAACAGTTTTATTTCTTTATCCATCAGAAGGGACATATTCAGGGCTACTTTAGAATAATCTTTTAGCAAAAAAAAAAAAAAAAATTTAATCCCTTACATGATCTTTTCCCATTCTGAATGAAATCTTCAAAACACATGCAGTAGAGATTTACATCTTTTAGCTTTAAGTAAGAGACCATATCAATGTTCAATTTTTAGACTGTAAGTTGTACAGTAATTATATTCTTTTAAAAATGAGTTTTTCATTTCACTTCTTTCTAGCCTCTTGGAACAAACTGCATTTCTACCAATTCTCATCCAAAATAGCAAAGCCTGGGCCTCCCCGGTGGCGCAGCAGTTGAGCGCTGGGTTGCGAAGCTGCCCGCAGTCTCTGCAGCGCCAGTTCGATCCCAGGCTGCTCCCCGGCCAACGGAGGAGGGTCCCGCATGGCGTGCAGACTTCTCCTGCCGCCTGCTGCTCCCCTCAGCAGTGTACTTCGGTCCTTCTGCCTGCTCTACTCCCCGCTCTGGCTCTGGTGAATTCTCTCACCCTCCCGCGCTTCTGACTGTACCCAGTGCTTGTATAAACAAATAAATAAATCTTAAAAAAAAAAAAAGTCAGTTTAAAAAAAAAGAAAAAAGAAATTAAAAAAAAAAATAGCAAAGCCAGAGCTGTCTACTTATAATCGGGGAAATGCAAATCAAAACCACACTGAGATACCACCTTACACCAGTAAGAATGGCACATATCAAAAAAACAAGCAACAACAAATGTTAGCGAGGGTGTAGTGAAAAAGGAACTCTCCTGCTTTGCTGGTGGGAGTGTAAACTGGTCCAACCATTGTGGAAAGCCGTCTGGAGTTTCCTCAGTCTACTAAAAATGGAGCTACCATACGACCAGGCAATTCCACTCCTAGGGATCTACCCAAAGGACAAAAAACATTGATTCAAAAGAATACCTGTAGCCCTATGTTTACTGCAGCACTATTTACAATACTTAAACCTAGAAAGAACCCAAATGCCCAAAAATAGATGACTGGATCAAGAAGATGTGGTATATATACACCATGGAATATTATTCAGCAATCACAAAAGATAAACTCATGCCATTCCCATCAACGTGGAGGGAGCTAGAAGGAATTACACTCAATGAAATAAGCCAGAAGGAAAAAGAAAAATATCGGATGGTTTCACTTATAACAGGAATACAGGGAAACCAAATAAGACATCAGTGTAAAAAAAAAAATAACAGTACAAAACACAACAAAGCAAAAACAGAAAATTATAAACCAGAGACACACTGCAGGGGAGGAGGAGGGACAGGGATCAGAGGGAGGGAGGGAGGAGCACAGGGGGCTGAGGTGATGGTGCACGGGTGCCTTGGGGAAGGAAATTCTATGGGGACTCAACCTGAGGGGATGGGGGGAAGCAAGTATTGTTTAAAAAAATTAAAAAAGGAACAAGAAAATGAGAACAATAGAAAAACTTAAGAGACAAAAAAGGCAATTTTTTATGAACAATGAAGTATTTTTTTAAATAATGTAGTACCATTATTTTATATCTTTGCTAATATTTTGCCGATATAGGATTTCTCCCCTTAAGTGCAGTCAACCTAACTTCCTCCCACCAAAGCACCTACAGTCCTCCACTGTAGTGCATTATGCGCTCCCCCTCAAAAAGGCAATTATAATTGATACAAATATATTGAGTTGTTGCTGAAAACAGGAACCAAAATCTGTGGAATTAGTGAAACATCCACTTACAGAAACTCAGAAAAGATGAAAAAAAATCACTAATAAAAAAAAGCAGTTACAGAAAAGTCTTTTAAATGTACTTTAGAAATATTTCTGTATTGTTCCTTTCATACATGAACAGTGTTATGACTCTTGATAAAGTTGTTTAAATTGGGATATTATATGGGGACCACTTAATTCCACCCATTCTTTCATATATAATGAAACAGAAATCCAAAGATTAAGTCGCAGGTAGCAAAGCAAGAACCAGAAACTTCCTGATTCCCAGTCTAATGTTAGCTACATTATGTAGCATTTTTCAATATTAAAAGAATGCATTTGTATTAAATAGATGCTATAAACTGAACGGCACCCACACACACACACACAAAAATTCTACATTGAAGGACTAAGTCCCAATATAGTGAATCTGTGGTTGGGAACTTTTGGAGGTCATTAGGTTTAAATGACTTCATGAGGGTAGGATCCCCAAGGTAGAATTAGTGTCCTTCTATGAAAAGGCAGAGAGAGACCAAAGCTACTCTCTCCACAAGTGAGCACACAGCAGAACGGCAGCTGTGGGAGGAACGCCAGCCAGGAAGTAGACCTTCAACAAAGCCCAACCTGCCAGTGACTTGTTCTTGGTCTTCCCAGATACCAGAACTATGAGAAATGTCCATGGTGGGGTCCTCCCTGGTGGTGCAAGGGGTTAAGACACAGCCTATGAAGCTATCTGCAGCCTCTGCTGCACGAGTTCCATCCCCGGCCAGGGAGATACCCACATGGCGCAGCAGACCTCTCCTGACTTGCCAGCTGCTCCCCTCAGCAGTATATTTCAGTCACTCTGCCAGTTCTGTTCCCCACTCTGCTTCTGGTGAATCCTCTCACTCCCCACACCTGTGGCCTGTACCCCAGCTCTTGTATGCATAAATGAATAAATCTTTAAAAAAAAAAGAAAAGAAAAGAAATACCCATGGTGGAAGGCACTCAGTCTGGGTGTTTTGTTATGGCAGTCCAAATTAAGACCTCTGAGTTCTGCATCACACGCCTTTCCATATCTACAGTAAATACAAGTGCAATCATGGAATTCTGACAATGAACCATTAAATCATCTAATCTACTAAAATCACACATGTGGCTGGGAGAATAGGGGAAAAAAGCAAGCCTTTAAAAACAAGGATTTAAAACATGGAGGTGGCATCGCACAACATTCTTACTGGGAATTTGGAAAAGAGAAAACAGAAGAACATAGAAACAGACTAGAAAGAGATGAAGAACTAAAGACTCAGAAGAGTGACAGTGATTGCAGTGTTCAGAGTTTTGCAAACCCAGAGATTGTGTTGGAACTTTCAAGTCCTTACTATGTTTTATTTGTGCTGCTAAGAAGACATTCAGTTTGAGATGTCAGGAAGCCAGTATACAAGGGACTAATGCTAAAAAAAAAAAAAAAAAAAAAAAAAGGTGTAGGAGATGAATAGGCTTTTGCAAACTAAAAGAACAGTGGAAGATTTCTCCATCGTCTGCAGAGTGAGTGATGGATTGATGGTGAAAGCTTGCCTGTGGCTGCAGCTCTCAAACACATCTTTCACTATTCTTTTAAAAAGTGGCACATCAAAATAATTCCCTGACCCAAAAACAAAGAATTCACTGAAATTGGTCACAGTCCAGTTGAAAAAGAAACCACCATTGTTTGCCATCACTGAGCTAAAATCCATCATTTCCTGGCTGTGTGACTATACCAAGCACTTAACCTCACTGAACCTCAGTTTCAGCTTTTAATGTGGGATAATGTATGTCTATAGTCTCTTACTTAAAATCCTCAGAACAGATTTCAGAATTGTTTTTTTATGTTGGATAATGTAGCAGGTGTACTGAATTCTATATAACATTCACAGTATGTGGGGTGGCAATTAATAGCTAACATATTCACATTCCTTCAGAAAAACATACCAATAATCCACTGGAAGTATAGTTTTATGGCAGTTTAAGTCAGCTGCTGTCACCAAGATTGCAAAAACAACTTTCCAATTTAGAGCTTTCTGGATTTTGGAATTGAGGATATGGGATGGATGAACCACAAACATACTCATCCAGTAGTAACTGAGAGGTTTAAAGGGCATATGGAGACTTAATTTTACCTAAGACTATGTAGGATGGATTATAACTAAGAATCTAAGGAATTTCATGTACAAGCAAGGAAAATCCTGGCTGGCATAAATAAACTATATACAGGGATACTGACCTAAGAGGAACAGTTGTCTTCACAACTGTTGCACAGATGCACAGATCTATTGTTACTTCTTCCACACAATATTCCCTTCCTCAGATCTGAGCTCTCCAAGTCAGAGTGGAGCCTGCTTTTGGCAGCCTGGGGAAGAGCGCAGGCCATGGAGTTGTAGGTCAATAGCACTGCCTTCATTAAACACATCATCTCGCTTCTTTTTCCAAGTCTCACATATCTACAAATCAGTGCAGACCCCAAAACAACACACAGACATGATTTTTTTTATTTTTTTATTTTTTTTAATACAAGCACTGGGTACAGTTAGAAGTGCGGGAGGGTGAAAGAATTCACCAGAGCCAGAGCGAGGAACAGAACAGGCAGACTGACAAAATAAACTGCTGAGGGGAGCAGCGGGAGGCAGGAGAGGTCTGTGCACCAAGTGGGACCCTCGCCAGTGGCAGGGGTTTGAACTGGCGCTGCAGAGGCTGCGGGCAACTTCGCAGCCCAGCACTCAACCGCTGTGCCACCAGGCGAAGCCCACACAGACACAGGGGAAATAATTCTTGGTTAAGTGGACAATTGTATGAGTGGCTTCATTTTAAGTAGCTTTGTAGTGAAACATTTCATTTAGAGGTCCGGTCCTTCTTTCTGCACTTTGCTGTCATCTAGATTCACTGAGTAGAAGGTGTATTGATCCTTGGAACCCTGTCCATTCCAGGCTTCTGGTTTATTCTTTCTGTCCCAACTAACAACTTGGATTGAACAATGTCAGGAGTGCTGCTCCAGGACCTACTGCTCCAATACATACAGAGATGGGGGACAAGCTAGGATGCTTCTTGGCCTGGCCTTAACCAGCCAGAGGATGGTTGAAAGAGAGGCCTTGGGCCAGGAAGGAGAGATCAAATCCGCAAGGTCTGAAACTAAGGCTCTGCCTCCACCTACTTTCTTTTACTTTATCCTCCCTGCTACAGAAGCTTAATGAAGAAGAGTTTCATACATCCCTTTCCAGTTTTTAAAGCACGTTGCCCACACTGATTTTTTAGTCATTACACCAGACAATGAGGGGGCAAGTCTTACCCCACAGTTTATAGTTAGTATCAGGATTTAAGTTTCATACTTTCTATTTCCCATCTAGGTGAGTGACATTGTCTAAATTTCTCTGCCTTCTGCCGGTTCCTCCCGGGGTCCAGGAGCCTTCTGTTTCTTCTTAATTCAAAGCTCATGTCTGCCTTTCCAAGAAACCCATTAGTTCCCTGTCTCTAAGCTGAAGAATGCCTCCAATTCTGCCCAGTGACTCATTCAAAAACATCCCACACACATCCCCTCTTCAATCCCCCTAGGGATCCACCTTTCCTGAATTCTATTACTATGGGTTTTACAATAGAAAATTGCTTTACAGTTTCAGCAGCAACGGCAGCCATTCAGCTACCACATTGAGCAAAGATTTGTTCTTTCATAGTTCCTATGCAGCTTAACAGTAGTCATAGATACAGACAGATATTAAATCTGTCATTTATATCCCTAAAATCTTTGCATGGAGAATGTAGCTTGATTTGAATCTAAATTCTAATTTGTAAAAGCCCTAGTAATACCCACCGAGACAAGGGTTTGAGGGAGAGAACAATTTCCATGGAAAGGTAACCACCCACACGAATATCTTATGACCTAGACATTATGCTTCTTAAACTTCTTCTTTGAAAGAATATAGTAAGTCAGGACAAAATAATTTCAACTATCCCAGTAACTATAAGCCTGTCATGCTGCTATCACTTTTGTTCAGATGCGGATCACAATAACAGTGTGTGCATGTGTGTGCTCCTGTGCGTGTGAACACATGCACATAAACGTGACATACGATTATTTAAAAGATTAAGACACAGCCTATTTCCCTGCTGCTGAAAGGAGTACATTCTAATAGCAGAGTTATCCTAGCATCATCTATAAAAATGACTTTTTGCTTATTATTACCTATTATAATTTTTGTCGTTGTTAGCGATTTAATCATATTCTTATTATATCACAAGTCATCATTCTGATCTGATACCAAACTGTACCTGTGGGCCCACTCTCTGTGCACATTCTGTGCAAGGAGATTCTTTCTCCCATTATATTACGTAATACTATGTGGCTATTGGGCCTCAAAGCACCAGGTGGCAAACACTTAGAAAATTCAAGATGCTGTTACCATGGGGACAAGATGCTGGTCCTTCTCAATGCAATCATTTGCTTCCTCTTTCAGAAAAACTATTTCTACTGGAAAATAAATGAGCTTAAAAATTGAAGCTTTTAGTTTTAAAAGAATGACTTTTCTTAAAGCTCTATATTTAATAGTGACAGCAGAGACAGGCAAGCAAAAGAGAAATATTTAGGAAGGTCTTGTTTTCAAAGTCAGAAGTCTTCTGTTTTCTTCACTGGCTAGTACAAAGTGAAGGAACGAATTTCAAATATTTTTAGGCTGCTTGCCTCAAGTGTTGGTCCTATGTGGTAGATTCTGAAAGTCCATAAACCTTTTCTCTTCCTTTCTTTATATCCATTTGCACTTGAAATTGCAGTTCTCTGTTTCCTCACTCCTTGAATATGGGCTGACAGTGTGCCCTGGCTAGCCAGCAGAAGGTGGCAGAACTGACAGCATACCAGTTCAAGCTTTGGGTTCTTCCACTTTCATTCTTGGGCTCCTGCCCACATTCCAAGACTGAAAGGCAGGAAGATGAGAGACTTGGCTCAGTCATCTCCATTGTCAGCTCGCCAACCTTCAGAAGCAGAGCCGCCTTGCTGGAAAGAAGCTGCCTGCAGATATGTGACTAAGCCCAGTGAGACCAGAACTACTGACCCACACAGAAGCATGAGCTAAACAAACGAATGCATCTAAAGTCACTATCTATGGGAGTGGTTTATGTAGAAAAGAGCAACTCTATACCATATTCATTTGCTGGTTATGTCAAATTTTGAGGACATATTTGCAAGCATGCAGCTGGATTCTTTAAACCAAAGACTGGATTGAAGTGACATGAATGCCCATGGAAACCCCTGGACAGGTATGCACACAGAGAGATAAATTCACTGCACTCACCCTGACAAGTTTCCTTTCATATGTGAATTCAGGTGATTTTTAAGCCTGATTCTACAGTTAAAGGGGGAAAACAACACAAACAATCCCTCCCTCTCAACTGCATATTATCGCCCAAAGGCAACAGGAGAGTATTGCTGTGAATTCAAGGGAACATACACACAAAATAAAGGAGAAAATTCATTAGTATGTCCACAGAATGCAAAGGAGATCATTAGTCATTCTTATTTATTGGTGGTAGGTGAATCCTACATAGTGAATAGTAAGAGTTAAATTTAAAATATCTTTGATTTTAAAATGTTTCTCTCTTAAGCAGCTTCTCCAAGGGAAAACAAATGTAAATGTTCTCCAAAGCTGCTTTTTCAAACTCTGTATATTCCACATTCCCCTCTCATTTTCCCTGCCTTAGGAACACTGAGAGCCATCTATCAGCGGTAACCTAAGAGCCTCCAGCGGTAACCACAGCTGGAGGCGCTGGAATCCCAGTGTCACTCTCAAGGAGGAAAACTGTCCTAAAGAGTCCAGCCACACACATTTGGCTATAGAAGCAAGAAGTAAATCATTGCTGTGTACACTAAGATATCAAGGTTTGTAACCACACCAAGGATTTGCAACTCTGAAGATTTAGGGTACGGGGTATGCTGACAGGACAGATCCCACAAAAAAAGGGGAGCACTGCAAAAGGTAGGAGAAACTGCAGGAGCAATTTCCTTGAGTAGGCAATCCAGAACATAAATGAAAGGGTTACCTCAGCTAGATATACATACTATTTTATATATATACAGAAAATATATGTGTGTGTGTGTATAGACGCACACACATATATACATGATTCATCCACTTCACTGATAAGATGACAGTATGTGGGCACAGAAGCAAAGAGAGTGGTAGATTTGATGAAGAAAGAACAGAGGAAAACTCTTTTTAGTTGCTTCTATTTTAGTCCTGAAACAACCATGGTATATGGCAAAGTGTGGAGTGAAAAATGTGAAGAGTGAAGTCGACTTGAGGAGCCTGTTTTCTCCTGCCAATCACTTGTTTGGCCACTGGCTTCAGCCAAATGGAGAGCTGGATCTAACCAAGGAAGCTTTGCCAGGCAAGACAACTATCATAGAACAAAGACATCCAGGACCAGAAAAACTAAGAGATATATTGTAGAAGGGTGTGATTATGTTGTGAGGCCATGGAATCTAAGCTTAGGAAAATTGTGAGAAGGTGAAAAAATTTGCCAGAACAAAATGCCACAGATCGGGTAGCTAAAACAATAGAAACTTAGTTTCTCACAATTCTAGAGACTGGAAAGTCCAAGATCAAGGTGATATTAGGACTGGTTTCTATTAAGGTCTCTCTCCCTGACTTACAGATGGCCATCTTCCCTGTGTGTCTGTGTCCTCATTTCTCCTACTCATATGAAGATACCAGTTATATTGGATTAGGTCCCACTTCAACTTCAATTTTAACTGAAGACCTATCTCTAAATACAGTCACATTCTGAGATATTGAGGATTGGAACTTAAAAGTATTAATACAGTTTTGGGGGTATAACAATCCAGCCCATAACCAGGGGGTGAAATGGAAAAAATAGAAAGTAATGGCCAGTAAGTAAAATACTGAGAATTGTGGTTTCAGAGGTTTTACAATATGATCAAGAGAAAGTATCAGATGAGTTTGATCCCTGACCAGAGAGGTGACCCACATGGCACAGCAGACCTCTCTTGCCTCGCCTGCTGCTCCCCTCAGCAGTGTATTTCCATCAATCTGTCTGTTCTGCTCCCCACTCTGTCTCTGGTGAAACCTCTTACCCCCACACCTCTGGCCTGCACCCCAGTTCTGGTATTCATAAATAAATAAATCTTTAAAAAAAAGGAGTGTCAGAGGTGAGGGAAAAACAAAACAGTTTGGAATAAAGAGAACAAGCACAAGGTGTGGTATGAATTGTCCTCGCATATACTGATGTCACCAAGATTGCTAACAGAAGGCACAGAGGAGAGTTAAGCGCTGAAATCATCTAGTAAGGTGAGAGTGGGGAAGGACAGAGCAGTAGGGCAGAGTGACAAAAAGGAGGAACATGATGGCAACAAGGAGAACAGCAGATGGTGCAAACAGGCTGTTATAGGCAACCCCGATATAAAACGGGTTGCCTGACTGTGGGTCCTCACCTGCGTGCTCAAAAGGGACTTAAACTGCAGCACACACAAAAGGTTAACCAAAGGTTTATTTACAAGGGAAAGGGAAATGAGGAAATGTACAACTCAGGGAGAAAAGAGGGAGATAAATTCTTAAATGCGTCCTACCTGATCCATCAACCTGGAATCCCAAATGACATGCCGAGACCAGATGCTGCCTGTCCAAGAGCACAGGCCAAGAGCATGAGCCAAGAGCTGCCCCCACTCACATAGCCAGTTAAATACCCAAACAGAGAAAATGGCTGCTTAACTCTGCCCTTAGGTCCGCGCAACCTACTTTGTGGATCATGGGATTTGTAATTCACAGTGTCTTGATGGAGGCAGGGTGGCATCCACAAAGCCTGTATGGAGTTTGTTCAGGACATCCTTTCCCCCTAACAAGGTGACATGTGATTTAAAGGAAATGAGGAGACTGAGTTGGGGAAGCAAGGGTGGATGACAGTTAAAAAGAGTAAGATTGTGCAAGGCATTCACTACTTTGCCTACAAGTTTAGGAATACATGGGGTGGAGGAGAAGCAGTGTCTTTTAGCAAAGTCATATTTTTTTAGAACAAGAAGTTGAAAGGAAATTTAAGAGAAAGATTGAAAATAAGGTATATTTTGAAGGACAGAATTGAGATATACTTAACTGGTGATCACTAATATCATTCCCTTCCCCTTCAGCCACATGGAAATCAGGACTTCTCAACCCCAGGACACTGAGGCAAGGACATCTGAATATTTATGGCAAAGAAATGTCAGAAGTGACATGTCATCTTCAGGATGGGGTACTGAAAAGTCATGTGCAGTTCTCCCATTTCACTCTTAGTCTACTGAGGCTATCAACAAGGCTTCATTTCCAGATGTTATTGACAGAAGACTGGTCAGCTTCTTCTCTGGGTAACTATGTAGAGCAGACTCCCTGCTAACCAATACTAATCATAAAGTGATTAGTTAGGGTTGATGCCTATTCTTCTGAGAAATGAGCCATTGTTTAAGGGCAGTAGTACTTTGAGGTGGGGTTGGCTGGTGTGTGTGTCTGTGTGTCTGTGTGTTTGATTTGTTGCCACAGTAAAACACCTTTGCTGACTGTACTCATACCATTTGTCCAGAATGCTCTGTGAAAGAAGTGGAGAGAGAGGATGACAGTGACTCAGCAAAGCCATACTGAAGATATGAAACTAAGGGCTTTGCAGATGTAGGATCAACTGGGAGTCTTGGACTTTTTACAGTGACTGAGAAACACAAGGATGCAGGGTTTGAGGACATCCTAGAAAAAAGTAGATGACCAGATTTAGTCAGTGTAGCCTCCTTCCATGCACCTGTGCAGCGGGAAGATGAGGAATGTGACCAATACTGAGAGGCAGTGGTGATCCCACAAGGAGCACACAGAGCTCTGGGATTGTTCCCCATCACCACCTCCACTATCCTGCTGCTGGCCGAGGTGAGATTGTGATTAAACGAAAATTTTAGAGGATTAATGCCCCTTGGAAAACATGCTGGAAAATGCAGGTCTAGAAGTGTGTTGGATTAAGCTTCTGCTTGGTTTGCTATCTATCAATCATAAGGACTCTTAAAAATGAGAAAATGTGGGAACACCATTAAAGGTTTGTTTTATGTGTTGAGAAGATAATTTTCCTGGCAGGTGCTACCACAAGGTAGTTCTTTTTCCATTTAAAGAGTGAAGTTTCCTAAGCAAAAGGCAAGCTTCTGTTTTACTTATAAAGGTAACAAGTGAAATAAGTGCAAACAGCAGAGTACATGAAACAAATTATCCAGTGCCTAGGCCACCTGGGGAGCTAAATCATATGTTGGTGAGTAGCAAAGGCCAGAGAAGGTAAACAGAGTCTGCTAGCAGGCAACACAAAGAAAGGAAATGCAGGGCATGCAAAGAAAGGAAGTGGATGATGATAAGGCAGATGAGGTCAACCTCCCTAGATGTAGGCTGGAACAGGAGGTGGGAGAAGCGCCATTTAGGACACAGCAGCAGGGCATGGAGGTAAGAATATTCTTCAGTGAATCTGCTCAGGAGAGGAATCACAGAACCACAGAGCACCAAGCAAAAAAAGAAGCTGAAAGTTGGGAAATTATTAGGTCATCGAGAAGCTGCAAACCAACTTCTACCCATGACATACACCAAACTCTTAAGAAAAATCAGGAGATAGTGGAGCACAAGAGAAAAGCAAATGGACAAGGAGGTAAGATGGAACAGCAAAGGGACCCGGGCTTTGCAGACAGACCAAACTTTCTCTAAACATTGGCTATGACACTGACTAATCAGATGTTCTTAACATGTGTCCCACAATCACCCCATCTTTAAACTGGATAAGATTGTTCTATTCACAGCCCAGGAATGTTGTAAGAATTCAATGAAACAGTGGTTATAGAGTGTCATCAGAATGTGTGCTATGTAGGCAATGCTGCAATGACAAATAATTCTCATTCTCAGCCAATAAGACTGAAATGTTAAAATATATTGAATGGATAGAGAATATTTACCAGATCTCATTATGAGAAAAGATTATTAGTCTTGCTTAAACTCAGTCTTGTGTATTTTATGCTTCATTCAACTCCATAGCAAATGCAGTTAAAAGTTTAGGGCCTCCCCTGGTGGCGCAGGCAGTTGAGTGTCATGCTGTGAAGCTGTCCACAGGCTCCACAGCACCAGTTCAATCCCTGCCAGCTGGTGAAGGTCCCACATGGTGCTGCAGACCTCTCCTGTCTCGCCCGCTGCTCCCCTCAGCAGTGTGTTTTGTCCGTCTGCCTGTTCTGTTCCCCGCTCTGTCTCTGGTGAATCCTCTCACCCTCCCACGCATCTGGCCTGTACCCTGGTTCTTGTATAAGTATATAAATAAATCTTTAAAAAAAAAAGTTTATCCACAAGGTAAAGATCCTCTTTTGCTGCAAGTCTAAGTAAAGAGCATTAAAATACTGACACATGTATACTGGATCATCTGATTGTTACCTGGAGCCCAGGTTAAAATTCTGTCCCGGACTAAAAAAAAAAAAAGGGGGGGGGACTTCCCTGGTGGTGCAAGGGGTTAAGCACTGCACTATGAAGTAGTCCGCAGCCTCTGCAGCATGAGTTTGATCCCCGGCCGGCCAGGGAGCAACCCACATGGCGAAGCAGACCTCTCCTGTCTTGCCCGCTGCTCCCCTCAGCAGTGTATTTCCATCTGCCAGTTCTGTCCCCCACTCTGTCTTTGGTGGATCCTCTCACCCCCCGCATCTCTGGGCTGTACACCAGCTCTTGTACGCATAAATAAATAAATCTTTAAAAAAAAATTCTGTTCTGGATTATGCTAGCCTACTTCCCTGACACGTTTAAAATACTGATGCCCTCCTCCAAAATAAATAAATAAATAAAAGTAGTTACAAACAGCACTAGGAGTAACAGGAAGACCACCTGTGCAGACAGCTCCCATGAAACCTTTCATTAATTTTTATTTTTCTAGCATGAACAGGCCCAGGTGACAAGATGTTTGAGAGCAGGGTTGATGCCTATTCTTCTGAGAATAACCAAACCAGGACTCGCTACCAGACCTAACACGTTAAGTGGGGATAACTGTTGGTTAATTTGGTGGACTTTTTTTTTTTTTTGCATCCAAAAGAGCAGATTTATTATACAAAAAAATAATAGGAAAGAAAAAGATGCTTGTACAGACACAAGCAGGCAGAAAGAGCTATGTTTGGAAGGGACTGCTTTGTTTAAAAAAAGAGGCCTGTGTAGACATGGGTGGGTAGTCTAGGTGAAGTGGAAAATGTCTAAAGTTATGTTGAAACAAAGCCTCACCGAAGACTGAAAGTTCCGAAGAGTTACTGATAAAGGGTCTCAAGGCCATACACTTGACTCATTCACACCAGATAACCGCTCAGAAGTCGCCTGCTTCTGTATCCCAGCTGGCTTTAACGTGATAATGCCTTCCCGTCTTTAGGCAATAAATATCCAGTTGCCTAATTGCTCGGGCTCAAACTTTGGAGTAGGATCTCCTCTGAGCCCACCAGCATTAATAGTACTTCCCTCCTCTTTGCTACCCTGATGGAATTCTGCTGTAACATTGGGAATAGAGCTGCCTTGTGGTGGGCTGTTTTCATGGATTGTGCACAATCCTCCAAGTTGTTCTGACCCCCTTACAAAGGGACCCCTTTCTATGCCTTTGGTTCCAAAACCCTTGTGAATGTGTCCAGGACACACAGTATGGCACAAGGATACAAAGATGAGAAGTTTGCTAATAAGGATGCTACGACATAGTACCGCAGTGTGGGAAGCTTAAAAATCAGAA
This sequence comes from Talpa europaea, assembly GCF_964194135.1. NCBI lineage: Eukaryota > Metazoa > Chordata > Mammalia > Eulipotyphla > Talpidae > Talpa > Talpa europaea. The sequence continues at coordinate 91,168,687 of NC_140070.1, forward strand.
ACTTATTTTCTTATTGCTGTGGATACTAGACAAGTCCAATCTCAGCTTGGTTCCTTGCACAGGCCATGAGAAAAGTTCTGTTCCAGGTCTCTCCCTCTGATTTCCCCCTATGTCTTCATATGATCTTCCCTCCATGAGTGTCTTGTAACCAAATTTGCTTTTCTACTGATTAGGGCCCACCCAATGCTCTTATTCTAACCTAACTCCCTCTATAAAGACCTTATGTCCAAATGTGGTCACATTAAAGATTTCAACATGTGTTTTGGTAGAAACACAACTCAACCCAATGTAGACACATATCCTGAGATGCCTCCAGGAAGGCTACGCAAGGCAAAAATATCATTGCTGCCCAGTGCTTGCCTGATGGATCCTACTTTCCAACAAGGAGCTCAACTTTTTCATATTTAAACTTGACTCACAGTGCATTTTCTGTAAAGAGAATGCTAAGCTCTGCTAACTGGCCCACCCACCAGAGAATTAGAGAGACAGTCCAAGTTTCAAAATCCTTATAGATCTAAAAATCACTAGTTACATTTTTCCAAACTCTGCGCATGTACATAGGAGATAAAATAGTAGTGAAATAGCCAAATAGGTCCATTCCAGAAAGCACAAAATGGTTGGCAGTTATCTACACTTCTGTTTTACATAATTCTTACAAAGTGAACTTGTTCCTTTCAGGACTCTCTTCTCTGTTATTTCTTGTCTCCAGTCTAGATTGCAGTCCTCATAGCCAAGACTTCGAGAACAGAAAGTCCACATGAATAAAAAAAGTGTTTGCCTAAATAAAAAGTCTTATTAAACCAAAGACATAGCATCCTAAAGCAAAGAACTCCCAGACCAATAATACAAGGGATGACATTTACACAATGTTACTGAGAGTTACTTAGCTACCAAAAACATTCCATTTGTGCATACGCATTCCACCAAACTAACAAAGTTTACTCACTTACTGTAGATCAGTCTCTCATAAAGCTTAGGGTTAATTTCTGCTTCTGCATATACAATGTCAAAAAAGGTAATGAAGTAAAACCTGGAATCTAAGTGACGAATTCAACCCACTCTTTCCTTTCATTTTCATAAATACGTGGCATTTAAAAGGATAACACAGTCTTTTTAACTTAAATTTCTAACTACTCTAACTAGATGCATAACATATTTGGCTGGGTGGAGATTGCTGTTTGATGGTTTTCTTACTAGATTCAATATGTCACATGAGCAAACCCAAATTACCAAGTTTCCTTTTCTCCATCAGATGCCTGTCACTCCTCTTAAAACCCCGTTTCAGTTAATAGTGTAACGATCTTTGCAGTTACCCAAAAGAGATGCCTTGGAACCATATTTCACTCTTCTCTCTTCTTTTACTTTCCATATCTATTCAATCCCCCAATTCTTGTGATCTTACATACTCATTCAACTTTATTGGCTTGCTATCATAGGCCAGAAACTGAGATAGCATTGGGGAAATAAACACACATAAGAAATAGTGCCTCCTATCAAATAGCTCATAACATAGTTAGGGAGGAAAGTCAATTATCAACTACAGTGAAAGGAGCCCTGATAGAAGTGTGTTCTGGGTGTTTGGGGAGCTCAAAAGCAATATTCTTGAAAGGAGTTTTAAAAAACAAAAGAATTAAATAAAGGCCAGGTTGGGAAGGGGAAGGAAGCAGGGTCTGTGTAAAGGTAGTTTGAAAAATATAAAAATGACACACAGGAAGCTGCATGAGGGCACTGGGGAAATACCAAATTGCAAGATGCTGAGAGTTCAGAGGCTGGTGGATTGGAAGGAGATAAAATTGCATAATAAAGCAGAGGATAGATTTTAGAGTATCTTCTGTTTTAGGACATGGGTGATCCATTAAAAACTAAGTGTTGACACAATCAGATTTCTTTCCTACAAAGCCTGCTCTTTTGTCTTGAATAGGTAAATGCAGAAATGCTAAGGGAGGAAAATAGGAAAATCAGATAGAAGCCACTGCATAAATGTGGAAGAGAGAAAATTATCTGTCCCTTTCATCTCCATTCTCCCCCACATCTGCTATAAATAAGGCTTAAAAATTATAAGAGGTTTTTAAAATCAGAATTTTAAGTGCATGAAATTGGATGTGCAATTATTCCAATCAGGAAATGATAGTGGTTACCAAAATAGCCATAGAACCACCATATTGAACAGTGGTGGTATTAAAGAATAATTGTTAAGATACAAACTTTTTTTAAAAGATTTATTTATTCATGCATACAAGAAGTGGGGTACAGGCCAGATGTGCAGAAGGGTGAGAGGATTCACCAGAGACAGAATGGGGAGCAGAACAGGAACACTGACTGAAATACACTGCTGAGGGGAGCAGCGGGCCAGACAGGAGAGGTCCGTTTAGCCATGTGGGTGTCTCCCTGGCCAGCTGGGAATCAAAGCTGCACTGCACTGGCAGGGGACAGCTTCATAGCGCTGCACTTAATTGCCTGTGACACCAGGGAGGCAAGATGCGGACTTTGATATGAAACATCTTAGTCTAAATTTATTAGCGGTGTAAACTTAAGCAGGTTACAGAACCTCTCTAAACTTCAGGTTATTCATCAAGCAAATGAAACAGTCCTACCAACCTCTCACAGTTACAGGGAGGAGTAAATGGGCCACAGGGAGATAATAATGAGCTGCAGCATAGAAATAATGCCTGAGAGTACTGAACTCAGATGACCCTGTCCACTCAGGTTCAGCTGTTTACCTGTGGCGTGCCTCTACTTCCTCAACAACTCAAGGGGATATAACCACCTTACTACACTGTCTGATTCCCTTCTTCACTAAGACAACTTTAAAGGTTCAGTCAGCATTCTACATTTCCTTCTAGGCCCACAAACTGCACTGAAATGAAGCAAAGCCTGGATTTAGTATGGGTCAAGAATCTTTCTAACCCTGAGTGAATGCAACTCACATTATTTAATTTATCACATGCTTTAATGTGTGATGACATTCAGAAATGAGCAGAGTAAATACAATTAGCCCTCCAGAACACAGTGATCAGGAGTCGCTCTGAAAGGGATTTGTGCAGCACACTTGGACCAAAAGAGTGTACCTAGGGAAAGACCCTGATCAAAACCAAAGAAAAAGTTGGAAGCTAGTAATAAAAATTCAGCAAAGGAAAATAAACATGGGACTTATAATCTAATATTTTAGCATTCTCCAAACAAGTAAAAAATAGTTATTTGTTAGAGTTTCCTGCTATTCAAGTTCCATTGTCTTGCAACATATTGTTGTTGTTGTTGTTGTTGTTGCTACTGCTGTTGTTTTCCATAGGCAATAATCTAAAAGGTTAAGAAGGAGAAAGGCTATGGATAAATAATGCTGTGAGAAAATTGTCTTTCTGGATGAATTAATAGAACACCAATCTCTCCCATTATTTTCAAGAGGCAGAACCATAAACCCAATGGAAAACTGCAGTATTTTATCACTGTAGATACTGTGGTTAATTTTGAGTTGTTCCTCTGAATGAAAACCATTGTCCCCAAAAGAACAGATGGCAAACCATTCATTTAAAATAGGGCTCTTTAACCTGAGCTCTATTACATTTTGGACCAGATAAAATTCTTTTATTGTCCTATCCCTTGTAGAATATTTGGCAGTATCCCTAGGTTCTACTAGATACCAGGAGTATTCAACTACCCCCTCATGACAATCAAAAATGTTTCCAGACACAGAGAACATTGCAAATTTTTCTGAAGGAGACAAAATTGTTCCTCTCTGTAAACCACTGGTTTAAACAAAGTCCACTGATACTTGCCCAGTTCCGAATCTTTATCACCCATCCTGTCATTTTCACATTGAGAACATCCATTATCTATTATAATATGAAATGAGAGTTAACAAAGAGGAAAGGAAATTTTTTAACAAGACTTGGTCCTAGACGGATTGATCTAATGACAGACTATCAGAGCAATAGCCAAGAAACCATCCATTGCAAGAATTCTCCTTTACAAAAGATGTGCTGAGAATCTCAGCACCCCAATGAGGATATGAAAAGCAGGAGGTATGAGAGACAAAGGGGTGTGTGTGTGTGTGTGTGTGTGTGTGTGTCCTTTAATCTCTGTTTTCCATTTTATTACCTGAACTCTAGAGAGTTCTTTTATTTACATTTTTTAATGATCTCCTGTGATATGTCTTCTCTTTAGTTCTTTATGTCCCCAAAAAGTTATCTTGGGAGCTAAAAATCCGAGATAAAGAAATTCTAGTAAGAAAGGCAGGAAACTGGTAGAGCATTTTTGCCTAGGAAAGGGTGGCCTAGGTGAGCAGCAATCACTGGACTTATTTTTATTATATTATCTTTCAGGCCATTTGAACATTTTACAACTACATGCATTTGTTTTCAAAGTTTAAATAACTAGTTATCAAAATAAATTTAAATTATGATCTGTCACGGATAGTATACAGTAATGTACTTTTAATTAGAAGTCAGATGCCAAACTTATTCTCCCCATAGGCAGAATAGTAATTATTTGGGTCTATGATTTGAAAGTCTCTTAATAATTTTCCCGAATGACAGTACAGCTATCACTGCCTAGAGTATGAATGATAGAGAGAAACAGCAAGAGAACTTGGAAATGTTGCATAAAATAGAATCCTAAATGAAGCTTGGGTAGGGGGGTTTTGAGTAATCCATTGCTTTTGAGAAAACATTTCTGAATTTTTGCAATAATTCAATCTGAAGTTTCAGATTGCATCTGCTCTATTGGACAGGGACTCTTACATAGATTAACTATGAGTTCATTGTGAGTCCCATAATTTACATTGTGAATTCACATGTAAATGCACAGAATTTACAATGTTTTTAGTTCCTGACAAGTAATCAATATATTTTACATATTGCAACAGTAAAGAAAATTCAACAGGTATTTGTTCAGGGCCTTTTCAGTAACCAGCACCATATTGAACATGGAAAATATGATGATGAATCAGACAAAAATAACCCCTCCATTCATGGAGTACATGTTTAGTTGAAATGCATAGAAAAGTCTAACTTTTACTTTATACATGTCTGTAAAATTATGAGTACTTATTTTCCTTTTGTTTTTAAAATTATCTTTATAGAAAAGAGAAAATTTACTGAAATAAAGCCGATTGTACCTTTTTCTATAGTTTCACAAAATTTTCCCTCAAAAAATATTCTGCAGGTAAATGTTAATAAATCACACATACTACATAATATATACCTACCTTAGAAAACTAAAATGTAATTAGGTAGAAAACTTAGGTAGCTATTTAGAAAATATCAGGGTGTTTATCCCTACAGAAAGAAGCAAGAAATAGGTTGGAGGGAAGAGGGGAAGAGAAAAAGAGAGGAAGAAAAAGGAAAGAAAATACACTATAGATTATACTAAACATACATGGTTGCTGCAAGAGACAGAAAAGTTTTCATATTGAGTTTAGAAGATACAAATACATATATAAGTATGAAATAAAGAAAAAGAAAAATATTTATAGGATAAACAAATATGAACAGGGCCTCCTCGGTGGCGCAGTGGTTGAGCGCCGGGTTGCGAAGCTGCTCACAGCCTCTGCAGCGCAGGTTCAATCCCCGGCTGCTCCCCGGCCACAGGGGGAGGGTCCCACATGGCGCGCAGACCTCTCCTGCCACCCGCTGCTCCCCTCAGCAGTGTACTTCGGTCCTACTACCTGCTCTGCTTCTGGCTCTGGTGAATTCTCTCACCCTCCCGCGCTTCTGACTGTACCCAGCGCTTGTATAAATAAATAAATAAATCTTTAAAAAAAAAAGAAAATAAAATAAATATGAACAACTGGAAAGAGAACAAGAATGAAAGGGTAAGTGAAAAGGAAGGGAGAGAGGGATAGAGAGAGGGAGGGAGAGACAAGTGGGGGGAGGAAAGGAAGGAAGGACAGATGGACAGATAAGTGGGAAAAGGGAAGAAGGAGAAAGGGTCACAGAGAAAAATTATATTTTTTTAAAGATTTATTTATTTATTTATTTAGACAAGTACTGGGTACAGTCAGAAGCGCGGGAGGGTGAGAGAATTCACCAGAGCCAGAGCGGGGAGCAGAGCAGGCAGACTGATGAAGTACATTGCTGAGGGGAGCAGCGGGCGGCAGGAAAGGTCTGTCGCGCCATGTGGGACCCTCACCCAGTGGCCGGGGATTGAACTGGCGCTGCAGAGGCTGCAGGCAGCTTCACAGCCCAGCGCTCAACCGCTGGGCCACCAGGGAAGCCCAAGAGAAAATATTTTTGAGCAGCTACTTTATTTATGGATATTTTGTTTCATAACACAGTGTGCTATCTTTAGCTCTTCAAGAATACCTATGGTTAAAATCTACATTATTTAAGAATCTGAAGTCAAAGTGGTGAGTTTGAGGAATGAACTAATAGAGGCCGACTCCAAGGTATGCCACCTATCAGGACCAATAAAACTGTACAAAGCCTGGCTGTAAAGAAACCTGTTTGGTTTCATTGAAACTATTAACAGCTCATAAAATTAAGTATAACACACTTGAAAAAGCACTAATGTGTTAAGATAACACCCATTAAGATTGCCAATAAATCACAAGAATGTGAATATGAAAATGGGTAATGCTAACTAGATAGCTAGCATGTAGACAGACATAGATGATAGAAATTTTATCAGTAACTCTACTTCAAACAGTTTAAACATTCACCAGCATGAAGGCAGAGACCTAACTTAACATGTTAAAGTCTCATCCAGCAAGTGATTTTATAATTCTGAAAATGAAAAGGCATTGATACATTATGAAAAAATTATTACTGTAGTCACTTTGAGACCAGTTTATAGTAACACAATAATATTTACCTAGTTCATGAGGGATATTCATCTGTAATTTTCTGATCCTAAAATGCCTTTTATAAGTTTTCGCATCAGAGATATGTTCAAATACAAGCTAGGAAGAGCGGTCTCCTCCCTCCATATTATGAAAAAGTTTGTGCAAATTTAGTAAGCATTCACTCCCCTAAATGTTTGCTAGCATTCATCAGCAATGATATATGGCCCTAAAGTTTCCTTGTGATGGATTACAAATTCAGTTCATTTCATAATAATGAGCTAGTCAAAGATTCTATTTCTTCCTGTATCACTCTGGTAAAGAGATCTCAAAGAATTTATTCATTTTAATAAATGGTCAAATGTACTAGAATAAAGTTGTTTATAAAACCCCCTTATTATCCTTATGGCAATATTAAATTTTTCATTCCTGGTATTTTTTTGCTAATTTGCTAATTTATGAAGGGCTTTTTCCTCTTTATTTTGCTAGGTTTTTTTTTATGTGCTCAATCTTGTCCAAGAACTAGATTTTGGCTTTTGGCTTTTGATATTTTGTTTGTTCACTTTAATTCATTGACTTTTGTTCTTATTGTTATTAATTACTTTCTTCTTAAGTGGGATTTAACTTTTGTTTTACTACTTTCTAAAGTTGGTGACTAACTCATTAATTTTAAACCTTTTGTCTTTTCTAATATAAGTGTTTAACATTACAAATTTTCCTCTAAGTACTGTTTGCTGTAGTCTACAAATTTTGACAGGTTGCATTTTCATTATCATTCAGTTTGAAATATTTTCTAATTTCTTCTGCTTTATTCTTAAAACTTAAGTTCATCATTGAAACCATGGATTATTCATAAATGCACTGCTTGATACCATATGAGTCCTAACAACTCCTTTCTTCTCTGTACATGTATTTACTCCTCACGTCAAGAGATTATCTAGCTTACCGTTACATCTGCACTGGCCTTGTTAACTGGCTTTGACAAAATGCCACCAAGTGATGCTGTTCAAGGCTGAGTCTTTCTAATCCAGGTTTGAGCTGGGCCTGAATTCATTGCAGTTTTGTTTAAATTTTAATCACCAATGGTTTCAATTATTTCAGTGTCAGGATCAGAAATTGTGATTTGAACATCAGCAATTTTTCAAGATTCTCTTTATCTGTTGGCCAAACATCCCTTTGCTCTCCTGTCCCAAACCATGAAGAACTTTCTCTAGTCTAATGCCCTTCTCCTGGCCTTCAGTGGATGATTTCCTTGCAATCAGTAAATTTCTAGTGTGCCAGAGGGACTTCTCTCAGCCCTCTACCCTGCATCCAACCTTCAGTGCACTACAGATGACATGTATTTGTACTAAATTCTGCAACACACTGTGTGCCTTCAGGTGCTGTTCATGGCTCTCCTACAGTCCACACCACAACCCACCTTTGGCAGGCAGCCTTTGTACTTTCAGTGGACAAGAATTACAAGGAAGGTGTGGCATTGCCCTCTGAGTAAATCCCCTTGGAGTCTAATTCAAAAAACCAATCCACATGCATTGTTAAATATTAAAAGTTCACCTGGGAAATTCAAATCAAATACACAGTGAGACAGCACCTCACACCTGTGAGAATGGCCTATATTAAAAAGACCAGAAACAACAAGTGTTAACGAGGATGTGGAGAAAAATGAACCCGTGAACACTGTGGGTGGGAACAAAACTGGTATAGCCCCTGTGGGAAATAGTACAGAAGTTTCTCAAAATATTAAAAATGAAAATTGCCATATTACCCTGCAATTCCCCTACTAGGTATCTATACAAAGAACACCAACACTAAATGGAAGAAATTATATGCACATCTCTGTTTATCGAAATACTTTCTACAACAGCTAAACTCTGAAAACAACCAAGTGTCCAATGCTAGATGAATGGATTAGGAAGATGTGGTATATATACATAATGGAATACTACCCAAGTACAAAAAAAAATTGAACTCTTGTAATTTGCAACAACATGGATGGAATTGGAGGGGTAATGCTAAGCAAAAAGAGTCAGAAGGAGAAAGGCAAATACAGGATGATTTCATTCATAGGCAAAATAGAAAAAAAAAAAAACAACAACAACAAAGGACAGACAAAAACATATCCTAAATTCTGACTGCAAAACTCAGGTTACCAGAAAGGGAGGGTGAGGGAAGATGGAAGCAAAGTGGGAGGGGGGTAGAAGCACAGTAGTGGGGGAGACCCAAAGGACTATGATGGAGGCTCACTGATGTTGTGGTGGTGGTTGCCATGAGATAAAATACATTTGTAGAGGTGTGAACCTAGACCCCTAATATATATATATATATATATATATATATATATATATATATATATATATACACACACACACACACATACACACACACACACATACACATGCATATGTGTAATGTGTATATATAATATATGGTGCTATAAATCAATGACACCTCAAAAAACATAGAGCTGATGAGACTCAACAACAACAAAGAAAATAACCCAGTCAAAAAAAATGGGCAGAAGAGCTAAAAAGAAACTTCTCTGAAGAGGAAATGCAAATGGCCAACAGACATATGAAAAAATGTTCAACATCACTTGTCATCAGGGAAATGCAAATCAAAACTACCATGAGATACCATCTTACACCAGTGAGAATGGAACATATTAAAAAAACTAGCAACAACAAGTGTTGGCGAGGGTGTGGAGAAAAAGGAACTCTTCTGCACTGTTGGTGGGAGTGCAAACTGGTCCAACCACTATGGAGAGCTGTGTGGAGATTTCTGGACCTACTAAACATAGAGCTTCCATATGATCCAGCAATTCCACTCCTAGGTATTTACCCAAAGGACACAGAAACATCAATTCCAAAGAACACCTGCACCCCTGTGTTTATAGCAGCACTGTTTACAATAGCTAAGCTTTGGAAACAGCCCAAATGCCCAAAAATAGATGACTGGATCAAGAAGATGTGGTACATATATACCATGGAATATTACTCAGCATTCAAAAAAGATAAACACATGCAATTTGCAGCAACATGGATGGCGCTGGAAGGGATCATGCTCAGCGAAATAAGCCAAAAAGAAAAAGAAAAATACCGGATGGTCTCACTCATAGCAGGAATCTAGAAAACTTAAATAAGGGATCAGGAAAAAGAATAACTATAAGAAAGTGAAAATCAAAATCAACAAAAACTATGAACCAGAGACACTTTTTGGGGGGTGGGGGCCGGGAGGGGAGGGATTGGGGTCAGAATGGGGCATGTGCAGTTGTATGGGGGAATATAAAAATAAAATTTATTATTTAATAAAAAAAATAGTAAATTAATTATTTTTTTTAAAAATCATTCAGTTCCTTTCCTAAGACAATTTACATTCTACTAACTTGTTAAAGACCTGAATAAAAGGCTTCAGAGAATATAGACAAAGAATGCTGGCTAATGCCAATAGCAATAAAATAAATGAACATTATAGGCCCCACTAAAGGCACACTCAAACAAAAGTTTAGTTTCTTTTAAAGGTTCAATAGGCATTCTTTCACTATAACTTACACACAGACTTTGAAGAGCAGATTCTTATTTTTGTTTGAGAGATTGAAAAATAAAAGTATGGAGTGGTTTAGAATATCAGTTTCTAACAGTGATTCTGGATAATATATGGTGTACTTGAAATAATAAATCACAATTTAATGGGATTTGTAATGAAAATGCCATGGAAGGATAATAGTCTAAGGGTCTCTGTCATACTATGTAAGTACCAATATTAATTGTCGGTGATTATTTCCAGAGTCAATGCCCTATAAAAGCAAGACATGCAGAAAAAAGAGTGAAATCCTGATATCCTTGGTAACAGGCTGACAGCCAACCACGGGCCTGGCAGAGGGAAGAGCAAGTACATGAATATTTAGATACAAAAGAAAAAGAGAAAATCATTCCAGTTTCAAAGTCATTTTTTCTGTTATCTTTTTTCAGATATGCTCTATTGATTGTCTACATAGTTAGTTGCTGCCTGGAGGGGACACCGCCTTGAAAATAACCATCACATAAGAGTTGGGCTTGGCTAGAAAGGTTTTAATTTTTGGTTTCTCTGTTCTTAACCAAAGGAAGTTTGATTTTTCTGACAGTTTTATAGCACTACTTCCTGCAAATATCATCTCTAGCTGGGGCCTGCATCTTACATTCATTGGAAACCATTTCCACTTCATTTAATATCATCAGCAAATGGGTGGACTCATTTGGATCCACCTAATAGCAACATTGTTATTTTTAAGGATTCCCACGGAACTGACAGACTCTCAGTGAGAGTCTTTCTTGTTACAACAGTGATTTAGACTGAACCAAAGAGCCACAGCATTACAAATCCCACTTGAAATAAAGTTTCCAAGCAAGCATCAATTAAGCCAGCCCTTTCTTCCTACAGAAGAAAGCTTGTTGCTAGAGAGATTATCATAACTGATATTAAGGCAAAATTTTAAGTATTGAAAACTAGGCAAAATAGTTCAATAAAAAATGTAAACAACTTACTATCAGACAAGACTACTTGGTAAAAAATTCAAGTAAATTCTCATTTTACTCTTAACACCATTTTATAAAACTAGGTGTTATGAAATGGGACAACCTCAGCCGGCAAGTTGCCAGTGAATTTATAAGCTGTAAACAGTAGATTTTTCATAAAGCTTAAATATTCAGCTTGGTGATTTTAGTAATTGCATTGTTCATTCAAAGGAAAATTACTATTAATTTGTCTTTTGCATGTTTACCCTCCTTTTGTGCCTTAGTTCTACAGTGAGAATTCTTAGAAACAATACAACACTTAAATACTGGAATTAAGAATCTACTTTTGCTCAATATCCCTATTTTTGTTACTTCCCTATGTATTCCACATAGCTATTTTAATAGGTATACTAAGCCAGGAACCTTTGAGGGTAAAAGGTAGTCTCTAATTTTCTGGTATTTAGTCACAGTTTGATAAATGTTAAATTTTATTCCTTATTATAAATAAACATGTGGTGCCTTAATTATAATCAAATGGAAAGATCCCATTTCAATATTTATTTTTAAAATTTAAAAAGCCTATCCCAATAAGGCTTACAAATTTTACAGTTACAATCTGACAGAGCAAATGGGATATGTATAGTCTATTAGAATACAAAACTAGCAAGAAAACTGAGTGAGGAGCTCAGGATAAGCTTATGAGAATGTGAGATATGAGAGAGGATTTGGAAACGGATTCGATTTCAGAGCAGTATTCTCTACCTACTTTATTATTTTCCTCCTATATGGTAAAGGGATTCAAATATATCAAAATACACAAAACAAGAAAGCAGGATTCATGGATTTTATCTGACCCTCTAGATATACAGCGCTTATGAAAATGTGTATAGCTGATTCTATTTTCACATAAGAATACTATAAGGCAAAGAGATAATGTCCTTAATTATTGGAAAATAGGTACTATTGGAGAAAAGGTATTATCTTTACCTAAATATGCACCCGGTAGACTGACTTGTTAGTTTCCTGGGAACATCCCCCTGATCTTTTATTGATTCCATTATTCACTAAAGCAAAAATCTCTGAATAAATGTGCACCTCACTGAAACGAACCTGAAATAAAAAGATTTGCATGGATGGCATCACAGAGAGGTGCAGGCTAGTCACAGGCCAATGGAAATCTATTGCAGTAATAACCCCCCCTTCATTTCCTCTTTCTGATCTCATGAAACTTCAAAGTTACTGACAACAGCATTTATTTCAGCAAATTTAACATGTCCTTTAAACTGCCACAAGTTCAATGAACAGTACAAGATACAAATAAAATATACTTGAAAAGTGTATTCACCTGACCCCAAAATGTCATATTCATTTTGAATGTAATACCTCAGGATTCCTAAGAAGACAGAATCAGGAATCAGAGGATGATTCCCAATGTCTTAGATGAGTAATCTTATCCTAGTCATTGACTTAGCACAAAAATGTATTGAGCACCAGGTACTAGATATTGTTCTAGTCGCTGAAAACACAGCATGACCCAAAGAAACAGAAATCCCCCTTCTGGAGTGAATGTGTACACTGCGCACAAGCATACAGCACAGCAGAAGGGATGGAATGCTAAAGGCAAAGACAACCTCAGGCCAGGCGATAGACAGCTGTGCTATTTTATAGACAGAGAAGGTCTCACTGTATGCCTCCCTCCGTGCCCAATCAGGAATGCTACCAGGAAGAGTGCCCTGGCCAAGGAGGCGCACCTTGGAGTGTTCACAGAGCAGCAAGGAAGCAAGGCTGGCCAGAGCTTCCTGACAATGCAGAGTGCGGTGTTCGGAGAGAGGGTCAGAGAGGAAGAAATGTGTCCCCTCCCACTGACATTCTCACTTTGTTCTTCTTCATGTACAGACTCACTAGTGTTATACAGTCTTTCAGACTCTTTTTACCTCTTTTATTGTCTCCTCTCGGAGTACAGAGTTTAATTATCTGCAGTGATTACGAAAGGGTTTGAACTCTTCCAGCATGAGGACTGAATTGGTAACGAGATGACAGAAACCACTGACTTACCAGCCCTACCCTGCCAAGGCTTAGGGTTCTGAACTGCTCCCTGTTCAGGATCCCTTTCAGGCCCCTGTTTCCTACTCCCTCCCAGGCCCTCACCTGCTTATCCTCTTGATTTTGCAATCTTAGAACAATACATTCTCCAGCACTGCATCTTTGGAAGCCAGTAAAACTAACCACCCCAGGGAATAACAAAAGTCAAAAGACCTAGGATGGTATATATTTCAAGGTGGGGAAGGGTGTGGGCTGACCCAGAGAAAAATGGAGAAGGAATTCAAAGGCCTCATGTGGCTGGTGATCCTACTTTCTGAGAAGGAGACACTAGCTACAGCTCATCAGAATCTTGCTCTATTCCACCCACCTGAGCCAGGGAGTGAGCAGGAATAGAAGAGACAACAGTCAGAAATTTCACCTGCCTTAACTTGTAAAAATTCTCTATGTCAAAGAAAGATATGAATAATTTTATTAAGGTATAGTAATGTATAATATAGCATATATAATTATGATATATAATAATTAAAATATAATTATCATATTAACATTATTATTTATTATATAATTATTACTACCATGTAATATACTGTGCTGGTATTAATAAGTATATATTAGTCTTGACTATATTACTAAATTAAGTACATTAAATATATAATTTTAATGTGGATAGAAATGCAAATTTATTTTTGCTCTATTATCATATATCTATTAGACAAATGACCCATATGCAGATTGGTCATAGGACACTAAAGTGGCTCACACAAATGCTTGGGTCAAGAATACAGATAATGCCCCTGTATAAAAACACTTATAAAAAATGAATTATAGATAATTAAAAATCTAAGTGGGAAAAAGTATGATAAAAATACATAAGCAGGAGTAAAAATATACGACAGAGGTTTGGAAGGCTTTCCTAAGTAAGATTTAAATACTTGGGCCTCCCCGGTGGCGCAGCAGTTGAGCGCTGGGTTGCGAAGCTGCCCGCAGCCTCCGCAGCGCCGGTTCGATCCCCGGCTGCTCCCCGGCCACCAGAGGAGGGTCCCACAAGGCGCGCAGACCTCTCCTGCCGCCCGCTGCTCCCCTCAGCAGTGTACTTCGGTCCTTCTGCCTGCTCTGCTCCCCGCTCTGGCTCTGGTGAATTCTCTCACCCTCCCGCGCTTCTGACTGTACCCAGTGCTTGTATAAATAAATAAAAATAAATCTTTAAAAAAAAAAAAGATTTAAATACTTAACTATATAACAATTTAAATGTACGGTCACAAAAGACTGTTTAGAAAACAACAAATTAGAGGAAATCATTTGCAATGTGTAGAGCAGAGGAAGAGTGAGGGATCGTGATACATATATATAAATATCATTAACATTTCTTTTCGAACAGCTATGATTTAAAAGTTACTTTCAATTCCTTAGAGTCTACTCTTGTGGGTTAAATTGTGTCCTGCCCCAAAATTCATACGATGAAATCCCAACTCCCGGGGCCTCAGAATGGAACCATATTTAGAACTAAGCTCTTTAAAGAAGTTCTTCATTTAAAATGAGACCATTAAGGTTGGGTCTCTATTCAGTATGGTTGGTGTAGTTACAAGAAGGGAAAGAGACACCAGGGATGTGGCTCCTGGATGCATGGTCAGTGGAAATACCCTATGAGGATACAGGGGAAAGGTGGCCATCACAAGCCACGGAGACAGGACTCAAGAAATCAACGCTGTGGACACTTTATTTTTCTCTTAAAGATTTATATTTTACTTATACAAGAGCTGGGGTATAGGCCAGAGGCACAGGAGGGTAAGAGGATTCATCAGAGACAGAGTGGGAAGCAGAACAGGCAGACAGACCAAAAGCACTGCTGAGGGGAGCAGCGGGCGAGACAGGAGAGGTCTGCCATGCCATGTGGGTATCTCCCTGGCCGGCCAGGAATCAAACTGGCGCTGCAGAGGCTGCGGACAGCTTCACAGCGTTGCCCTCAACCCACTGCGCCACCAGGGAGGCTCCAAACCTGTAGACACTTTAAACTTAAACTTCGACCTCTGGAACTGTGAGAAAATTGACTTCTGTTGTTTTAATCACCCAATCTGTGGTGTTTGGCTATGGTAGTCCTGGCAAAATAATACAATTGCTATATAAGCATATAATAATAAAATTATCTACTGGTTCCTATTCTATTCTCACTAAGAAGGGTTAATGGCAAGAAATGAAAAATCATTGAGCCAGTTTCATTTCACAAGTGAGGAGATGAACAGAGTGAAAACTAATCCATACTTCTAAATGACAACTGGGCTGCATTCCTGACTGCTGACGCTGTAAAATTATTGACAGAGATTTTTGTGACAAATCATCCATGGCATCCTCCCATGCCCTGTGTTGCTGCTTCTCTCCCTCTCTTCACCAATTACTCGCTAACACAGCCACTGGCTGTATATCTGCACTCACAGGTGTTGAAGGATTTGATGTCACAGCACAAAGCAAGTGCTGGAGACCTGGAACTAAGACATGCATTTGACTCAAGATTATAAGGAGGGCCTCCCCGGTGACGCAGCGGTTGAGCACTGGGCTGCGAAGCTGCCTGCAGCCTCTGCAGCGCTAGTTCTATCCCTGGCCGCTGGTGAGGGTCCCACATGGCGCGCAGACCTCTCCTGCCGCCCACTGCTCCCCTCAGCAGTGTATTTCGGTCCTTCTGCCTGTTCTGCTCCCCACTCTGGCTCTGGTGAATTCTCTCACCCTCCCACGCCTCTGACTGTGTCCAGTGCTTATATAAATAAATAAATCTTTTTTTAAAAAAAAAGATTATAAGGAAATAACCACCTATTCTTTTTTCCTTTATAACTCCCATGTATTAATGGTCCCCTCTTCACAGGGAGAAAATAAAAGGAAGACAGCAATGAGGAGACATTACAAAGACCTACAGATATGAATCTGGCATCAGATCAAGAAGGGCAACAGAAATAGCCCCGATTAATAAGAAGGGGAAGACAACCCCTCAGATCAGCCTCGCCAATCTGGGGTGATTATGGTGAACTAAAATGCTTGATGACATGCTTAGATAAAGAGCCTCAGATGCTCCACCACATCCTCCAAGGCTTAGATGTGACATAAGTAACTCAGAAGCTTCCTCTGTTCCAGACGGAATAGTTGCCATCACTGCCTGGTGAGTTCACCTGAGAGAAGTGTTCCTGGGGAAGGGAGCAGAAGGGCTTCTGGTCAATCTGGGTTTAAACAGGACTTTAGAACCAAACCTTAGAGACCCAAAGCAGAGATGGGGAAGGAAGAAGTGAGCAGGAGCAGCCTGACAATTTAGAGTCCACTACATTATTGGTGGTGAGAGGACAGTAGCAGACATGTCAGGGCAAGACATCTTGACTCAGAGGGCTGTCTGGACCAGAGAGCTTCCTCTCCTTGCCAGTCCTCTAATTCACCCACCACGACCACCAATGTGAGAACATTTAGTCTCCAACAGCAACCTTCCTGCCTTGGAAAGAAGAGAGGGAGGTGGATATAAAAATGCAACTGAATTTTACAAATTGATTTTGTACACTCCCATCTTACTGTATTGATTTATTTTTTCAATTAGTTTTTTAGTGGTATCTGTAGGGTTTCCTACCTATATTATTTTGTCATTTACAAATAGTGATAGTTTTTCTTCTTTCCCAAATTGAATTCATTTTATATCTTCTTTCTTAACTGCTCTAGCTAAGACTTCCAATATTATGTTGAATAGTAGTAATAAAAGTGGACGTCCTTGTCTTATACAAGATTTTAGAAGAAAAGCTATCAGTCTTTCCACTGAGTATGATGTTGGCTATGGGTCTATCATATGTGGCCTTTATATGCTGAGGAATATTCCATATATCCCCAGTTTTTGAGGGTTTCTATCATAATTGATGTTGAATCTTATGAAATGCTTTTTCTGCAACTATCGATATAACCATATGATTTTTATCTTTCCTTTTGAAGATTTAGTGAATTGCATAGATTGATTTTTATGTTAAGCCATCCCTGTGTCCCTTGCATTAATTCCACTTGGCCATGATATATATGATCCTTTTGATACATAGTTGAAGTCAATTTGCTAAGATTTTGTTGAAGATTTTTGCATATATATTCATCAAGGAAATTGGTCTTACTAAAAGAAATGAAATACCCAGAAAGTGAGTGTGTACTGTGAACAGAAGGAAGGAATATATATCTGAAAGAGGTTGTTGTAGCTAGAAGAGAATTAATTATCTTTAATGTCAAGTTTGTTTTTACCCCACTAGCACAGAAGGGGTCATGTAGTGCAAGAGAGAATCCATTGCAAGAAATTTCAAAGTTCTTTTTGTTCCCCACAAGTTGTATCATGTTTCTCCCTTCCTCTTATATTTTAGACAAGTTTTTATAAATAAAAGATAAAAAGTAAAGGACCCACTAGCAGCCTACTTAAAAGACCACTTTATAAAATGATGGAAGCATGCAGCTCCCTGGCAGCAGGCAAGAGGATGAGAATTACTGAGAGAGAGAAAGGGAGAGAAAGAGAGAAATGCAGGCTTGCAGAGCCATCCCTGCCGGTGGATGGCCTCTGGCAGGGAAGAGAGATAGCAAGACTTGTGTATCCACATTCCAAAACGAACCACAAACCTTAGCTTCTGCATCATTGCTGACAAATGTTAGTTTGTTTTCTTAGTTACTTTATAAAGAAAAGTTCAAAGAATGTTTTTTTAAAGCAAACAAGACAGATTTTTACTCTTTATTATTAAAATAAATATATAGTTTTAACACTCCCTGTATATTCCAAGGATAACTGAGCCTCTTCCTTGATTTGCATGATCCTAATTCCTGACAAATATATCATTCTGTAAGCAGATGCAGGTGCTTAAATTAATTTTATTGTTAATGCCTTAAGGCATTTTTAAGAAAAGTGCATAAAGCTTTTAAAAGCCCAATAAATTATACAAAACCTTAATTTATTTTGTGTGATACCTTCAACTGAGGAAGGACATGAAGTGCTCTTGAATTTAGATCTTGTTATTATCACCAATTGAATAAGTATTGGACTGACTAAAATGGGCAAGACACACTCCTGGAATATGATTTATGTGCTAGCAATCCCTCATGAGTTGAATAAAGAATTACATCTTGACAAAATTGATAAGCTTATAAACTATCTTATTAATCTGCAAATAATGATAACTTGTAGGCATATTAAATCAAGCTTGTGTCATTAGAAGTTTTCCAGGAATCATTCTATAAAAATGTCTACAGACATTTTTGTCTCCAGGCACAAAATCCTAACTGTAATTGTCAGAAGAAATTCCCTTAATTCAGTTAACTATGTGTAATAACATCTGGGGGAGATTAATTATTTTATAAAGATAAACAAAGTTAGAGAATGATTGGAATCATGCTATAGGTTATAAAAGAGTAATTGTGTACAGGTTAAAATTTAATTTACTCACTTGCTATCCAATGAGACTAGACCTCACTGGTCTTCCCTTCTCTCCACCTAAATACACCCTGAAGCCAAGTTTCATGCATTATCTGTCAACATAAAACACAACCTCAAAGGTATAAATAATGTTGCTTTTACTGATGTTTCCAGGAGGAAATCAAAAAGGAGATTCCAGCATGACCTGCCCAGCTCTTTTTTAACCTGGTCTTATTACTCCCAATTTGCTCCCCAATTTCAGTGTCTGCAAATCCTCTCCATATCTGTATGCTCCTCTTTACTCCCAGAACTACCCTCAAATTCTCAATCCAAAGTCTTTACTCCCAGAAGTGCCCTCAAAATTGGGCAATTTTATTCATCTTTTACTTTTCTGGTTTGGTTTCTATTCTCACCTTGCCCACACCAGCAAATAAAGTTCTACCTTTATTAGAATGAGAGGAGTATTATGATCTAAGATATATTAAACATGTCTGTCAAGAGGTTATTGGAGCATCATTATTTGATTGGAACAGAGCAAAGCCAACACCAACGTGGTTGGGAAGAGTTCTGCAGACAGGAACAGGGGAAAGACTTGTATAGAGAAAGTGCAGAAAAAAAAATACTGGATAGCCTATAATTTTTTTTAAAGATTTATTTTATTTATACAAGAACCAGGGTCAGATGCGTGGGAAGGTGAGAGGATTCACCAGAGACTGAGCAGGCAACAGAACAGGCAGACTGACGAAATACACTGCTGAGGGAAGCAGCAGGCTAGACAGGAGAGGTCTACTTGCCACATGGGTTGCTCCGAGGCCAGTGAAGATCAAACTGGCACTACAAAGGCTGCGGACAGCCTCACAGCACTGTGTTCAACCACCTGTGCCACCAGGGAGGCCCGATAGCCTATAATTTAATGCCTAGTTGGTTATTTGTGATCAGTCCTCCTTAGCATTTTGACTTTATAACCTTAAGGTATTTACAGGCTTAGATTGATCCCTGAGTTTAATTAAATTTATAAGAGATTTTGAATAACAAATGCTCTGTTGCTGATGCAGAAGCTTAAGCTTCACTTAACCTCCAACACAGCCTCTCACTCACCTCCAGCACATGCAACCTGGTCCTGGGCTAAACAAGCAGCATCCCCTTTCTCAGGTATTCCAGAAGCCAGGAGGAAATGACTCAGCACTATGCAGTATTGATTTCATGCTCCTGTAGTCATCTAACTCTTCATCCACATTTGATACTGATTATACCTTCCATAAATAACTATTAGGGTGATCACGTCTTCATATCAATGTTTCCATTATGTTTACAATTCAAAAATAATTTCTAGTCTCTTTCTTCTAAATGGCAAAATGCATCATTTCAAAGTGATCTTACCTGATTGCATTTCTGGGGCATTGTTTACTTCTGAAACATCCTGCAAAACCCTGACCATAAGTGTTTATTACCTGAGAAAATTTCTCTCAGTTCTGCATAATCTCCACTCTAAGCAACTGCTTTTCCTTTCTGCTGTATTACATCTGTTATCCGCCAGAAGCCATGTCAGGGGAAGGAATTTTATCTTATTCTTGCTTTGGTAGAATTTTCAGGTTGCATTCATGTAGAAAAAAAAGTTCTTCTCTTTGATCAATTAATATCTCTATGAAATATTTGACTATTCTGCATTAAAAAAAAAATCCCTAGATGTGATGATTAAGCAATCCAAGTCAGTTTTCTCAATAGCCAAAGATGCCTCAGTTTGGCACAATTTGGTCCATACAAAGGAACTAAAATCATGCTGATATGTACAGCTATAGTTTAGTATCTACAAGGGATTCACTCCAGCATCCCCCATGGATACTAATACCTGTGGATTCTTAAGTCCTTTAACATAGTATTTGCATATAACCTACATATATCCTTCCAGATACCTTAAATGATCTCTAGATTTCTTATAATATCTTATATAAAGTAAAAGCTAAGTAAATGATTATTATACTGTGTTTTTCAGGAAACAATAAGAAAAAAGGTCTGTACATGTTCAGCACAGACCCAACCAATGGAAGCCTATCTACATAGCAGACATTTTTGATTCAAGGATGGTTGAATCTGAAGATGGAGGGCCAACTATATTGACATTCCTCACCAGTAATATAAAATCTCTGAAAGCTGCTAGATAAATTATCTTCTAGTTATTGCTTTAAAATTAATGGGCATTGATGAGAGATTATCAAAGCAGAGTGTTTGGCTATTTCTCCAGAACTAACACTTTCAGAAGATTCTTACAATTTTGAAAGTGTGTTACTGATTTATGCCCAGATTCACAGCACCTGGGACTGTCAAGTGCCTGGATCCATACTTAGGTCCTCTTCAAAGCTGAACATCCTATACTGTGAGCCCAAACAAAAATGGACTACCCTTCACAAATCCATTCACATT
Source organism: Talpa europaea (assembly GCF_964194135.1). Lineage (NCBI taxonomy): Eukaryota > Metazoa > Chordata > Mammalia > Eulipotyphla > Talpidae > Talpa > Talpa europaea. The sequence goes on from NC_140070.1 coordinate 91,189,814, forward strand.
TTCAGTTATTTAAGCCCTGTCCTGGAGACTATCTAAATTAGGTGTGTCTCGGGCCTCCCCTGGTGGCACAGTGGTTGAGCGCTGGGTTGCGAAGCTGCCAGCAGCCTCTGCAGCGCCGGTTCCATCCCCCACCACAGGTGAGGCCAGCGAGGGTCCCACATGGCGCGCAGACCTCTCCTGCCGCCCGCTGCTCCCCTCAGCAGTGTATTTCATCAGTCTGCCTGTTCTGTTCCCCGCTCTGGCTCTAGTGAATTCTCTCACCCTCCCACGCTTCTGACTGTACCCAGTGCTTGTATAAATAAAAAAATAAATCTTTTAAAAAAAAATCTTCAGTCATTCAACATCTAGAGTTTTTTATGAAGTCCTTGAAGTCTTATATAACTCTCAGAATCAAATGAATTTTGTAGCATACATGCTTTTGAAATGCCTTTGTACCACTTCATTTACAAACATGCCTCAACAGGAGATCTTTTGAAAGATATAGAAGAATTCCAGCAGTTCCTGATTCAGTGACTTGCAGTTCTTAAATGATTAAGCCATGAAATTATTCTTATCAATGAGCTTGCCTACCAAAAAGTATCATCCTAATTCTCTTCTCCCCTTCCCAGAATAAAACCTAAGTATTAAAGAAGCTTTAATTGACTTTGATACAAATATGTGCTTAAGCAGAATACAGTAGCATAAAATACGTGCTTGAGGGTGATCTGCAGGTGAACATAGTTCTCTGTCCTCCTCTCTGTGAATGTCAGTGTCGATTTTGACAATGGACAGGTCATTAATGTGCACGGTACCTGCCAGCCTTGATGGGCAGACATGTCAGGACAGGAGTGACATATTTTACTCATTTGCCCAGGAGCTTTTTTCCTCATAAGTCTAAAGAGAGAACCTTCATGAATAAAAATGCATTCCAAAGCCTTTGTTTCCTTTCCCAGGAGGCTAGCTCACCTGCCCAGAGAGGACTAAGGATTATATCCATGCAGACTTGTACAGATTCAAGTTTCTACAATTAAAACTGAATCCTGCTGGACTTCAAAGAAATCAAGTAGTGAATATTACAAATACCTTCTGAATTGTTTGTATTACTTTTTTGTTGTTAAAAATTTTCACCTGGATGAGTTTAGTTAGTAAATATGGGTTGGTATTTTTTGGTGTGTGTGTGTGGGGGGGGGGTGTTTAATCTGATCACACAGGCATGCTAAACTGTAAATCAAGGTAGATATTTTCAGGCTTGTAGAACAAATTGTTTCCATCTGTCTTCAGGTCATTTCAGCATAATGTGACAGGTGGAATCACAGCAAACAGTCCAGAAAGGAAAAAAGAAACAAGGATATGTTTCCCATTGGTAGGAAAATGTCTTCTTTCCTACTTGTTCAGATTACCATGTTCATAACATTTATTTCTTAATTACAAGGTCAATGCTGTCATTTAAGATTCAGAAAGTACAGAGGAATATTTTTTTTTTTTTTTAAAGAAGAAAACTGGTCCACTACTGGAATAGTTGCTTTGAAGCTAGACAGAACTGCATTGGAATCCAGGCTCTCTGTCATGAGCAGGCATGTGACTTTTGGCAAATTAAAGTCTTCTTGTCACCAAGAGCCTCTCCCCCTTTACTACGGCATGACCATGGTAGCTAGGACCCTATACACATATGCGGAAAAATGGAGGCCCTTCAAGGCCCTCACTGCTGCTCAGTGCAGCTCAGTACAGCTGGTCAAGATCTCCACACTTGTCTGCACACTGCTGTGGCTACACAGACAAGTCCTGGGGCCTTCTCTCCCCAGCCTTTTCCCAATGCCAATCACTGGTTGCTCACCTGCATTAACCACCACAGAGCAGGTCTTGGGAGGGTAAAACTGTGAGAAGAAGGCTCATTTTGATGCTAATATGTTTGCAGAAAGCCAGCCTAAAAAATACACCCAGAGAAGAAAAAGCGTTCTTGGGCAGAAACACAGAATCTCCAGGCTGAGCAGAGAGAGAAAAAAAAAAAAAAGCTGTCATTGCTCCTGAGGAAGAGACGGGCAAATGTGGGCAGATGCTGGCTGCTGAACCCAAAGTCAAGGACTTCTCTGCTCACCTGCCCAAGAGCACCTTTGGGTGACATGAGTTAATTACACATACTCCAAGTCCACATGTACAAGTACTCCACAGCACACTATCCTTTTGGGACCATGTTGACAAGGGTGGCTGGTTCCTGTGGCACTCCCAGTACTGCTTCCCTGAAATGTGCACCCTAACCTTCATGAGTTATGACCTCATCACTGGCATGTTCCAGCAACTGGACAAGTTGAGGGAAGAAGAATGCCTTTTCCAGTGTCATCATCTTTGAAACCAAAACAGCAGCTCCATTTCTGGACTCTGGATTTTTTAAGGTAAGGCCAAGAGCTTCCCTTTCGCTGACTCCAGAGAGGCAGGTGGACTACAAGTCACACCCAAGGGGCAATTGGATCCTGGCAGTGCAGACACCCAGATGCTGGTAGGAGGCCCCTTCCAGCATGTGGGCAAAGCCTTCAATCAGGACAAGATCTTCAAGTGAACATCTCTTGCTATCACCTAGCTGCCTGCACCACCTTTCAGGGAGATGGGGGTGATTAAATGAAACTGAGTATTGAATAAGTTAATTAATTAAAATAAATTCTTCCTTTTGGTTAACTAATTAATTAAAAATAAATTCTCCTGGGCCTCCCCGGTGGCGCAGCGGTTGAGCGCTGGGTTGCGAAGCTGCCCGCAGCCTCTGCGGTGCCGGTTCGATCCCCGGCTGCTCCCCGGCCACCGGAGGAGGGTCCCACATGGCGCGCAGACCTCTCCTGCCGCCCGCTGCTCCCCTCAGCAGTGTACTTCGGTCCTTCTGCCTGCTCTGCTCCCCGCTCTGGCTCTGGTGAATTCTCTCACCCTGGCACGCTTCTGACTGTACCCAGTGCATGTATAAACAAACAAGCAAACAAACAAACAAACAAATAAATAAATAAATAAAACATGCCTCTAAAAATAAATAAATAAATAAATAAATTCTCCTTTATGTTTTACTTTTACTCATGTGCAGAATGAAGCTGCTAAACAATACTGGAATAGCTTTTGTAAATGAAAAATCAAAACCTCACCCTCTGTATTATAACTGGTTAAGCCTGAATTTGCATGCCTTGGCAGCATAACATGGTATGATGACTCTTAGGAGAAACTGGACATACACGCACAATCATTTCATTGCTGCTACCTACCCCAATCCCTAAAATCCTAAGTGAAGGGTGTCAACACGACACCACTCTTTAACCCTTCAGAGGTCCATACTGTCGATGGAGAATTTCAGCAATATATGGTGGAGAAGCATGGACAGGCAGACTTTAGAAACCCGGAGCATAAGATTTTGCATCTTTTAGTTCCCCTTTGGGGAAAGATGACCTCCTCAGGGAAAAATCACCAAGATTAGAATTCAAGATCTACCAGAAACTGCTCCGTTTCATGAGGGCAAAGAGCTGAATCTTCAGGTGTTAGGGAATAGGTGCTGTACCCACAACTATGGGTGGGGGGAGGGCCAATCATTATATATATTTTAATGCCTAAACCAACTCGGCCAGTACACACATTAAGAACCCATCTCAGCAACATCACTTACTGTATCTCTTCCAGAAACACACAGTCCTAAAATCAATTCAGTACATTTAACTTCTTCCAAAACACCATTTACATGCCTGTAGACTGTCCATCTATGATATTTAACTTTAAAATGATCTCCTAAAACAATACAAACCTTTCTCATCCAGGGAAACCGCTCTTCATAGTGGAATTTTTGAGTTGCCCAGAACTCACTGTGCTCCATGCTTCTGTGAGTATTAAATGTGAAATAACGCCTGAAAGCACTCAGCACTTTGCCTTATGCCCAATCATTTGTTTGTCTTTACAAGCTAAAATGCTATTATGTATACAGTTGGTTTACTGAGCTTGTTGTTATTATTATTGTCTTCTTTCTTATATTAGAATAAATGCCTTGTGCCTTTAAAACTCCTTTAAGTATATTTAAAGTCTAGGGTCTCCCCTGGTGGCACAGCGGTCGAGCCCTGGGCTCTGAAGCTGCCCGCAGCCTCTGCAGCACTGGTTCAATCCCCAGCCACCAGCAAGGGTCCCACATGGCGTGACAGACCTCTCCTGCCGTGCCTGCTGCTCCCCTCAGCAGTGTATTTCGTCAGTCTGCCTGCTCTGTCCCTCGCTCTGGCTCTGGTGAATTCTCTCACCCTCCCGCATTTCTGACTGTACCCAGTGCTTGTATAAATAAATAAATAAATAAATAAATAAATAAATAAATAAATAAATAAATAAATAAATAAATTTTTTTAAAAAATAAAAAAACATTGTTTAAAAAAAAAAAGAATATTTAAAGTCTACCTAATAGTGAATTAATAACATTTGTCTAACAATAAATTTTTGTGGGTGATTTCAATAGATCCAGATTATTTATATAAATAATACTGCAATAGACATTTATTTAAAGAAATAGTTATCTGCAAATGCATTGCTATATCTCTGGTTATTTTCATTTCTTGTTTAATATATTTAACTTACAAATTTTACTACACACAATGCCAAAGAAAACCAAAATGCCAGAGCGTGTAATATAATTTTTAGAAAACTGTGCAACTTGATATCTATTAACTTAATAAATTTCCAACTGAAAAAAAATCTGGCTAAAAATTTGATTTCATTTTGTACAATGAAAACGTGCTCAAGTTAATAAGGTTTTTGTTCAAGCAAGATGATAACTTTATATGTCACTATTTAAGTTATAATATACTTTCTGCAGCAAAACATTGCAACTGGTATTTTTTCCCCACATCATAGGGAAGGTGATCTCTCGTCAAAATATTCAGAGAAAGTGTTGGGTCTTTTCCCTAAGATTAAATGTTTATTTTCTTAGGCCATTTATGATACTGTACTAGTAGCTAGCAGATGAGAAACTAAACTAGTCCACTACCACGAGTCTGCATCATGAAGTAATCTGGAGAACGCATCCACAGCTATGCTACTTTCCCACAGATCCCACTGTACCCAGATCCAGATATGACAGATATTTATGATCCTCTCCATCTGACATTTCAGTCACAACCAATCTAAAGAACTAATTTGTAGACGTTATTTAGAAGAAAATGTTTTAAAAGCTTGTCAGAATTTAAATTGTGTGCATTCTTTGAATAATACTAAAGTCCATAAAGCAACTATGAAAATAATCATCAACCACTTATTCAGAGAGAATATTAATGTATATCACATGTAACCTAAAGAATACTAATTTAATGTAAATGTCTATGAAGAATTTTAAGAAGTCAGTTAATGAGAAGAAAGAAAATAATGAAAGAAGAAAGAAAAAAGATAATACTGCTGGTGTTTTGTTTGTCAGGCTATGCAAAAATGCTAAAATACAATTATAATAATGGACTATTGTGATTCTCAGAAAACAACTAAATATACCCTCTGTGTAAAATGGCTTATTGTCTCCCAAGCTGTGTGAAGACAAAGGCACCTCTACTAACCTCAAAGAAGTTTTAAATTTCATCATAAATAAACACTTTATAGAATTTGCTATTCAATTACATTATGCCTGGCAATGTGCCAAAATAGAATAGCATTCTCAAAAATATACATTGAAATGTATTAATTTTCCATCAAATATTTTTGAGAACCTACTATGTGCGACTAATAATATGCTTGACATTAAGCCTAGGGAACTTGAAATACACTGTGAAAGTAAATTATTTATCTGTTAGTATAATCATTAATTGGAGTTTTGTAGCTTAAAAAGATATGTCTGTCTAATCAGATCTGTTTTAGATTCAAGACTTTCAGAAGAATTTAAGATAAACAGTCTTCAATCACTTACTAGAAAATCTATTTGGATAATTGCCATGATGACTAAAGCCATATTTTGGAACATTTAATCTCATAAGACCTTTGTCTATGAGAGAGAAAGTGTCCAACTATTTCAAGTTTTCTGTCATAATTAGAGTAAGGAAGTGTTTGAAGAATATACATATAAAACAAAAAAAAGGGGGGGGGGCTTTTGGTTCCACTAAACAAACAAAAAAAAAACTTATCTGAAGCGATCTGTCATTTGGGAGGCTGGGGTTGAGCTTAATCGGGGAATACAAAGCAGATTAAGCAAATGAGGATTTTTGAGTAGCTAGGTTGTGGTCACACATCACCAGAGAGCAGTGCAATAAATAGAAAAATTTTAAAATATGGGCCTTTACTCTTAAGAAGCTTTCTATCTATTAAGATAAATGAAGCTGCAGAAGTTTGGAGAAAGGGCAAAAATTTGGAAAACCGCCAAAGAAAGGCTTAGTGAGCCATAAAGGATGGCAAATTATTTATAGAGGCGAAAAGAAGATGGTAAGGAAGATCAGGTGAGAGAAAAAATGGCATGACAAGTACTTTGGGGTGGTGATAAACAAGGCAAGTCGGGGGGATGAGAGGATCAATCAGACCAACAAAGATGGAAGCCAACATGCTAAATTATACAATTAGAGGGAAAGAAATCAAAAGAAGCAGCAGACAGGACAGAGAGGATAGATTCACATGAAGTGTGACTGCATATATAAGGGAGGGGCTATTTCTGTAAAGATCCCCTACTTCACAGATCAGGATGTGAATAATGACACGCTTCCCCCCCCCCCCCGGTGTTTTGAAACACAATACTCAGACTTTTAATTCCATTCAATATTTTTTTCCACATACATTTCTTGAGACACTAAATTTTTATGAAATACTAAGGAGATAGACTTATAACTAAATAAACAAGTTCAATATCTTCAGGCAGCCATCCCTGTAGCACCATTCTGAGATGTTCAGGGATCCTATAAAGCATTTCCTGGTACCTAATGTCAATGGTTTAATCCTCCGATATCTGGAGGAGGTCAGATGTGTCCCAGAAAGCCGAACAGTGTCACAATCTCTACCGGAAATCTGTTGCACCCTGTATGAGGGCCAGACCAGAGCACTGTTGCCAAACATGAGACTTCAGTCCACAGCTAAATATACACTTTCCGGTGATATCCTTTTTCCATCTCCCTGCCCCTTACCTGCATCAGTAAATTTCACCAAGAAGGGAAGAATCTGCCTCCCCATAGCCCAGGGCTACACACAAAGAAGAGTGTCCAAATATGACTGGAATTTTATGGTCGCTCAAACAGCCCCTCCTTTGACAGTCACTTAGGTGGATTGGGACAGATTTCTCTGATGGTCAGTTCAGACTTCAACCCACCTCTGACCACAGATGAGACACGGGGGCCATCCACTCACTAGCTGCTATTTTTACCAACACTGTGACTTTAGAATGCTCATTGACTCCTTTATACCCAGGAAATGCCCAGGACCACACATGACTGCCCTAGAGAATCAACAACATTTAATCTCAGAGATAAGAGATTACATATTTGCTCTCTCCACTTCAATTGGTAGCTAGATATATTGAGAGAGCAAGAGAAAAGAAAGATATTTATAGAGACTACTGAAGTTTTAGGTTATTACATTGATTCTTTTCTATCATATTAACTGTTCTTCAACAAGTACAATTTAAGGCTAAATGCAACTAATTTAGGGAATATAAAGAGGCTACAACTGATTGGAGCAATAAAATGTTAAATAAAAGCATTTACTGCAGCTTCATAAAAAACTGGCATTTACCTTTCAAGTATTCCCAAATGACGTCTAAATAGAGCTGATGTACTTTTAAGGTAATTTACTCTTCAGGCTTAATATGTGGATATTTTTGGTTAGAATAAAGCATTATGAAATAATATTAAGTACTTATTTGCCTAATCTCAGGACGGTGACAAAGAAATATGATGCAGATGTTTTACCAAATTAGAATAGAAATAAATGGTGCCATTCAAAGTATAAGGAAAAAGCAACAATCTTAATGATTTAAATGGAACTATAACACTTTCTGTTTAAAATCCAAAATAATGATAAAAATGGAAATTTAGACCGCTACATTCAGTTAGCAAGATATGTTGAGTGCCACTGTCTACCAGTCACCAAAAATTTTACATATCCTATCTAAACTTAATATTAAAATAATAAGCCTAAAATTTAGAAAGTGCCAGGAGCATTTTAGTCCCTTGAGTACTATTCAATATAGAGCAGTGAAAGGCATGTCTCAATCATTTCCAGTGTCTGAGAACACATTAGGCCACTCAGTATAACATCCTGGTGCATTGTTTGCTTTTTGATAGCAAACAAGATAGACTGATTGATTGGGTCACTTGCAGGTATTCATTTCTTCAACAAATATTTATTGAAGCATTATCATGTCGGACACTGGGATAGAGAATTTCCACATCACTTAATTGAAATTCAACAAGTATTCTCATGTTATAATGAGGATTAAATGAGTTAATATTTGCATAGTGTTTAAAATAGTGCGTGGCACATAGTAAGTGCTATATAAATGTTTGCTAAATAAATTATGGTGAAGAGTGAGTTGTAATATGATCTTGGTATAAGATTTGGGTTGTGCCATTTCTCCTTTCTCAAAGGTTTCTATGGGCATAGGGCATAGTTGTAGAATCCTGAAGGACCAGCCAGGAAGCTGCACACAGGAAACCAGTATGTTATTATATGCTTCTATAAAAATCACCTGATAGCCAATTTCTCTAAAGAAATACAAATTTCATAGTGGGATAAAAGATTTTATATCACCTTTAAGTATTTACTTAGCATATACTTTTAAACACTGCATACAGGCTTTGTTCTAGTTGCTTCACAAGTAACAACTCATTTAATTCTCTGAATAACCATGTAATACTACTATTACCCCGCTTTATAGGTGAGGAAACTGAGGCACAGAAAGACGGAGCCAAGGTCATACAGGAAAGAAGAGGCAAAGCTTAGAGGCTCGCCCAGGCACTATGGCTCCAGAATCCAACTTGCTTAACAATAAGTTAAAATGTGGGCAGACAGAAACTGGAGTTTATAAAGATCTTCATTGGATCTTTCTCCCTGAGTCAGAATTGCTCTGAAGACCCTGGTTTTCTTGTCATGTACATCCAAAATAGCAAAGAAAATAAGTACATATTTTACATTTCAAAAAGAGATAGTAAAAGGACACTTCGAAATGCCCCTACACCATACAGAAAGTTGAAAAGGAAAACTGAGGTGACAAATGAGAGTCTAGGGCTTCAATGAGTCTTAAATTTCACATGAACATAACTTATCACTTAGAGCATCCACATCTATTTTGCAATAAGAATTGGAACCGAGTATTGGTGAAGAAAAAGCATGTAGAAATTCCAACTTCTTTACCCCCATCCTAGCCCCTGCCCACGAACTTCAGATCACAAGGAGTAATATGTACCAAAAGCATGAAATACAACGTTTCTGTACTAGCTAAACTGCAACAATTGTGATGAAATGCTTTTTGGTCTTCAACTTAGAAATCCTGTCTATGAAAATATTGCAAATGAAGCAATATTTTTCCTCAAACAATAAAAGATGAAGAATAATGCTTTTAAATATTAAATATATTCCCCCTTTTTTTGAAAAATCAGAGACATTTAGGGAACTTATCCAGAATTCTTAAAGCTGGAAAACTGCCATTAATTCCTCTGTGTCAGAGAAAAAGACTCAGCCCAGAACCTTCCAAGGACATGTCAGTTTGCAACTCACTTCTTCCCACAACTCAGCTCTGATTAGTAAAATAAGAGTTTAAAAGAAAGCAGAGGCTTTCTAAAATGTATATAACCACAAATTCTGCCAAGTTGCTGCTTCCCTATTATTTGAGCAAGTATTGAGCCACTGAGCCCAGGGTGTGAGCTCCTGGTTTGACAGGAATTCAGTAAACAGAGAGACCTCGATATGCTTTCCACCCCAAATACTCAAAACATTCACAGAGGCTTCACAGGCCTGATGCCTGAGCCTCTCAACCACGCTCAGCCAAACAGCTCTATCAATCATGATTATTTGGTGCCCCCCTCTGGCCTCACTGCAGCAATTTAATTTCGTTCCTCTAAGAAACTGAAAATAATTCCTAAACAAAAGTCCAGGGTGGAATCATGAAAACTGCCTGTGAGAGAAACCTCATTTTATCTGCACTTAAAATATAATTATTCCAATTCTCCAAGGCAAGGGAAAATTTTGCATGGCTGACTATGTGCTTTTATACTAATAATGTACTTAAGGTGATGTAATTTTGCTTTATGTATTTTTAAATATCCCCGAAGGAGATAGAGAAGTCTATCAGTTCTTCACAGTTAAGATAACTAGGCTACCTGGGCTTTGCTCAGAAGAATAGGGCAATTTACTTAGGAGAAATTATTCTGTCAAAGTCAGACAGCCTTAGGACACTAAACAGTAGACAGTCTGAATCATAAACTCAAGTTAAACAATATTATTTACTATGGTCATTCCACTCCTATCATTTCAAGTTATCCACTAGCCCTCAGTCAAGTCCTCTAGGGTTGTTAACTAAAGAAACACACAAGTTGTGTCCAGTCACATAAAGCCTCTAGTAACCTAAGTGAGTTTCTTTTCCACATCCAAGGCTTCCTTTATGGCAATCACTCCCTCTGAAGTGATATTCCTTCTGCTAGGTCAACATAGTCTGATACTAAGGAACAGCTCACAGACTGGTTTCCAGTTTATGTCACTAGGAGCTGAGCAAGAGGCTTAGGAACTCAGGCCTACATTTACTGAGAAAACTGAACCAGTGAAAATGCCAGAAATAAGGATAAGAGTTATGGTCCCATGGGGTTTCCAGAACTGCACCAATGGTGTCACATCCTGACAGAGCAAGATGACAAGAGTCAGTCAAGATGGTAAGAAGCAAGGAGGCCCCTTGTGGTGACTATGGAGGAAGTCTCTGTAGAGGGTTTAGGGTGTTCATGCCAATTCTTGATGTAGCAGGCAAACATACGCCATCTAGGAAGACTATCAGATGTCCTTAATTTTTCCTTTCTGCCCTGCGTTCAGAGTTCTGAAATTTAGGGATTTCCTGGATTGGAGCATGGAACTGATTCTTTGTACTAAATGGTTAAAAAAAAAAAAGCACTGGACAAAAGATTGATTGATATTCAGTCCTGGGATAGGAGCAAATTAAGGGCATGACCACAATACCTTTTCTTAAAACCTCTGAAGCAACTAAGTTGAGAATTAATATATTCTCACTTGGGGAAAATAGCCCAAGGAAGAGAGTAATAACTTTGTTTTAGTACTAGATACTATGGACACTAATTATTGAGTTCTCCAAACAAAAGACCAGATGTGGAGGAGGCAACATAGGCACCAAACATTATGAGGGTCATCGCTAATAAGTCAAGGAAGGCTCTACTGAAAATGGTTTTATTTTTCTTCAATATCATCTACAACGCAATATCTGGTAATATCCAAGTAGAGGACAACTTGATAAATAGCAATTTCCAATGGTGAACAGAAGTGATATTGTCTCACTACAAATGTTTTCTTTGGCAGATGACATTAACTGAATCAAAATCTACTGACACTGAAATCACACAACCAAATTCCCTATCATAGCACTTATCACATTGTGTTAGAACTGCTCACTAACAACTTCACCTACTTTCCTAGATGGTATAATATTTGCCTTTTTTCACCCCAATACCTTTCAAAGCGTTTGACATAAAGTAGTCCCTCAAATGTTTTTTAGATTTAGCTAAATATCCTGTTAAGGTCATTTTACTCACTGACTTAATAAGGGAATGGGAAAATAAAGTTCAAGTTCTGATCTTTCAGAAGTAGGTAGTCTTTTATAATGGATAAGGGTTTGATCTGGGGAATATTGTGCTATTTTAGAGCAAATGTTATAGTGCCATCTCAAAAAAATATGAAGAGGGGCAGAAAGGCTGCCCCAAAATGTGCCACCTCGGTGTATGAATTATTTTGACTTGAAAACAATCAAGACCCAACAGATTCAGGAAAAACTTTTACCTCTCCCATAACCTTTTAAAATTGCTTTAGGGAGGGGCTCAGTTCCAGAAAGAGAGCTATTGCAAGAGAGAACTGCTTTTATTTTTCATCTGCAGGACAAACATCTGATTAGAAAACATCTGCTGCTCTTATCTTCCTGTGAACTCCCCTCCTCCCCTTTGAAGCTCCAGATCCACCCCTTCCTGCTTAGCTCAGGATGCCACCTAAGAACCAACTGTCCAAGTTGCCTTTGAGTTTCTCTGGTTTTTGATTTTTGGTCTCATATTTTCATGGGGCACCAATATATGCAAAATTATTTTTTCCTCCTAATGAACTATCTTATCTCAATTTAATTATTGAACCAACCAAAGAAGTTAGAAGAAAAAAAGGAACTAAGACCCTATTTTAGCTACCCCAAAGAACAAATTAAATTTTTTTGCATCTGTTATATAAAAAATAAAAATGTAAATCTATTTAAACTGAGAATAGCTATATAGAGAGGGAAAATATTGTAAGCCTCAATCTTAGGTTTTAGCAAGGATTTCAAAACAGCTTTCCAGTACTTTTAAATTCCTCAGGAAAATGAGATGAAAATATGAGATAATTTGCTCCAAGTATACATGTGGAAATTAACACACAAGGGCCTCCCCTGGTGGCGCAGGGATTGAGCGCTGGGCTGCGAAGCTGCCCGCAGCCTCAGCAGTGCTGGTTCGATCCCCAGCCGTTGGTGAAGGTCCCACATGGCGCGCAGACCTCTCCTGCCACACCCACTGCTCTCCTCAGCAGTGTATTTCTTCGTCCGTCTGCCTGTTCTGTTCCCGGCTCTGGCTCTGGTGAATTCTCTCACCCTCCCACGCTTCTGACTGTACCCAGTGCTTGTATAAATAAATAAATCTTTAAAAAAAAAAAAAAGTTTAAAAAAAAAAGAAATTAACACACAAATACCATTTATTTATATTTAGGCCACAGTTGAAAGAGTTGGCCTATTTAATCAGGTGATTTAAGTTTACCTGGTCTCCCCCTGCACAGTCTAGCACAGCAGGGCAGACAAGCCTCCAATAGGCAAGTAGAAAAGAATGCTTTAGAGCTAATTCAGTGATTCTCTTCTGACATTATTATACCAATACTGGAGAGGATGAGTCAGATGGTTGCAGGTAATTCATCTTCTGTCCCTCTATTTATGTTGCAAATGACATAACTCACCTGTCTTATGTGCAAAGAGGTGATTCACAGCCTTGAATCACGAATAGGTCTGGAAGTAAACAAGTGTCTCCTCCCAGAGCAGGCCTGTCACATACAATAGCCACATCCTTTCCAAATAACCAACAGCTCCTCATGCACAGTCCATGAATTCCAAAACCATTCTCCAAAGACATACCTACAGGAGGGAAGATAGTCTGAAGAATAACAACTGTAAAATCACGTTTGATTTGATTCTATTTTTTGGCTTCCTGCTTTATCATGCTTATACCAAATCAACCACTGCCTTTTGTAGGGGAAAAAGACATCTGCATGATTGATGATTTCCTCATCTCACTGCCCTTCCCATGCTGAAATTAATAAGGAAAACAGAAACTTTAAATCATTAAAATTCTTCAAGCAAGCAGTCTCCCCAGCTCTCCACTTCACACACTTTATCGCCTGCGAACGGTTGTGGACTTATAAGTTTGCAATCTAACTTCCTCAGGAGAGTCAATGTGTCTCTATGGCATGGAAACTTCCCTCTCTCTTTAGACATTTTACACAGTTCTGAAGATGTAACAAATCTCATTTGGGAGCAGCATACCATCAGCCACATATTAACTTGTCACCCTGAGTAATAAAGTTCACAAACTCCATTTCATTTTTTTCTTCACCATGTTGCCTGATAATATAAAAAGGTGTCACATCTCTTTGATTTGTAGCTTGTGTGTTTGTGAAATAGCCTCTCCACAAACAGCCTAATGAAGTCACCGAAGCTGGATGATTTTTTTTTTAATGTCTAGGTATATTTCCCAGGAAATATTCATGTGCATAAACATAAAAGCATTCAATGAGGTGAAATCTTGGTAATTACACAAATAGCGAAAAGTGAAAGCATGATTGTTCAGAGTGAGGTAGGAAATTCTAGACTCACTGCCTGTGTTAAAAGCAATGACCCCAAATTACATGGGCAGGTATGGCATTTCCAGGCCTTTGAATTACTAAGATATCAAAATATGCCACATTGGTCATATATATTTGAAAAAATGCTATCTGCTCTTCCACAGCTTTCCTTAATTTAGGAATCTTTTGTGTTATGCAAAATATATTTATACCTGATACATTTTAACAGTCTTTTCTAATGAAAATATTTGTGGTTCACTTTGACAGACACGTCGCTTATAGTCACTCTTTTGCTACCATTATATTGGGAGAAAAGAATAGCAATCAATCACAGACGCCTTTTGGGTTTTCTAGTAGCCACATTTCCAGATAATGGAGACTTTTTGTGGGTGTGTGTTGAGATCATCTGCTATTCTTATCATTATTCATCACCTTAATTCTCTGTAGAATGGTTTTTAATACTTGGGGTTATCAGTCTCTTTGAAGACATGATAAAATATCAATGTTTCTCCCCCGAAATAAAAAAATAAGTCAAAAGATTCACAAAAGTTCAAGTTCACAACCCATTGATTCCAGGTTAAGAATCTCTGCTCTAGGGTATGACTATGCCTGTTTTTCAGCCACTGTGGTGGTGCCAGTATGATGAATAGGTTGGGATAAACCAGGAAAGACTGTGGGCCTCCCTGATGGCACAGGTGGTTGAGCACAGTGCTGTGAAGCTGTCAGCAGCCTCTGCAGAGCGGGTTCAATCCCAGCTGGCCTGGGAGACACCACATGGCACAGCAGACCTTTCCTGTCTCACCCACTGCTCCCCTCAGCAGTGTTTTCGGTCTGTCTGTCTGTTCTGCTCCCCGCTCTGTCTCTGGTGAATCCTCTCACCCCCACCCCACACCTCTGGCCTGCCCCCCAGTTCTTGTATGTATAAATAAATAAATCTTTAAAAAAAAAAAAAAACAAGAAAGACTGCAGTTAACGTGTGGCAAGTACTCACCACTTACAGGAGAATCAGTGGGCAGTGAGTGTGGCTGGATGAAGTATATGCAATAGAAAGTGAAAAAAAAACTATGAAATAAAATAAACCTGGAGACTAAGAGGACTATTTTTCCTATCTCTGTGGAAGGAAAAAAAAAAAAAAAAAAGACCTTATTCATAGTAACAGCAGACATAAAAAGATTAAGTAGAAAATTGGTTCTTGAAAAAAGTTAAGGATTTAACTATTATATCTTTATTTTACATGAAAACCCTTTTAGTACTAATGAAAAGAGATTTCCTACACAGAACATTTTTAGAGATAAATATTTTTGCTATTTTATTTTTTCTAGAATTCCTAAAGAAGGCTCATTTGTAATTCATGCAGAGACTGTTTTACAGAGGTGTAACCTTCTGTTGAGACACCATACCCTATTGCACTTATAGTGACCAAAAAGGAGGCATTAAAAGAAAAGTCTGTATGTGCGGAGGTTATATTCATAAGCCTCTCTCAATTACCCCTCACAATTTGGTGGAAATTCTTCTCCCTACCCCCCTTATCCCCTTACCACCTCCCTAAAACATGAGTGGTTTACTCTCCGGAGAAGTTGAAACTGAAGAATTCAACTTACGACACCAGGCATCACTAGGGGTCAGGAGGTGGGACACAGAGCTGACCACAGGACTATCGAGCTAAACGTCACAGTAATAGTGATGCCCAGGGCTCTTCTTCCTCTTTGCTTATAGGATGCCACCAGCTGGGCTTCAACTCCCAACACAGGGCAGTATTCCTCACAAGAAAAAAATCAAATATTCCCAAAGAAAAGGCACCACAAGTGTGAGGGCTCCTACTTTTTTTTTTAAAAAAAAAAAGAGGCTGAGGGCCTCCCCTGGTGGCGCAGCGGTTGAGCGCTGGGTTGCAAAGCTGCCCGCAGCCTCTGCGGCGCCAGTTCGATCCCCAGCTGCTCCCCGGCCACCGGAGGAGGGTCCCACATGGCGCGCAGACCTCTCCTGCCGCCCGCTGCGCCCCTCAGCAGTGTACTTCGGTCCTTCTGCCTGCTCTGCTCCCTGCTCTGGCTCTGGTGAATTCTCTCACCCTCCCGCGCTTCTGACTGTACCCAGTGCTTGTATAAACAAAACAAACAAACAAACAAACAAATAAATAAAACATGCCTCTATTAAAAAAAAAATTAAAAAAAAAAAAATAAAAAAGAGGCTGAATCCCCTCAGATTACCCTATAGTAAGTTATCAACAGGTAAGTCCCCTATAACCCAAGTCTTTCAACTCTCTATTGCCTCACTCTTTTTTCTTTTTTTTTAAGATTGATTTATTTATTTATATAAGCACTGGGTACAGTCAGAAGCGCGGGAGGGTGAGAGAATTCACCAGAGCCAGAGTGGGGAACAGAACAGGCAGACTGACGAAATACACTGCTGAGGGGAGCAGCGGGCAGCAGGAGAGGTCTGTGCACGATGTGGGACCCTCGCCAGATGCCAGGGATCGAACTGGTGCTGCAGTTGCTGCAGGCAGCTTCACAGTCCAGCGCTCAACCGCTACGCCACCAGGGGATATTGCCTCACTCTTAACATGACAGCCAAGTATCCTCTAATGGGAAAAATAAAGAGAAAAAAAGATAGGAATACAAGGGAACAAAAGCAATGCAACAGATAATAAAGCAGTAAGAAAAAAACCTGATATTAACCTTCTCTAAGAAATGAATTTACATCAGCCCTCCCTGGTGGGGCAAGGGGTTAAGCACAGCACTATGAGATAATCCACAGCCTCTGCAGCAAGGGTTGGATCCCCCAGCCAGGGAGCAACCCACATGGTGCCACAGACCTCTCCTGTCCCGCCCACTGCTCCCCTCAGCAGTGTATTTCAGTCGGTCTGCCAGATCTGTTTCCCACTCTGTCTCTGGTGGATCCTCTCACCACCCCTGCACCTCTCACCTTCCTCTCACATCCCAGTTCTTGTATGCACAAATAAATCTTAAATAAAAAAAAGAAATGCACTTACATCAATAACAAAGAACAGAATGCTACTGAAAAGGAACAATGGGGAGACAAGAAACTCTTTGAAATTAAAAATAGAATAGCTAACATTTAAAACAATCAACAAAAAAGAACAGGGAAAAACTGGTTTATATTTTAAATGTTATGCCTCTTTATGATTGTGTTTGGGAATTAGCAAGTTAAACACTAGTGAGAAAATAGAAAGCATACTTATTGGTATCTGGTCCTGATCCCTGGCTCAGGGATCCTAAAAACCCTTATAATTTCCTAAGTGATAAGAACATTAAAAGCATCTTTGTTCTAATATTTAGGCTTTGGCCCTAATTCCTGACACAGCACTCCTGAACCTTGGTAAATTCTTGGGTGATATGGAGTGACTTTTATTCTAATAGGGGGACTCTTAGTAGGGTCCTAGATGTGGACAGATCACCAGAAGGAGCTTGGAATTCTCAGTCCCCCCCCTTCATTCTCTCAGAGGGGAGAGGGGCTGGAAGTACAATTAACAACAGATCATACATAAGGAAAGTTCTAAAATCCCTGTAGTATGAGGTTCAGCAAACCCCAGGCCAGTGAACACTTCATCTTATAGGAGGGTGACCCATCCCAACTCCAGGAACAAAAGTTCCAGTGTTCAGGGTCCTGCCAGATTATGCCTTATATATCCCTGTATCTGGATGTATCTTTTATGATATCCTTTATTAAACTAGCTAAGGTAAGTAATTTCCTAAATTCTGTGAGCTAAAAGAATTAATCAAATCTGAGGAGGGAGCTATGGGAACCTCAGATCACAGGTGACAATCTGTATTTACAATTGGCTTCTGGCATAAGGTGGGGAGTCGTGTGGGACTGAGCCCTTAATCTCCAGGATTTGATCTCCAAGTAAATAGACAGTGTCCAAATTTAATTAAATGGTGGGATATCCAGATGGTATATAGCAGCGAATTTTTTGGTGGGAGAAAAATCCACACACTTGGTGTCATGAATGTGACAGAGTGAGAACAAAAGAGAAACAGGTGTGGTACACTGGGGCTTTTCCCTAAACAATACCCTGATCTACCTATGTCTATCAACCACACATTTTGTACATTATAAGAGAGTCTCATGTCATCAGATTGTATTTCCATTATTTTGATCTCCAGTTCTCAGGCCTATGTGCCAAATAACATCCTTAAGAACATATTTTTTAGTTAATTCTACATACTTGCCTCATCACCTGGACTATAAACTTCTGGAGAGCAGAAGTCAAACTTCTTTGGTTTGTGCCAACATTTAGTAGCATCAAGGTGCATTTTTTTGAGCATAATTGGGTGCTGTAAGAAATCCTTTTTTTAATATGCTTAATTATTTTAAACATCTCTAAATCTTTTCTGATAGAACAACAGGTGGGAAATGTTCAAATGAATATTAAACATACTATGGTGACATCTACTAGGAGAACAAGAAACAATAGTCACTATTTTTTTACTTAAATAACAACAATAAACTAGATGGAGAAAAATAAAACATTTTATTTTAAGGTGAAACAATGGAAACATTTGGAAATACTAGAGTAATTTAATTAGGCAGGGATATATGAGCCTTGAATAGAGCATTAAGATAGATGCTTGGATCTTTCTACATTAGCATACAAAAATATTTATCAGTGGTCTACCATGTGCTAAACACTATGTCAGCTGTATTTAAGATGAATAGACACAGAAACAAACAAAATAGAGCACTTCTCTTCAAAGAGCACAAAGTGTAGTAGGACCAGGTTAAAGTCCTGACTTCAGAGAATACACCAACATACACATTTCATCCTGGAGAAAAAAATGGGTTGGAACAGGATTCTAGAAGAAATCAACTTCAGCACATGCCTGGAGAATAAGTCAGGAAGGTTATTAGGAAAGAGATATCCCAAGCTGGTATAATAGACCATCCCAAACTTCCTGGGTGTGAGAGGTTGCCTGGGAGAGAGGAGACTTTCAGAGGTATAATCAAGTAAGTTCCAGGCATGTTGGGAAAGTTGGCCATTCTGTTCTGAGCCAAAGGAACAATGTGGTTGGAAGGTAAAAGAAAATAGAGATTTGGGGAGACTAAAAACTTCTAGCATTCTGGAGTGTCCATAAAGGAGTCAAAAGCACTAAAGGAAAATGTAAAGGGCTAATGATCCTAAGGGGTCTTATGTGTCATATAAAAAAGTTTGGAGGATAATTCTAAATCAATGAAGAACCACTGATAGGTTTTACTCAAAGGAGTGAAATGTTCTAATTTGTCTTTGGAAAGATCATTCTGACTGCCCTGTGGAAGATAAATTGGAACGTTAAGAGGAAAGTGAACTTGTAGGAAGCTGCTATATTAATTCATGGGAACAAAGAGAAATATGGCAGCTTTAACAAGGACATATAGGGTGAGATAAATTCAAGAGATATCACAAAGTCGAAACAATAGGATTTAAACATAAATATGAAGGGTCTATAATGATCCCCAAGTTTCTGGTTTAATAGTTGAGCAGATGGAGGTTTCATTTATCAGGAATGGAAATAGAGCAGGCTTGAGGTGGAGATGGTAGGGGAGGAGAATATCATAAATTCTGTTTGATTTGTTGAGTGTAGGAGCCCCATAGAGGATCCTAATCAAAGCAGCAGCAACTGCTGAGTATTTTCTATATAGTTTTGTGCCTCTGACTGAGCTTTACGACAGAGACAAAAATTTGTAAATCAGCATACAGGGAGCAGAGTGAGAAGATAATAACACAAATCAATATTTAAATGGTAAGAGAGGAAGAGGACCCCAAGGATCCAGAGAGAAAAAAGGGTTCAAATAGGGTAACAGAATCACTAAGATAGAATGGTCTCCTTACTGGATGAGAGAAAATATTTTCATAAAATACATCTGACAAGAGGCTGATAACCAAGATATACAAAGAATGCATACAGCTCAAGATAAACAAGTAACCCAATCAAAATATGGGCAGAGGTGCTAAACAGACATTTATCCAAAGAAGACAAACAGATACATAAAACAAATGCTCATCACTGCTTATTGTTGGGGAAATGCAAATCAAAAACTGCAAGGAGACACCATCTCACCTGTGAGAATGGCCTATATCAAAAAAAAATCAGAAACAGTAAGTGTTGGCAAGGATGTGGAGAAAAGGGAAACCATATACTTTCAGTGCATGGAAAATAGTATGGAGGTTCTTAAAATAGTAACAATACATATAACACATGATGCAGTAATTTCATTCCCAGTTACCTACCCAATGAACACTAATTAAAAGGGATATATGTTCACTGAGTCCTATTTATAATAGAAGTTATAAAAACAGCCTAGGTGCCAAAAGAAATGACTGGATTAGGAAGATATGGTATATACACACCATGGACTGTTACTCAGTTATAAAAAATAAAAGATAAAATTCTCACCATTTGCAATAACATGGATGGAACTGGAGGGAATAGGGGATTATGCTAACTAAACAAAATAAGTCAGAAGGAGAGAGACAAATACCTAATGTCACGTATAATCAGAAAATAGAGAACAAAGGGCCAGATAAAACCAAACCAATAACAAATCCTAGAGATCTGACTATTAAATTCAGGTTACCAGAGAGGGAGGGAGTGGCAGGAAAGCAAAACGAGAAAGGAGCATAATGGACTATGGTGGAGGATCTAGGTATCTTGGTGGTTGTTGTGATGTGGTAACATACACCTAAAGGGCATGATCCTATATCTCCAAATCATATACAATGTTGTAAATCAATGTTACCTCAATAAAGTAATTTGTGTGTGTGTGTGTGTGTGTGTGCACACGCACGTACGTGCATATGAGTAAAGGGAAGAAAGAGTTTCAAGGAAGTGATTGGTCAGTTTCAAAAACTAGAGAGAGATTAAAATAAATCTAAAATGGATCCAAAATCTTGGTGATTTGGAGTAAATTAGAGACCTTTCCCACAGCAGGTTTGATGACTAAAATTTTGCAAGGAATTAAAATGTCAGAAAGCAAAGAAAATTATAAGCTAATCTTTCAAGTTTGATTAAAACAACACATTTGACTCCCACCTCAAAAAATATGATACTCTGTTGAAAATTAAGAGTCATCTATATTCTGCCAACGAACTCAGTATTTTTAGATGTTATCCCAAAGCTCTCTGTCTGACTATAAAACTCTGCAATCAATAAAATGTTTTTAATGAAAGATTCCCACAAAGCTACCAATTTTTGCATAATGTTGATGGTACATTACAAATCAAGATCATGGTTAGTTGAACTTTTAACTTTTGTAAGGAAAACAAGCATTTTTTATGGTATATCCAAATCAATGAGAAATGTCTTCTATTGAACGCACTCCATGAACACTTAATAGAGGCAAAAAATGAATCTCCCAAGTCATTAATTCAGCTTAAGTTTCTAAAAACTGAACTGTACTCATTGGAGTCCTAGTCAAAAAACTGGAATCTGTAAAAATCAGATTGTCCTGTATTTCGAGAGATGCTTTTTGGTAAATGCCTATTGTCAGACTGTAGAAGTAGCCTAAGGTATATTGCAATAACAAACAACTCCATTCTAGATTAAGAAGGGGTTCTACTCATCTTAAGCACTCAGAAACTCAGACTCATAGACCAGCCAATATTCTAAACATCATAGAGCAAAAATGAGGCCTAGCAAGCTTGCAAGCAGCCAGAGTAACAAATGTACCTTTGCTCATAAATGTTTAGCTATCAATAAAATTTTCCACATGACCCTATCCAGACATAAGAGGACCTGCAACTAAGGGGTTCATTCTTACCACAAAACTAAAAGGTGGACAGAGATATTAGGAGAATTTTAATGACTAGCACACAAATTATACTGATGAGGCCTGCATTTTCTAACAAAGTGTACAACACACACACATGTTTATATTATAGCAATGAGAAATGTATGACACAACTTCAGCTTTTTTTTTTTTTAAAGATTTATTTTATTTATACAAGAGCCAGGGTACAGCCAAGATGTACAGAAAGGTGAGAGAATTCACCAGAGACAGAGTGGGGAACAGAACAGGCAGAAGGACCAAAGTACACTGCTGAGGGGAGCAGTGGGCGAGACAGGAGAGGTCTGCTCACCATGTGGGTTGCTCCGAGGCCCGCAGGGATCAAACTGGCACTGCAGAGGCTGCGGACAGCTTCACAGTGTTGTGTTCAACCACCTGTGCCACCAGGGAGGCCCACAATTTCAACTTTTATAAAACTCCTGATGGGAACCACTTTTGAATATAATTTCTGTGTCACCACATTTACACCTTTTTTACTTATTCAGATGTCCTAATCAAACTAGAAACCCTCAGTAAATTTAAATGTTATTCTAACAGAATATATTTACATGTAAATATTATTTACATGTGAAAAATTTCAATGTCTTTTAAAAGTACCTAACAGAAAAATAAAATTATTTTTTATAACAAAAACTGGATACTATGCTGTTCAGAGAGGCAATTTCTGATTTTCACCATGAAATGAGTACTCTTCTTTGATAAAGGGAAAAATCAAGGTTTATTTTTCACTTGGGAAGAGAAAAAGAAAAAGGAAATATTTTCATGGGCTGCTACTGCCACAAGTTTTCTCCCTGAGAAGTTCCCTCTGGCTATATTTTTAATTGATTGGCCTCCTTCCAGACATCTAGATTATATAGTAAAGCAGTAAAAGAAATGCAATGTTTTGACCTTGAATTATAGTAAGAATTCCTTTACATTTCTTTTCCTAAGACTGTTGCTTCCCAAAGTCAAGCAAGCTTTCTTTTCTCAAACCACATTTCTTTAGCAAATTCAGAATCCTTAGCAGCCTACAAATCAATTACGAAATGAAACTGTATATGGCACATTTGGAAGTTCTGTTTGTGTGCTCATGTCTATATTCATTTGTAGATAACTTTTGTTTTCTGTTTAACTCTTCCTAGTCTTTCTTTTTCACTCATTCTTGCTCTCTCATCTTATTCACAATTATTTTGTTAACTAAGTCTCATTGACAAATTAAAGATAACATTGGTTTACTCCTTATGTCTTCAGAGCAAATGAGTATGAAGCAACTATTGCCAAAATAACACCCCTACCCCTACCTCTACCTTTTAGAACAGTATCTACTCTGTGTCTTTTCTTTCTGAACCAGGATACTTCTCTGAGCATCTCATGGGAATAAGTTTCTAGATTTAGTTTTCCCTCTTCTTTTGAATTTGTAAACTTAATCAGTCTTTCCTTGAGCTGCCTGTTTGAAACGACACTTGTGGTACCTGGATTCTCGTGGATTCAGGCATAGATTAAATATGTATAAATCCCTCAAGCTAACACTGACTAAATTATTTATCCAGGTAGCTTTTATTAAAGGTGGGCTTATTCTCAAATTAAAGTAAAATGTCCAAATTCAAGCCTTGACTCTATTATTAAGAAACTAAGTAGGTTTGTTGCCCATAAACATGTATTCACATAGGTGATAATAATGAAGCCTAAGCTTCAGGTCACCCCACTGACTCCCCTGTTGCCCAAGGCCCAACGAGAGTTTCTAGCATTTTTGTATTCATATTCATTTGTTTTCTTAAACAGGGGCCCAAAATTGTGTAAGCTTCAGGTCTCACAAAATCTAAATCTACTCCTACATATACTATTAAAATGAATGCAACTCCCTCTCAGTAATTGCAACATGGAAAATAAGAAATAAGAGAGATGCTTTTCTCAGTTTTTGAAAAGATATTATCTAAAATGAGCAAAATTATGGGTATATCAATGCCTCAAAATAAGGTGATCAAATGAACCAACCTAAGTGCTAAAAGAGTAGAACATTTAAATGAACTAGTTGCTATGGGGACTAATATAATAAAAATCATTATATAAATAATTCAGGCTTACCTGAATTATTTATATTGCTTTTAATGTGAATAGGTGGAGAATTCGCTCTCCTTTTTCCTTTGATATTGACCCTAACGATTACAAAAGTTTCTATAAAAACAACCCATTGAGGTGAAAAGCTGAAAGCAATTCCATTAAGATCTGGAACAAGACAAGGATGTCCACTCTCACCACTGCTTTTCAATATAATACTGGAAGTCCTAGCCAGAGCAATAAGACAAGAGAAAGACATACAAGGAATCCAAATAGGAAAAGAAGTCAAACTATCACTATTTGCAGATGATATGATAATATACATAGAGAACCCCAAAATCTCCACAGAAAAACTAATTCAACTCATCAATCAATTCAGTAAAGTGGCAGGATACTAAAATCAACACGCAAAAGTCAGTAGCCTTCCTATACACAAACAATAAATCTGAAGAAGAAGAAATCAAAAAAACCATCCCTTTTATTATCGAATCAAAAAAAATCAAATATTTGGGAATAAATCTAACAAAAGAGGTAAAGGACCTATACAAAGAAAACTATAAAACACAGTTAAAAGAAATAGAAGAAGACACAAAGAAATGGAAAGACATCCCCTGCTCATGGATTGGAAGAATAAACATTATTAAAATGGCCATCCTACCAAAAGCAATCTACAGATTCAATGCTATTCCAATCAAAATTTCAATGTCATTCTTCAAAGAAATAGAACAATTATTGATGAAATTCATATGGAATCACCAAAAACCCTGAATAGCCAAAGCTCTACTGAAAAAAAAAGAAGGAAATGGAGGTATCACACTCCCAGACTTCAAACTATACTACAAAGCCATAATCATCAAAACTGCATGGTATTGGAACAAGAACAGACATACAGACCAATGGAATCGAATAGAAAATCCAGAAATAAACCCACAGATTTATGGTCAACTAATCTTTGACAAAGGAGCAAAGACTATGCATTGGAGCAAAGAAAGTTTGTTCAATAAATGGTGGTGGGAAAACTGGGTCACTACATGCAAAAGAATGAAGCTTGACCACTACCTCACACCATACAACAAAAATCAACTCAAAATGGATTAAAGAACTAGACATAAGACCTGAAACCATAAAATACATAGAAGGAAATATAGGCGAAACACTACGGGATTTGCACATCAAAGACATCTTTACAGACATATCACCCAAAGCAGTGATAGTGAAGGCAAAGATCAACAGCTGGGACTACATCCAATTAAAGAGCTTCTGCACAGCAAAAGAGACAATAACAAAAACAAAGAGAAACCCCACCAACTGGGAGAACATTTTTGTACCCAACACTAATGATAAAGGACTGATCACAAAAATCTGCAAAGAGCTGATGAGACTTAGCAACAACAAAGAAAATAATCCAGTCAAAAAATGGGCAAAGAGCTAAAAAGAAACTTCTCTGAAGAGGAAATGCAAATGGCCAACAGACATATGAAAAAATGTTCAACATCACTTGTCATCAGGGAAATGCAAATCAAAACTACCATGAGATACCATCTCACACCAGTGAGAATGGCACATATTAAAAAAACTAGCAACAACAAATGTTGGCGAGGGTGTGGAGAAAAAGGAACTCTTCTGCACTGTTGGTGGGAGTGCAAACTGGTCCAACCACTATGGAGAGCTGTGTGGAGATTTCTGGACCTACTAAACATAGAGCTTCCATATGATCCAGCAATTCCACTCCTAGGTATTTACCCAAAGGACACAGAAACATCAATTCCAAAGAGCACCTGCACCCCTATGTTTATAGCAGCACTATTTACAATAGCTAAGCTTTGGAAACAGCCCAAATGCCCAAAAATAGATGACTGGATCAAGAAGATGTGGTACATATATACCATGGAATATTACTCAGCATTCAAAAAAGATAAACACATGCAATTTGCAGCAACATGGATGGTGTTGGAAGGGATCATGCTCAGCGAAATAAGCCAAAAAGAAAAAGAAAAATACCGGATGGTCTCACTCATAGCAGGAATCTAGAAAACGTAAATAAGGGACCAGGAAAATGAATATAAGAAAGTGAAAATCAAAATCAACAAAAAACTATGAACCAGAGACACTTTTTGGGGGGTGGGGGACGGGAGGGGAGGGATTGGGGTCAGAATGGGGTGTTTGCAATTGTATGGGGGAATATAAAAATTAAATTTATTATTTAAATTTAAAAAAAATAAAAATAATAATAATAAATAAAAAAAAAAAAAACCATTGAAAGTCAAGGCCCAGGGCCTCCCTGGTGGCGCAGAGGTTGATCACTGGGCTGTGAAGCTGCCAGCAGCCTCTGCAGCGCCAGTTCGATCCCCGGCCACCGGGCGTGGGTCCCACATGGCGCGCAGACCTCTCCTGCTGCCCGCTGCTTCCCTCAGCAATGTACTTCGTCAGTCTGCCTGTTCTGCTTCCCACTCTGGCTCTGGTGAATTCTCTCGCCTACCCGTGCTTCTGACTGTACCCAGTGCTTGTATAGATAGATAGATAGATAGATAGATAGATAGATAGATAGATAGATAGATCTTTAAAAATAAATAGTCAAGGCCCAGACGGAAATAGAGTATTCAAATCAGTGTTAGTGAAATCACTAAGACAGAAACCCCACAAAATATTCAGTGTCTTAAGTGTTGTGGGAGATCTTTAAAACAGCAATTCATAATCTTGGTGGGTTGATTTCATGTACTTAGAGGGGAATCATCTCCTGGCTAAGTGAAAATTGTGTGACTGGCTTCTGGAATATGTTCATCTTAAGCAGCTTTGTAATGAAATATTTCATTTAGAAACCTGGACCTTCTTGTAATCTTGATTTACTGAGTAGACCTTATAGTAATCATTGGGATCCTGTCTGTTTCAGGATTATGGGTTATTCTTTTTGTGCCAACTGACATCTGGATTGAACAGTGTCAAATGTGTGACACATATAGCATGGCTCCAGGACCTGCTGCTCCAATAAATACAAAGAGGGGGGAGCAAGCTAGAATACTTCTTGGTCTGACTGAGGATCTGGTAGAGGATGATTGAAGGAGAGGTATTAGGCCAGGAAAAGAGGAGGTCAAATATAGAATATCCAAGACTAAGCCTCTGTACGAAAGATAGAGTTTTTGTGCCACAAAAGAAGTAACCACAAAAAAAAAAAAAAAAAAAAAGGACAGTTGTACATCACACATCTGACAAGGACCTAATTTCCAAAATGTATAAAGAATTCATATAATTCAACAAAAAAAAATCAAAAAATTGGCAAAAACCTAAAAAGACACTTCTCCAAATAAGACATTCATATGTCCTACAGACATATGAAAAAAATATCAATATAAGGGAAATCAAAATCAAAACCACAATGAAATATCACTTCCCCCCTGTGATCCAACTGGAAATAATAAATGCTGGCAAGGATGTGGAGAAAAAGGAACGTCATCCACTGTTGGTGAGAATGTAATTTGGTACAGTTTGTACGATAACTGATAGGAAGATTTGTTTAAAAAAATAAAAATGGAAATACCTTATGATACAGCAATACCACTGCTAGGCATTTACCCCAAGAATATGAAAACTAATACAGAAAGAAGTGTGCACTCTTGCATCCATACTCCATTATTCACAATAGCCAAGATGTGGAACCAACCTAAGTGCCCAATGACAGATGACTAGATAAAGAAACGGTGGGCTATATACTCACCGAATTCTGCTCAGTGATTTAGAAAAGTGAAATGATACCTTTTGGGGCAGAATGGATGGACCTTGAGGTGATTATGACTTATGAAATAAGTCAGAAAATGAAAGACAGATACTCCTCTTTGACAGATACTCCTCAGCATGTGAAAGTGAAGAGGTAGCCAGAAGAGAGAGATCCAGTCTCCACTCTTCATGGTCACAGGGTAGCATGGGGGATAGTCGCTAAATAACCAGAGAAAACAATCTAGCAAAGGACACCAAAGGTAATTCTGAGACTGTTAAAAATATATTGTTTATTTGAAGGAATGGCTGGGGGATGGGGAGCCAGAAGGAAGGGGGGAAGGAAGGGAACAGTATATTGGTAGACAGTGAGTGAAGCATGTGCACATATGGAGGTGTGAAGATGTACCCTCCAAATTATAGTTATGTAAATGACTGACTAATGAAATTTGAGAAAAAGGAACACAAGTGAATCTTACAGTTGATACACTGTTTTCTATGCAATGCAGAAATATCCTATATAGGATCTTTAAAGGTGGCCATCTATCCCTTCATTCACAATACTCAAGATTCATTTTTTTAATTCGTAAAATTCAAAAAATATTGGAGGGCCTACTGTGCACAGGCACCCCTTTGTGTAAGAATGTACAGTGGTGAAGGCGAAGCCCTATGTTCCCTTCTCATGAGGATTTGGTTCTATAGGGGAAAGGAAAAGAGAATAAAAGAAAAAAGTAATTTTAGATCATGATAAATGCTCTGAATGGTCACTGAGAGATGCTCTTGGAGTGATACAGGGACCAAAAAATGAGAATATGATTACTTATAATTATGTTGTAGGGTAAGTGAAAAAGTATCAGGCTTTTCTGCCCTCCCGCCATTAAGATTGATGATGGAGGGCCTCCCCGGTGGCGCAGCAGTTGAGCGCTGGGTTGCGAAGCTGCCCGCGGCCTCTGCGACTCAGGTTCGATCCCCGGCTGCTCCCCGGCCACCAGAGGAGGGTCCCACATGGCGCGCAGACCTCTCCTGCTGCCCGCTGCTCCCCTCAGCAGTGTACTTCGGTCCTTCTGCCTGCTCTGCTCCCCGCTCTGCCTCTGGTGAATTCTCTCACCCTCCCGCGCTTCTGACTGTACCCAGTGCATGTATTAACAAACAAACAAACAAACAAACAAACAAATAAATAAATAAATAAATAAATAAAACATGCCTCTATTTAAAAAAAAAAAAAAAATCTTTAAAAAAAAAAAAAAAAGATTGATGATGGAAACTTGCGGTCCCGAATGCATGCCTGATGGCGGACACCTGGAGTAGGGTGTGGGCATAGGTAGATGGGCTTCACCTAGGCTGAGACTGGGCTTATAAGGGCAGTGTCACAGAGACACCAGAAGAAGCAGAGAGTAGAGACTCAGGGAGCAGAGAAACAGAGACCACCAGAGAGCCCAGATAAAGTGAAGGCTTGCTGGGGGCTGAGAGGCCTGCCAGCCTCCTGGACCCCCAGCAACCCTGCCTGCTGTATACCCAGTAAAATCCCAATAAAAGCCTGAAAAGCCATTGAGGGCTCCAGGATTCCTCCTTCACCCGTCGGCTAGAATCATAGAAAACCTGCACTGTGCCCATTCCTGCCGCTACATGTGTTTATGGGAAGAAGATCCAAGGCAAATGTGAGCTTGGCATGTTAAAGTGAAGAGGTGGCCAGAAGAGATAGATCCAGTCTCCACTCTTGATGGTTACAGGGTAGCCTAGGGGGACTGACGCTAATTCTTGAACTGGAGCTCGTGAGGCTAAATATCTAGCACTACCTGAAATAGTTCTGTTCCAGGAAAGTACTTCCCACCCAAAACACCAGCAGCTCTTTTGAGAACCCTGACAGATTAGCAACTGAAAGGGAAGCTGATGAGAGAGATCAGGTAGCACATTAGACAGGGCTTTGGGGCCACAGGTAAGGGTGAAAAAGTACAACAGAAACCCCCAAGGAGGAAGTACCTTCAGAAGACCTAGAGATAAGAAGCAAAATGTCTTCCTATAGTATTCTGTTCAACCTTGGAATTTTGATTTAAAGGATCATTTTTAAACTTAAATTATCTGATTCTTTGTAATGTCCACTTAAATTCCTAGACCCACAAAGGTAAGCTCCAAAAAACATCCCCACTTTATTAGAATCTATACCATCTGATTCCATTACACCCTGTTCCTGGACCAGTTCATATATTCATTAAGAGAATACCACAATTCACAGGTCTTTATCTCAAGTGAAAATAAAATATATTTTCTCACTTGTTTTTGTTGTTCCCACTTGTTTTGCATCCATTCCACGCTGGGTACATTCATTGTTGGTTCTCGCAGTTGAAAAGGTAATTTTAGAACCTCAGGTAGATTTTCACAGACCTTTAATGCTGAATCAGGAGACAGACCAGCTTCCTCTCTCAGCACTTCTCCAGGGCTCTCCTCTCCACCTCAGTGACCTGAGTGATGCAACCCCTTTCATTCCTCACCCCTCAGCACAGGTGTGCACATTTACATCTGCGCAAGCCCTTGCTCTCTGAAGCCAGGTGCCCACGCCCATGCTCTCAAGCGCCTTCTGTATTAACATGATCAAGGCCACAGGTGGTAGCCACAGACGCCAGCAGCAGAAGGCGGGAAAAAGCCTGACTTCATTTACCCTATACCACTTTATCCTCCATAGGCCTCCTTAATAACAGGCTGCTAAGTTTTATTCCAGATGATTGCTTCTGTAACAGGGTGGTCCCCAGGAAAAGGGGAGGTTCCAGGTTCCCTGCTATAGGGTAAGTAAAGTTATCAGGCTTTTCCTCCTGCCATTAGATTAAATGCATGCCTGATAGCGGGCACCTGGAGTAGGGTGTGGGCATGCATAGGTGGGATACACTTTATAAGGGTGGTGTCAGGAGGACGCCAGCAGAGATCACAAGAGAAGGCCAGAGAGCCCAGAAAAGTGAAGACTTGCTGGGGGCTGGAAGGCCTGCCAGCCTCCCGGTCCCCCAGCACCCCTACCTGCTGTGTACCTGGTAAACCCAATAAAAGCCTGCAAAAGCCATCGAGGGCTCTAGGAGTTCTCCTTCACCCGGCTGCATAGAATCAGAGATACTGCTCTGTGCCTTCCTGCCCCTACACCTGTCCCACCCCAGGGAGGAGAGCAAGGAAGAGAAGAAGCTGGAGAGGAGACTAAGGAAGGAAGGAGGCAGGATGGAGTGCAAGGAGAGCTGGAGGAAGCACATGGAGCAGGAAGAAGCTGCACTTGCTTCCTAGTCCTAGAATGGTTGAAACGAATGTGGGTGAGTGACCCGTGGGGAGGTTAACAAGGGCAGCATGGATCTTGATTTTGATTTTGCTTTTTTCCTTGCAGACTCGTCTGGTTGTTTCTGACCCTTTATATGGGTTCCCACCAGAATGTGCTTTAGATTTGTGGCAGGTTTTTGGGCCTCGGAGTCTCTGCTTTGGGCCAACTCTGTTTGGCTGACCATGTACCCACCAGGAAATGGGGTGATTTTGTGTACCTGATTTGGAAACTCTATTCTTCCCCATTCTTGCCCTTTTCTGTATTGCACACTAATTGTGTTAAAGTTCCTTTCCATTGAAGGTCTTACTCACTAGAGTATGTTTTGTCTGGATGGGGCGGATGGCAGAACCTGTTTAGAGCCGGCAGGTTTGGGGGTTCTCCCTGCCCTGTAACATTTCTACTCAGGTGGAGGTTCTGAAGTTGATTACTTCCAGAAACCTTCATTCTTTTATTATTGGAACTTCTCAGTTTTCGTCCACACTCTCAGCATTCAAGTCCTGCCCAGGAACCCTAGGCCCATAGCAGACGTTCTATTATTTCCAACCAGACTTTCCTAATGCCCACCATATGGTTACCTGGATGCAGAGCCACACCTGCTCTTGCTGCCAGACCTGTCTGTATTGGTACTGTGCCCATTTGCTGAGATACCCAAAAGGAAAACAGGCCCTTGTAGCAAGAGCAAGGATTTGGTGTCAAACCTTGATATGAATCCTGATACCACAGCTTACTAACTGTGGAATTCATTTTAATCTGAGAACCTCAGTTTCCTAAATGCCTACCTCAAAGCAAACAAAGATGATTTGGCATTCAAATGCAAATACTGTTACTATTTTTATTTATAATCAATGCTGGGCCTCCCAAAGATCATTCCAAAGGCTTACACCTAACACCAGGCATACTGGATTCTATGCCCTCACTGCCCTTTTCCTCCCTATGCCTCTGCTCCATGCTGTTGAGTGTGCCCAGTTACAGGTTCTGGTACTTTGTCATCGAAGAAAGGAGCTATTGGCATAACCATAAATCAGTCCAGCTACCAAGTTAACCGAATCACAAAAGGCTATTGAGCAGGAAGAGGTGGGTGTATGCAGGAAGAAGTAGTTGCCTAGAGGTATTCTTGGAATGCTAAGAAGGTAGGGCAATAGCTGAGGATAAAGCTAAATGGAGGACTGAAATAGGAGAAAATAGCAGGGAGTGGGCAGGGAGAACAAAGGAACTCTTATCTTCAATTATACTGACAGTTCTGGGCTTGGCCTACATTAGCAGGATCTTTGTTTTAGATCTTCATTTTGCTTTGTCTGTGTAGGTCTCTCCTGATAGGATGGCTGGGAATTTTATAACACCTCCTCCCTCTCTTCTGGGGAGGAAGGGAACTTCTCTGTAAAATCAGGTTCCTTCCATACAACACAGCTGCTTTTCTTCATAGAGATTCACTTTTGACAAGTAATTTATGTTGCTTTCAATTACTATGAGCTGTTACTGGGGGGTGGGAAGAAAGAATGGGAGACAAGATTGCTTGGGAGTGTTCTCATGTAGATTGTTGTAACAGGTGGCCTGAAGAACTGCTGACTTGAAGCTCTGCCACAGCTGCTCTCAGCTGGCTTGACTGATGCAAAAACCTTCCTGAACCCGGAGCAGGCATAACCCAGGTGCACAGAGTGAACAGCTGCCTTTATTTTAATTAGGGGAAGGAAGTGGGCACAGACTGGGAAAATAGTATTATAAGAACCAGAGTGCAAAGGGATGGCTTGATTCCATTTTGTTACGTTTTTATAAATGGTTTATGAAATCACCTTGATGTCTCAGTAGAGGGCTTTTGCCCATGTTGCTGGGCAGTGCTTCTCAGACTTGAATATGCACACAAAGTCCTCACCTGAGGACTTTGTTAAACTGTCGGTGCAAATTCAGTAGGTCTAGACTAGTCTGCATTTCTAGCGACTCCAAGTGAAACTGTTATAGGACAGCCCCGATATTGAACGGGTTCCTGGCTGTGGGTCCTCACCCGCACGCTTAAAAGGGACTTATGAATACTCCACTACAGGCACACACAAAAGG
Source organism: Talpa europaea (assembly GCF_964194135.1). Classification (NCBI taxonomy): domain Eukaryota; kingdom Metazoa; phylum Chordata; class Mammalia; order Eulipotyphla; family Talpidae; genus Talpa; species Talpa europaea. The sequence continues at coordinate 91,222,674 of NC_140070.1, forward strand.
TTAATAAAAGGTTTATTTACACGGGAAAAGGAAATAAGGAAAATGTACAACTCAGGGAGAAAATAGGGAAATAAAGTCTTTAATGCGTCCTACCGGATCCGACGACCTGGAAACCCAAAGGCACTCTCAGAGCTGGCCGGACGCTGCTAGCTGCTGGAGAGCCAAAATGGGGGACCCCCGCAAAGCCCACGTGTCTGTCTTTATACTCACTTGGCTGCTTAACCCCACCCTCAGGTCCCAGCCACCTTCCCTTCCCTTTGGTGGTGATGGGATTTGGAGTTCCCAGTGTCTTTGGCTTTGGCCTGGGGTGGGGGTGGAGTGCACGAAGCCTGTATGGGATTAGCTTTAGGACATCCTTTTCCCCCTAACAAAACCAGGTTTGCTGGTCTACAGATGACATTCTGAGTAACAAAACTGTCAACTACACAGCACTTTAGAGTAAAAGATTGGTAAAAACACTGTTAAGCTGTCAAATATTAGAAATGGTCTTTCAGGAGGAATGAGGTAAACTACATACTGATGAGATTTTAAAGGAATTTGAATGACTAAAACTGTTATTAATATTAATGATTTAAAATTGCTCTTTTGACCTCTTAGACTTTTGATCATACATGGTGGTTTTAAAAGTACCCATTACAATTACATCAGAAATGGCTTAGTGGGAATATTTCAATTTCTGAGAATTTTAACTACAGGGTTTTTGCTTTTTTTTTTTATTACTTTGACCACACACTCAAGCAACCAAGGGATTTTTTAAGTATTGAATTCAGCAGTTTAGATGCAAACCTTTAGAAGGGCTTTTTCTTCTGCTTTAGCAAAATGTTTAATTTTAAGGCACTATAAGTCTAAAAACTGAGGCAAATATCAGTGGGAATGCACTGCACCGAGCAAACTAGATGCTGAAAAGGAAAGCAATGATTCATTTGCACGTGCCATAGCCGACAGGAGAAGAATCTGTGAAAATGTTAAACTGGTGTGCTTTCACTCTTCTTCCTGTGCGCCAATGACAACTCTACCATCATCATTACTCCAGAAAGGGGAAGATGAAAGAAGGCCGTTCCCGTGAGATGGGTGGAGGAAAGGGATGGAAGGATGCAAAAGGTGACTGATAATGCTGGCTGGCAAGACAAGTCAAATGGCCCAGAGACTAAAAGCAGCAGGAAAAACCAGAGTTGGGCATCAAATCAGCTGTAGCAGATGTCAGGGAGCTGTGGAAAGCAGGGGAGGCTGGATCTTTAGAGAAGTCCTCTGGGACAGGACTGAGCCGCAGATGAAGAGAGCTCAACTTGACCTGGAGACCCTAGCAGTAGATGAGGCAATTAGCTGCACCGAGGAGAAAAGACTCCTGGAGTTCCACCTTGCTTCCCCGGCATCATCACACCAAAGGGGGAAGTAAAAATCTGAAAGATTAGGACTTGACCTAAAAAACTCTGAGTTACCTCAAAAACCTATATAAATTGGTTGAATTAAAATGAATCAATTTAGGTGCTTCATTTCCATCCCTCTTACTAAGTAGATCGGAAGTTCTTAAAGAGGATCAAGACTTTCTCAGAAAATAAATTATCTTTTGTTCAGCTCAGAGCAAATGAGTTTAATTCCCAATCTTGCTTCACCTTAATGAATCATCACATTTCAGTCGGCAGGCTACTTGGTACTGAAGTGGAAACAGAGTTTCACACCAACTTCTCCGTCAGAGCTCCTCTCCCAGTTCTGTTCCTCTGTGAGCTGAATTCTAACAAGGCTTTGGCACTGTCAGGATCTCTTTTTTTTTTTTTTTTTTTTTTAAAGATTTATTTATTTATTTATACAAGCACTGGGTACAGTCAGAAGCACGGGAGGGTGAGAGGATTCACCAGTGCCAGAGCGGGGAACAGAACAGGCAGACCGAAGAACTACACTGCTGAGGGGAGCAGTGGGCGAGACAGGAGAGGACTGCTGTGACATGTGGGACCCTCACCCGGCGGCTGGAGATCGAACTAGCGCTGGAGAGACCGCGGGCGGCTTCGCAGCCCAGCGCTCAATCGCTGTGCCACCAGGGGAGGTCCACTGTCAGGATCTCTTAATGCCAGAAGACTGGAAATTAGAGGGTCACCCCAGAAACCTATGCTCAATGGCTGAAGCCACAGTAGTATTTGTTGTTTGATATTTGTGTGACTTAATTTTCTAAATGTGTTCAGGAAACAGAATCAAAAAGGCAGGAGCATCAGAAAGAGACTTCATGCTGGAGTCTACTTTAGGCATTTATCAACCATCTGGATATGGTGGTTATGGGCAGCCGCTCTCCTTCTATAAAGTGAACTTAATAATACCACTTTTAGAGCTACTGAAAGGACTAGCAATACTACATGTGAGTTGATGGACACACAAGTGAAGCTCAGTAAGTCAGAACTATATATTATTCCAGTTCCTTCCACTGTGCTAAGGGCCCTGTAATAGCCTGTTCAACTGGAACCGCAGACTATTCCTCTCACCAGGCAGAGCATTTTCCATGTAATACAACTCCCCACACATTTTCCTTCCAGAACAGGTGTCATGGATGCTCTGCTTTGCCACCCAAACCACCAACACGCCCCCACCCCTGTCAGTACCAAAGGAAACATTTTCCCCATTGCTGACAGAAATTTTCCACTCTCTCTAGAAATTTCCTCAAAGTTATAGCCACTTCCTGGAGAGGCAATCTATATCCAAGGACTGGTAGACACAGGGGGATAAAGGCCAATCCTAGTGGCCCAAGCCAAGGAAATTCTGAAAGGTCATCCCAGTCTCAGAGCTCAGCTGGCCAAGGGAGATTTTTCAGTGACTGCGTCATAACCCAACTTTTCCTTCTCCCGGCCCAGTTCTGCTTCCTTACCTTTTCCCTATAGATACTGGCTAAGAGCCCTCTCTCACAAACATCCTGTCTGCTGCTCTCTGACTCAGAGTTAGTCTCCTAAAGAACCCATCTGATGACACAGACCACTATGTTCCCTCCACAGAACCTTGTACCTAACTACTATTATCAGTACTAACACTGTGCTGTTGCCAACACAAACGTGGTGAAATAAACATTTCTAGCCCTCTTGGCCTGTTTTTGGTCCACTATTATATGTCATAGACATGCTCCTTCCTTCAGAAGGGTTTTCCTCAGCCTGCCCACCAAAGGAACATGTCCCAGAGACACTATTACTTATGCAGTGGTCTTAGGATACTTGCGTCCCGAAGTGGTAGCTAACATAGACATTGCCTTGAGCCTTGCTGTGATCCAGAACAAAACTCTGCAACCATGCCAAGAAGGTTTTTATATCATTGGTTTCACTCTATGTGAAACTGCCAATTCTTCTAAACAGATTAAACACCTGCATGTAACATAAGCCCTACAAGTAGGTATACAAATGGATCATTTTAGAAAATGAGTGGAATAAATATGCTCTAGAAACTACAGCACAAACAGTTCCCAATTTGTGTTCTCTGAGTTGATTTGCAAATTGGTTATTTGGAACTCAGGATGCATTACTCCAGAAGGAACATTCTAAGTGATGGCTAGTTTCACAGTGTTATTCACAAAGTCCTAGAAAACTCACAACATCATTAAAATGGCACTGCTTTTATGCAGAAAATACCCTTCATAGGGCATTAGAGGGAAATTATGTAGCAACAGGAACATGTTATCTCTCATAGTTGCACTCTCCTCTCTGCCACACATTGCTGGAATCATCTGTGTTCAAGATGGCAGTAAGGTCAGGCAATAAACCTAGCCCTGCCCCTTGCCTCTCCCCAGAATCCTCCCTGCAGACCTTGGACACAAATGTAATACAGACCTGGTGACCTCTGACCTCTGCCTTCTGCTGGATGATAAGCAAAATACACATGATTCAAGAATGCTCCTTGATTCCTGAGTTACAAAGAGCATGTTCTCTGGCACAGTGCTGAATATAGTTTGGGAGTACCAGTATGCATGTGAGAGTAGGTCCCATTATTTCCTATGTATAAACCTAACAAAGAATGGTTGAAGTCAAAAAATCTTAACTTCTGGTTTTAATGTATCCACTCCTCCAGCAATTCCAACCTGTCACACAAATGCAAACAAAAAAAATAAAACCTTCTAAAATGATAATTCTATGAGACCTCCTGTAGCAGAATAAGTACATCTATAGTGTAACACATAGATTTCTTAAAGTGTAATCCCATGATGCTTGAACGTCATGTGCAAACTTGTTAAAAATGCTAATTTGGAAAACAACTCCAAAACTATTGAATCAGAAACTGTTAGATTGAGACATAGCAATCAGTATTTTAACAAGACTCCAGATTATTCATTATACCTACTAAATATATGCCTTATTTATTTAATACACTAAAACTTGGGGATCACCAATGTAACAACTTTGAAAAATTCATGTAATAGAATCAAGATTAATTTCTTTTCAAAAAGAAATGACTAGAAAAACTGTCACTCTAAATATTCTATATATACTATAAAATATTATTTTTCTAAAATACCCCAAAGTTCAACTCAAAAAAAGATGTGTATTCCATATCTCATATGTTCAAGCTGTTAGGGGGAAAGGATGTCCTGAGCAAACTCCATGCAGGCTTTGTGGATGCCACTCCCACTCCATCAAGACACTGGGAACTACAATCCCATGATCCCCAAAGGGAAGTTGCAAGGACCTAAGGGCAGAGTTAAGCAGCCATTTTCTCAGTTTGTAAATAAAACCAGCCATGTTAGTGGGGTCTGGGGCACTTGGCTTGTGCTCTTGGCCAGGCAGGTTTGGTCTCACGGGTCATTTGGGATTCTAGGACTGCAGAACAGATAGGGCACATTTAAGAATTTATCTCCCTCTTTTCTCCCTGAGTTGTACATTTCCTCATTTCCCTTTCCTTGTAAATAAACCTTGTGTTAACCCTTTTTGTGTGCCTGCAGTTTAAGTCCCCTTTAAGTGCGCAGATGAGGACCCACAGTCAGGCAACCCGTTTTAGAGTGGGGTTGCCCTATAACAAAGCTACTACCTTGTATGCTAAAGAAGATTAAAATGGGAGTGACTATATAATTAATGGAGTATAAAGAAGTTGCAATCTTACATGACTAAAAGGTAAGAAGGATTAATACTAGAGACATTATTTGTACTTCTATGGGAATTATATAAAAATGTAATTGGGAAAATAAAAGAAATAATTGTATAGGAAGAAATCAGAACAAAATTTTGAAGCAATATCAGAGACAGGCCTTGAAAGACAGATTTATATCTAAACAATAGAAGCAATGTTGGAGAGATGGAGGGTACCTTGGAATTAATAGAGGGCAAAGTTTCCCAGGAAAGAAGATAACATGAGTAAAAGCCAATGACACAAAAGCATAGCTCAAAACTCCCTCCAAGGTGTGTTAATAAATGGGTTATAGTTATGATTAAACAAATTCTTCCCAATTCTTCAGACAGCTGGGTGAAGAATGGAGCAGCCAGACCTCAGGTAGATTACCCCAGCATGAGCAGTTGTGTACAGCCAGCCCAGCATGACTTATTGATATTATTCTAATGTTACCGTGAAGCCTGTTAAAGGAATCAAGGCAAATGAATAGAGTTTAGACACAAAGTAGATAAAGTGAAGAGACAAGAAAGTCTTCAATGCCATACTCAGTAGTTTGGATCTTATTGAAAAGATAATAGAATGAGTTTGGGGCAAAAAAAAATAAATAAATAATAGGATATGATTTGCCAAGCTTGTAAAATTGTTATCACATAATATAAATGGAGGAAGACAAATAGGTTAGGATGGTATCATTTAAGACAGAGAGAAGTAATAAGATCTCAAACTACTGTGGAACTGAAAAGGAAAGTTGCAGGATAATCAGCTCAAGTCACTAACACCCAATTGTCTGTCATATACAAGATAGATAGTATCACTTGAAAACAAATACTGCAAATTGCCCTTTATTTTAAGTAAGTTAAAAATCTATTATACAGACATCTAAGACCACTATACAATTGTAAGTGGCAAAATAACTGCAATAAAGGAAGCATAAAATGTTATTGAGGTTTAAATGATCACCGGGTAACTTTTGTATGGAGGTATCAGGAGTTATTTCACAGATACAGTATTGGTTTAGCAATGAGCCTTTAATAATACAGAACATTAGCAAAAGAGATATGGATAAAAGTATCCTAGGTACAGCAAACAAAACAAGTTTAATAAAATACAGAGGCAGATGAGTTTATACTGAGTTAGTAGTGCAATATATTTGGAAAAAATGGAAGATGAGCTGGAAGTCATTAGGGAAGTACAAATCAAATCACAGTGATACACCACTTCATTCACTAAGATGGCTCTAATAAACAAAACTTATAAATGTTGGCGCGGATGTGGAGAAGAACCTGCACTCTTATATACTACTGGGGGTATACTATATTGCAGGCCTTGTGCAAAATACCTTGGCAGGTCCTCAACAAGTTAAACAGAATAAACATAGGATCCAGCAATTCCAACAGATATTTAATTGGAAGACTTAAAACAGATCCACACAAAAATTTACACATAAATGTTTGCAGTAGCAAAACGTCAAAAAGTGGAAACCATCCAAATATCCATCAACTGATAGATGGACAAATAAAACATAGGATACAGGTTTCTCTACCCCTCACTACCTGAAGGTAAAGCACTCCTATGAAAACTGAAGCTGAAATGCCATAAAGTAGAGAAGCAATTACTACTTACATGAAAAAGTTTTTAAGTGCCCCATCACAAAAATATAAAATACCAAATCATACCAAGTAACACATAAAATCTAAAATAACATTAACACAGAGCAAAAGCAGGAATGATATGATAAATTCACAGCCTGGATAAATCAGTTCTCCAGGAAGGAGCTTGGCAGCGCCAATCTCACTGGACAGTTCAGGCTGTCCACTGCCTTTAGTACAGCTGTGCAAAACGAATGTGCAATGATTTTCACTTTTTGCCTTTTGTTATGAAAGTGAAGTTAGGTTCTCTTGCAGTAGTCAAAAACCAGATCTTTCATATAGGTGGTATAATGCAAATTCTTGAAAAGTGAAGAATACCTGTATCCATTACATACAATGAAATATTATTAAGCTACAAAAAGGAATGAAAGACGATACATGCCATATAACATGGATTAACCTTGAAGCCATTATGCTGAGTTTAAGAAACCAGGCATAAAAGGCTATATATTTTATGATTCCAGTATGTGATATATCCAGAATAGGCAAAGCAATAGAGACAAATACTAGTGGTTTCCAGGAAATAGGTGGAAGAAGAAACAGAAGTTAATGCTAATGGATGGATATGGGATTTTTTTCTGGAGTGATAAAAATGGTCTAGAGTTAGATAATGGTCATGATTGCACAATTCTGTGAATATACTAAAAAACATTAACTAGGTGAGTTTTGTGGCATTTGAATTATATATCAGTGAAAAAGAGAAAAGGGGGGCCTCCCTGGTGGGCAGCGGTTGAGCGCTAGGTTGCGAAGCTGCCTGCAGCCTCTGCAGTGCAAGTTCGATCCCAGTTCGATCCCCGGCTCCTCCCCGGACACTGGAGGAGGGTCCCACATGGCGCGCAGACCTCTCCTGCCGCCCGCTGCTCCCCTCAGCAGTGTACTTCGGTCCTTCTGCCTGCTCTGCTCTTCCCTCTGGCTCTGGTGAATTCTCTCACCCTCCCGCGCTTCTGACTGTACCCAGTGCTTGTATAAATAAATAAATAAATCTTTAAAAAAAATAAAAATAAAAAAAATTTTAAAAAGAGAAAAGGGAAGGGAGAGAGGGAGGCAAAGACAGGGAAGGAAGGAGAGAGGCAGGGAGGGAGAATACCACCAGATAAGGCCTATGGCATAGGTACCAGGCCAGATAAAGCTCAACTATGATTGGATTAATTTTAACTGCTGGCAATCTCAAAGATAAACCAACATTTTTTCAACTTCTTGTAAGATTTGAGGACTTTAATTAGCTTGTCCAAGACCACAAAGCTAAGCTACTCAATTGTGAAGTTATTATGCAACCTGTCTAAAGGCTGTGTACTTAATATCTGTTGCCTTCTCTGGTATGAGGATAATTTCTCACAATAGCCAAGATGGGTATTATCAAAAGAAAAAAGAAAGAAAAGAAAAATGGGCCTCCCTGGTGGCACAAGGGGTTAAGACACAACCTATGAAGCTATCCATAGCCACTGCAGCACAAATTTGATCCCTGGCCAGGGAGCTACCCACATGGTGCAGCAGGCCTCTCCTGTCTCACCCGCTGCTCCTCTCAGCAGTGTATTACAGTCAATCAGCCTGTTCTCTTCCCCACTCTGTCTGGTGAATCCTCTCACCTTCTGCACCTCTGGCCTGTACCCCAAAAGAACAAAAGAAAAAAGAAAAAGAAAAGAAAAAAATGGTAGGAAATAAAGAAGAACATTAAAAATAGGGGAGGTATGTTTGTTTATATAGAAAGTGAGGGTGAGAAATACCCATACGCGATAGGGTTTTTGAAAAAAATAAGAGGGATTAACAAAATAAATGTGTCATCTTACTGAACATCTCTTTTATGCCATCCCTATTTCTGTGAGTGAAAAGATAGAATGAAATATTAAGTGTTGTAGTTAGAAATTGAAATAATCTTCACATGGCAAAAAGAAACTTCCTAACCCTCCTATAAAATCTTCCCACTTAGGGCCTCCCCAGTGGTGCAGCAGTTGAGCGCTGGGTTGTGAAGCTGCCCGCAGCCTATGTGGTGCCGGTTCGATCCCCGGCTGCTCCCCGGCCACCGGAGGAGGGTCCCACATGGCGCGCAGACCTCTCCTGCCGCCCGCTGCTCCCCTCAGCAGTGTACTTCGGTCCTTCTGCCTGCTCTGCTCCCCGCTCTGGCTCTGGTGAATTCTCTCACCCTCCCGTGCTTCTGACTGTACCCAGTGCATGTAATAAACAAATAAATAAATAAATAAATCTTAAAAAAAAAAAAGAAAAAAAGAATTTATTTTTAAAAAAAAACTTCCCACTTAACAAAAATTCTGCATTCTATAATTAAGAATCCAGCTAGCTCAATCCAAACACTGCTTTTTTAAAAGATTTATTTATTTATGCATACAACAACTGGGGTACAGGCCAGAAGTGGGGGATGAGAGGATTCCCCAGAGACAGAGTGGGGAACAGAAGAGGCAGATTGACTGAAATACACTGCTGAGGGGAGCAGCGGGCGAGACAGGAGAGGTCTGCTGCACCATGTGGGTAGCTCTTTGGCTGAAGACAGAACTCGTGATGCAATGGCTGCGGACAGCTTCATAAGTTGAGTCTTAACCCCTTGCACCACCAGAGAGGCCCTCCAAACTACTGCTTTTAAGGCTAATGTCTGTGTTCAACTCTCATGTGACTAAGTGACCTAATCTCATTGTACCCCTAAACCTGAAAGCTACATCAAAAACATGCCCTTGATAACAAATGTGGAATAGGATGAAATCACACAAATGGATGAAAGTAAAATCTTTCAACATCAAAAAAGAAAAAAAAAGGCATACAAAGGGACTTCTTTATGACAGAAGAAAAATAATTTTTGTCATGGTGGACACATATAATAAAATGTATTGTCTATATGCAATATTATTACTTTGACATTGGAGGGAAAATTTAGCCATATTTCTCATACAATGACCACAATCAATTTTCTCTTTTTAGGAGAAACAGTAAAATTTGTGGGACCAAGGAAGAAGAAACTTTGGAGTAACATCAAAGGAAAAATTATTGTGAGCATAAAAAATAGTAAAACTCAGATTTATAACAAATGGAGGTGTGAAGCTAGATAGGTTACTTTTGGGGGAAAACAGTGAAATGTTTATAAATGATAAAGACGACAAACATATTTAATGCCTATTTTTTTTCTATTTTCACTAACGAAATGAACTATATTACTGAAACCCTTGTAAATGATGCAATTCTCCATGTTAATATTATTTCCCAAAGCAAGAGATACAGAATTGATGTCATTTTAAAAAATCTCAAATAATGTAACATAAGCAAATTTCGTAAGTAGGGGTAATGGTTCCAGCAACTATGAGGTTTAAGGTCAACTTGGAGAAACACTCAAAAGTGACATGCCAAATGAAAACAAGAAGAAAAAATGATAACCCTGAAAACACCATGAAATACAATTGTCCCAAACATATGATTTTGGTTGTTACTAGAATATGAATTAACACAAGAAAATCCTCTTTTAGGATTTTCAAAACATTTTGATAGTTATTACACCAATTACTGAGGGAAAGCATCTAATATGGCAGGAACAGCAGGGAGACGATTATTCCTACATGATAGGGCAACTCCTGAAATTAAAATATATAGTGCAAAATAACATACTCATTTTTCTTTGCTTTTCCCTACTAAGTATACATATAAAGCTGAGAACTAATGTAAGAGACAACCAAAAGAGAAACCTGAGATATGGAAAGAAAAAGACTGATTATGAGATCCAGAGCTAGGAAGATAGCACCAGGCTTTCTCATACATCTGTTCAACAGCAAAAGCAAGCCAGGCCTGGCATTTCCCGACATCCCAGTATCCACTGAAGGCAATCCACACAGGTTCGTCTTTTTCCCTAGATCAAATAGGAGTCTCAACAACACCAGGCAAGCCCAGCAATACTAGCACAGGGGGTTGGCCAGAGGCCCCACTGAAAATAAAAGGCCAGAGAAAACATTTCCCTTTGCTGGACTGAGACTTCCTTCTTCAGTTAGAGTTATCAGGCAGCACCAGTGGCTCAGCTCAGGAAGCCACTTGGCCCCTAGGGCTAGAGAAGCTCTTCCCTTAGGTGGCACCAACAGGGATGATAAGTGGCCAGTCTAGGAAGTTCTTATCCTCCCACAGGTCATGGACTCCCTCTCCCAATTAGAGACACCAGGATGTTTAGACTGGGAAATGTCCCAGTAGCTTCAGGCAGGACCAGACACTAAATAAATGAAAATAGCACCATAAAAACTCTTAAAATTAAATTTCCACTGAGCATGATCCCTTCCAGCTCCATCCATGTTGCTGCAAATTGCATGTGTTTATCTTTTTTGATTGCTAAGTAATATTCCATTGTGTATATGTACCACATCTCTGGATCCAGTCATTTATTTTTGGGCATTTGGGTTGTTTCCATAGCTTAGCTATTGTAAATAGTGCTGCTTAAGCCAGAAAGATAAAGAAAAATACCAGATGGGCTCACTCATAGCAGGAATTTAGAAAACCTAAATAAGGGACCAGGAAAAAGACTAATTATAATAAAGTAAAAATCAAAATCAACAAGCAACTATAAACCACTATGGGGGGAGGAGGGAGTAGGATCACAACAAGTGGGGGTGGGAATTGTTTGGGGACTATAACCAAGATGAAAATGCATACATTGTACAAAAATGAAAAATGTAAATATATAAAATTAAAATAATAATAATAAAAAGATAGTTATTCATGAAGCAATGATGTTATCTGTGACCATGAAATATAGTAAAGAAATTGAATATCCAACAAAAAAATATTTAAATTTCCACCTGGACCACAAACAAAAAGTAGAGCAGGACCTGTAGGTTAAACCTAAACAGGATGACTGCCTCCTAAAATAAAAATTTAAATAGGACCCAGAGTCTCCTAACATGATAACCAAATTATTCGGAATATATTTTTTAAAAAACACTATGCCTCTGAATCACCTAAGTGATGTAAAACAATGTGACCTCAATAAAAAATAAAAATAAATATTTTTAAAGAATAAAAGAGAACATAAAAATGCCTAAAGTAAATGTTTGAAAAAAAAATCATTTTCAACAAGCAATTACAAATTGTCTTGAGAAAAATGAAAAAACAAAAAGGTTCAACAAATGATATGTTAACTCCTAGTGTCAGGTTAAGGTCACTGGAAGAAAAGTTTTACCCTTAGTATAAAAATAAAACTATAACCATTTGAGCTTTCTCATAACTAAAAAAATGACCTCAAAAAATTTACAATAACCCACTAGGTTCTTTAGGTAATTTTCTTCAGGATTTTCTCCTGCAAATTCCAGAGAACACATTTATGATCCTGGCCAAACACCCATCTCTCAGAGGTGCCAAGGGATTCATGCTGAGTCAGCACCCAAAACTTCAAAGGTCACGCAATCGTAACTCTGGGAGTCTGCATGATGGAAATCACAAAACCTTGGCAAACCTACCGAGCTTAACTTAAAATTAAAAAGTAAAGAAAGAGCACATGGGGTTAGGAATAAAACTTTTGATAAAATGAGCTATCTTTTAAAGTGAAATATCAATGAGTTCCTAAACAATATAGTTCAATATAGTATCATATATTCAAGTTACTGGGACCTAAAGGGATTTATTAAAATGTTGGCCTCCTAAAAGTGGCTGGATGCTGGAGGGACAATAAATAAATACCAGCCATTTAGTGCATATGGGATTGTGGTGATCAATTAGTGAGTGACCATATAGCCATTCACAATCTTGTAATAAAAGTAGCTATTCAGCTATAAATCACCATTGTGATGGGGCCTTAAAACCCACAATATCTCATCAGACTATCTAATGGGCATTTTTATTAGCTGCCTAAAGAAGCTGATAGGATTATTGGAATGTTTTAGTCATGTTTCAGCACCCAGGCCTGCATAATCATATCCCAACAATTCACCACAACTAAGCAAATGGAAATTCTCCCACTACAAAGGCTGCTCTAATAGTAGCTCTTAATCTTCACTGCACACGTATATGTGTTTCTATGATCTAAAACTAATAAACATGGTTTTAATGTTTCTAACTATTATTTTCAATATTCCGTAAGGTAATCAATTTGTCCAATTTTAAGCAGCACAGCTCCATAAAGGAGATATTTGGCATGGAACCTGATTTAAAATGAATTCTTTTCTCAAGTGATTGAAGAGTTGTAATGAAAATTTATAATTTGTAGTATATTATGGATGGAAGTGAATTGAATTTCGCTATTAAAATTATGCATGGTTCAAAATCTTTTGTACTCTAACACATAGAAACCAGCAGACAAAAGCAATTACATTAGCTATGCTGTCATCCAGAACATCTGAAGAATGCTATTTATCCAATCTTATCAATTTAAACTTACTCTACTACATAGCTGAGTACAAATACCAGGCCATGACCATCACATTAATACCATGAGGCTATCCCAAATGCCATTTCTGGAAATCAGTGAAGAGAATTTTATTGGGTCCAGGCTATTTCACTTGAAGGCAATTGTCAAGATCAATCCATGTCCAACTTAGATTTCTAACTTAATTTGTAACTTGATTTATACCTACAATGCTTGTAGATTAGACAACTGATTAAGAAGAACTGATTTATTCTCAGGATATGGACCTTTCAAATAAATTGCATTCTTACCCTTCACAAAAATTAACACATTATTTCCAAAATATATAAATTATTCAGAAGTAATAAAAGAGATCTCCCTTTTGTGAAAAGCAATTTCAATGATGATGTACCTTATGACAATTTTGTGACATTTAGAAAATCTTCTGTATATAAGAATATACAGGTTGTAAATTTATACTAAGAGATTCATTATTGTGTGTAGTCTAGTTCATATAACAATAGACATTTTTCATGAAATATGCTAGTTTAGCTTTGAATTTGTGTCTAATGTAAATGGGGTTAATTGCTTTTTTATTTTTTTTTAAATAATAGATTTTATTTTTATATTCCCCATACAATTGCAACCCCCCCATTTTGACCCCAATCCCTCCCCTCCCACCCCCCAAAAAGTGTCTCTGGCTCATAGTTTTTTGTTGATTTTGATTTTCACTTTCTTATAGTTATTCATTTTCCTGGTCCCTTATTTAAGTTTATTAGATTCCTGCTATGAGTGAGACCATCCGGTATTTTTCTTTTTCTTTCTGGCTTATTTCGCTGAGCATGATCCCTTCCAGCGCCATCCATGTTGCTGCAAATTGCATGTGTTTATCTTTTTTGAATGCTGAGTAATATTCCATGGTGTATATGTACCACATCTTCTTGATCCAGTCATCTATTTTTGGGCATTTGGGTTGTTTCCAAAGCTTAGCTATTATAAACAGTGCTGCTATAAACATAGGGGTGCAGGTGCTCTTTGGAATTGATGTTTCTGTGTCCTTTGGGTAAATACCTAGGAGTGGAATTGCTGGATCATATGGAAGCTCTATGTTTAGTAGGTCCAGAAATCTCCACACAGCTCTCCATAGTGGTTGGACCAGTTTGCACTCCCACCAGCAGTGCAGGAGAGTTCCTTTTTCTCCACACCCTCACCAACATTTGTTGTTGCTAGTTTTTTTAATATGTGCCATTCTCACTGGTGTGAGATGGTATCTCATGGTAGTTTTGATTTGCATTTCCCTGATTACAAGTGATGTTGAACATTTTTTCATATGCCTGTTGGCCATTTGCATTTCCTCTTCAGAGAAATTTCTTTTTAGCTCTTCTGCCCATTTTTTGACTGGATTATTTTCTTTGTTGTTGTTGAGTCTCATCAGCTCTTTTCAGTTAATTGCTTTTTTAAAGGAAGATATGGCTCATTTCACCTACCAAGACTGTTTTTATATAATCATTATAAATTTGAATTATAAAGTGAACTTCTTGAACTAAAGATCATCAAGTTCTGCAACCAGGATATGGAAACTAACTTCTGTTGTCAATATAAAAACTATAAGCCTAGTCCTGGAAACTAAAGACCAAAAATAGTCTGAAAGACCTCAGATTATACATTTCTTATCAACTTTAGTTTACCACTGTACTTTTGAAAATGAATATAAATTTTACAATTAAATACAGGTTGACTTTATTTCATGTTATCATCCAAAAGATATCACTAGAATTAACTGAATTTTAAATTTTCAGTAAAAGTGGTATTCTACATCAGGCTGATATTATAAACAAAGAAGAGCTGTATTTTTTAAAAATACTATTTTGAAGTCTCCCAAATTGGTCTGATGATATCTGCTCCCTTCCAACCATAAACATTCACAGCCCCAGACTGAAGGATGGAAGAAGGCATCCTTCGAGTTCTGTGCCTATTCTGTGTCTACTTTATACTCATGCATATGTTTGTAGCATTTATCCCACCCCTCGTTTAACAAACCCTCTCCTACTTTTTTCCTTAAAACCAGAACCCGGCTGCTCCATTTCACCCACCTCCTACCATCATCCTCAGTGTCAGGTTCCTTTTCCACACCTACTTTACGTATTTATTAATCTAACCACCCAGAGTTCCTAGAATAAATCATATACTTTGTCTCTGAATTAAGGTGAGCCCTCAGCACTATAGCTATGTGACCCTGGTTTATTCTAGACAGTAGCTATTCCAACCACCACTTCAAGATCCATCCCACTGTAACCCACCATGCTCTCAATAGAAAATCTTGTGTCCTATTGCATAGAGATGATGAAGCTAACAAAAATGCATTCTTTTAGCATTCTAGCCCATCACATCTCCTTTCCGCTAAACTCAGGGGGGAAATTGGCTTTTCTATTATTCAAGGTTAATTGCACAATGTCATAAGTTGATTCCTTCCTGTCTGTTCAATTCTCAATGTTCCCTCCCTAGTTCTCACCCTGCCTCCAAAAACAGTCAAATGGAAAACTCCTGTTTCAATTCTCTTTTACCTAACATACATAGCCCCATCTCTTGACAACTATATTCTTTGAAAGAACAATTGAAATTGAAATTCTATATTCTTTAGAAGACCCTAACATGCTTGTTCAGTTCTTCACATGGAATGACTTTTCTTACTTGTATCCTTCAGAAAAACATACTCATCTTGAATTATCATGTCCTCTATGGTTTAAAAATCTGTTTTGAAGGCAATACCCAAAAAGATGTGGCTAAAATGCTACTAACAGGGACAGGCTTTGGTATAATTTCATTGCCTCACAATGTATATGATATTAGGAAAATGTTCTTGCTTGACACAAATAAGGAAAGGATTTTTTTAATGAGTCTCTCATTTTATATTTATAGCTCATAAAGTAGATAATAATTTTGACCAACAGCCTTGGCAAATCATAATAGAGCAGGCCTTCCAAAATCAACACATACATTTCTGCATTAACAAATGTAAATGTGAACTAGCCTTGAAGGCAATACACTCAACTGAGAGAACATTGCTGCGGGAGTTCAGATTAACCAGAATTTGAAATTATTTCTACCATTTACTATGTATGTGTCCTAGAACATGATATTTAACTCTGAACCTCAGTTTTTGAAATAGGAATGACATAACTAGATCATAGGCCTTTTGCCAAGATTATAATAGGAAAGTTCTTATAAATATCTAAATATAACTCCAAAGGAAGACAAATATCAGGTGTCTTCCATTCCCCATTTCTCCCTTTCCCTTCAGTGCTGTTACTCAAAAACAGAACCAGGTACATCATAGACTTCAATGAGATTTCATTTGGACCACTTGAAACACTTGTCACCTTCATTATTCCATGCTACCCTGAGAAATCTGGACTATTACAATCAGGACTGGAGAGAGTTAAGAAATTGAAGGAATCATTTGAATAAACATTCTAGATCCCTGGGGAAAAGCTGCCAGAGTTAAATATCACAACTGATCTACTCATAATCAATTTATAGCTGCACTGCTACAAAGGGAAGACCTCCTGCTTAATAGAAGCATTTATGTTACCCCAGATACCCTTTCAACAGGAAGCAACAGAAGGGACTACACAAGCATTGGTGGGTGACACTGAAATCATTCACTAAATGCTCCTGTGCTACGTGGGTAAAGTGAGCACAGCCATCCTCAAGGAGCTTATGGTATGTGATTAAGAAAAAGTGAGAGCAGGGCCTCCCTGGTGATGCAAGGGGCTAAGTCTCAGCACTATGAAGTTATTGGCAGCCACTGCAGAACTAGTTTGATCCCCAGCCAGGGAACCAACCCATATGGCACAGCAGACCTGTCCTGACTGACCCGCTGCTCCCCTCAGCAGTGTATTTCAGTAGATCTGCCTGTTCTGCTCCCTACGCTGTCTCTGGTGAATCCTCTAACCAATATCTACCACCATCCCACCACCACCACCACCACCCTCCCCCCGCAACTCTGGCCTACACCCCAGTTCTAGTATGCTTAAATAAATAAATCTTTTTTTTTAAGATTTATTTATTTATTTATACAAGCACTGGGTACAGTCAGAAGCGCGGGAGGGTAAAATAATTCACCAGAGCCAGAGCGGGGAGCAGAGCAGGCAGAAGGACCGATGTACACTGCTGAGGGGAGCAGCGGGCGGCAGGAGAGGTCTGCGCGCCATGTACCCTCGCCTGGCGGCCGGGGATCGAACCAGCGCTGCAGAGGCTGCGGGCAGCTTCGCAGCCCAGCGCTCAACAGCTGCGCCACCAGGGAGGCCCTAAATAAATAAATCTTTAAAAAAGAAAAAGTGAGAGCAAGAGCATAGGAAAGAGAGAATACTAGAGAGGGAGAGGGGAGTAAGAGACAGAGGAGTAAGAGAGCAGGGCAGCACAGGAGAGAATGGGGAAAGAGAGAGAGGAAGGGGAGAGGGAGTAGATGTTGGGTAGGAGAGATGAGAAAGAGTGGGGTTGGCATGGGGTGAGTCTCCCATCTTTGCCTCTGAACTTGAAAGCAATCTGGGTGGTAACAACTGGGAGGGCTTCTGGCAGAAGTGGTGGAATCTTCAGGAGCTCAGAAACACCAAATTGAGCCTAGGATGACTGGAGCAGCTGCAAGCCCCGCACAATTAGAATGTTGGCAAGTCAAGCAGAAAACAGAGCCAGGAATAATAGCGAGCAGCAGCAGAGCCTCTGAATCTGACCATTCCCCCACATGTTTTAAGCATATGTTTAGCCCAGCAGGGGTCATGGTGACAGCTGAAAAGCCTCTTCAGAAGCTGTCAGAGGTGGCATTTGTGAAAGTCTCTTGGTTCCTTAAAGTGCCAATAAGGGTGTTTCCTTGCACATTAGCATGAAATGTGCCTGAGAGTAGCATGAAATGTGCGGAGAGAAGGAGTGGGTCAGCCCAGGGGGTGCAAAAGCCGACCAAAGGCCAGGAGAGCTCACTTGAAAAAAGCACCGGTCTGGTTCCTGTGGCCTCTGGAAACCCTGTCACTACACTGTCCCCATCCCCAAAAGTCACCCAGGAAACACCCAACAGTCCCCGGATCATCTAAACTTGCTGGTCAGTCTCTAAAGAAAACAGCACTTACTCACCAAGCATATCCCCATAAATAGTATTTAGAGTGGTAATCTGTGATGTTTAAACATTATGATCAAAAAAGTCAAGTCCTGATATTGACAAATAGCGGGAAAGTTACAGGACTAACTACATTGAGAGATTATGTTATTCCTGTCTCCACAAGCCTACTAAATGATCATATTCCTTACTTGGCCCCTTCTTTGATTAAAATCTACTACAAAACATTAAAATGCCATAGTTCTGGTTGTGCAAATACTTTTTTAAATCCTAAGTTTCTTTAAGACACTTAATCAAGGGCCTCCCCCAGTGGCGCAGTGGTTGAGCCCTGGGCTGCAAAGCTGCCTGCAGCCTCTGCAGCGCCGGTTCGATCCCCAGCAGCCGGGTGAGGGTCCCGCGTGGCGCACAGACCTCTCCTGCCGCCCACTGTTCCCCTCAGCAGTGTATTTTATCAGTCTGCCTGTTCTGTTCCCCACTCTGGTGAATTCTCTTACCCTCCTGCGCTTCTGACTGTGCCCAGTGCTTGTATAAAAAAAAAAAAGAAAAGATGACATAACTTTTTGAAAAACAGAA
Organism: Talpa europaea; assembly: GCF_964194135.1. Taxonomy (NCBI): domain Eukaryota; kingdom Metazoa; phylum Chordata; class Mammalia; order Eulipotyphla; family Talpidae; genus Talpa; species Talpa europaea. The sequence goes on from NC_140070.1 coordinate 91,241,389, forward strand.
GTAATCATTCCACTTAACAATCAGAACTGAAATGAATGGCTCATAAAAATTCACAACTACAAATAACACCAAGTCAGTACCCATTTTCTGAAAGGAAGATCAAGTGTCATATTTCAAAATAACTGCAAACACTGATTTAAGACTCTAAAGTCTATCATTCCAATTTCATAATAGAAAGTTCCTCTGTAGAGTACTTCATAATTTACAGTAAGTTCACACTTATACAAATTACTGGAAACCTGAGACTCTCCCCTCTTGCCAGCCACCGTGTCATTGTTCCATTCAGTGTTGTATGGTTGCCACCCAAACTTCAGTCTCTAGAGTCAAAGGCAGAGCAATTCATCTTAAAAACCTAGGCAAGTGTCAGGCTGATTTTGAAAAACTAGAAGAAAGTTCCCTGTGGAGACACAGGCATGAGAATACAGTCAAACACACAGAAGGAAGTTAAGTTCTCACGAGTCACAACATAAAAAGTTCCCTCCTGCCCCAGTACTGCAATTATGTCAACAGGGGCACAAGAATAAAAGACAAGCAGTTTAATAAGCTGCTCTGAAATGGAGCCCAAAACTTTGAGGATGTAAGCATTAAGAGCAGAGACACTCAAATGTATGTTTATTTCACTAGAGTTTTTTTGAAGAGTGGAGTTAAGTTTCTTGGATTACTAAATACAAAAATTTATCAAACATAGTTCCAATCATTAGAATTCCATTTCCAATTATTCTAAATTTATTTCTTTCAAATTTCAAAAAGCACTCTCATTCCTCACATTCTAGGATTTGGCAAACTGAATATAATCCTTCCTAGGCTTTTGGTTGACTGACTAATTTTTTTCCATCTTAAGATTTCTTTTCTGATTCCTCCAAAATTGAAAAGATAGCAGTATATCCTAGAGCTTGAAGCACTATTTGATTTCCTGTCTGAACTCTGCCACTAATTGCATGGGGTCCCTGAGCAAGGGACTGTACTCTCCTACATCAATCCCCTCCACTTTAAAAATAGGAAAGTAATAACAAGTTCATCATGTTGTGAGGATTCTGAACAGGTTGGAAGATGCAATCACAATGAACTAGCCATTACTTTTTTGTTGTTGTTGTTGTTGTTGTTTTTAATTTTTGTTTTTGTTTTTCTTTCTTTTTTGTTTTAAAGATTTATTTATTTATTTATACAAGCACTGGGTACAGTCAGAAGCGCGGGAGGGTGAGAGAGTTCACCAGAGCCACAGCGGAGAGCAAAACAGGCAGAGTGATGAAGTACACTGCTGAGGGGACGACAGGAGAGGCCTGCATACCATATGGGACCCTCGCCAGTGGTTGGGGATCGAACTGGCACTGCAGCGACTGCGGGCAGCTTCGCAACCCAGTGCTCAACTACTGCACCACAGGGGAGGCCCTAGCCATTACTTTTAGAAGTTGATCTCTGTGATGTGGTCTTAAATGGGTGGCATTTTCTGAGGAATAAGTCCTTTTGGCTTACTTTTACCTACAATTACCACAGTTTAAACTGGCTAGATCCCAAAAAATTTTAGATCCAACCAATGATTGGGAGCCACTGAAGCAGAGAGCTGAGACCAGAATCTGTCCCAACCAGACAAGAGACAGGCAAAGAGGCAGGAGAGGTCTGCTGCGCCATGTGGTTAACTCCCTAGCCAGGGATTGAACTCACGCCATAGTGACTGGCAAAAGCTCAACAGTGCTGAGACTTTAACCCCTAAGCTACAGGCAGCCAACTGGTAAATGAGCCTTGCAAGTCTGAATAGGCAAGAAACCTTCATTTTCTTATATTCTGCCAAATAAATAATTTAAGATTTTTTTCCTTATAAGGATCCAAGAATGACCTTTAGAAATGTCACAGTTCATCATATTACAATATCAGTTAATAAGCAAAACAGTTTCTAATGACTAGTTAGTTAATGATTTAGTTATTTTCATCTCAGTTTGTCTACCAGCTTGTGGTTAGTTATGTGCATGTCTTGGGCCATAATGGATTAGATTAGAAAATCAAGGCAATAATAACAAAGACGACCACAACGGCAACTACAAGATGGCATTACAGTAGAGCTTGCACTTAAAATATATTTGTTCTCACTACAACACACAACTAAAAGTTATTAGCATTTTTATTTTGTTGAAGAGGAAACTGAGTCGCAGAAAGATCAAGAATGCCCATAGAGGGGCCTCCCTGCTTGTTTAGAGGTTAAAGTCTCAGTACTATCAAGCTTTTGTGGCATGAGTTCAATCCCTGGCCAGGAAGCTAACCCACATGACGCAGCAGACCTCTCCTGTCTCACCTGCTCCTCCCCTCAGCAGTGTATTTCAGTAGATCTGCCTGTTCTGCTCCCCACTTTGTCCCTGGTGAATCCTCTCATCCCCTGCACGTTTGGCCTACACCCCAGTTCTTGTATGCATAAATGAATAAAAATAAATCTTAAAAAAAAATAAAGAATTCCCATAGAGTCACAGAGCTAGTGGTGATGATGTGAGATTTGAAGGCCAACTTTAGCAGCTTCAAAATCCACTGACTTTTCAGGATGATGCAGTTTTAAATCCATGAGTTCCCAGCACCCAGCATGGCTGTTACTGAGAGTGTGTGAATAATTAAACAAAAAAAATCAGAAAGATGTATATTCTCCTAAACTTTCCTGTTTGAGGCTTACTGCCAGTTTTCTCTAAGAGGTGTTCTCCTTCACCCTGAATTCTCTGGGCAGGCAGAGTCAGCACTTCACAATCTCTAAACTGCTTCCAGTTGCCTGGCACCAGCTCTCAGCACTTTTTGAGGCACACTGGATCATTTACATGCTTTCCTACATCTTTATCACCAACATCTGGTGATTTCTAGTACACATTTCCAAGTTCTTTCATAACAACCAAAACAGAATCTTCGGCACAGCATCTGCCATCACATCTTTCTCGACCTTCTATTGCCAAACTGCAATGTGATCCAGTTTGCCAGTCTGCATGCCACCTTCTTCTAGAACTGACCCCCACCCTTCAAGGTTTGATATCTGCACTTTCCTTCTCTGATTACGTTTCACTTACTTCCACAGCTAACCTTTCCCTTATTGAACCTGACCTTCGAACTTCCACTCATTCATCAGCCATCTGAAAACTCATAACCTCCCGCTTTTCATACTTCATTCTTTTTCTCCATCCCTGCTTTTCCCTCTACTGTGTATACTCAGTCTTCCATAACCTATGAAATTTTCCCACAAAGTCTACTCAAATACATGTTTTTCCTCTATGTCTGCATTTACTGCTGTCACTTACTTGAAACTTATAAATTGAGTAAATCCACACCTAGAAATTCAGGCTTCAGGAGTACAGCTATACAAGAAGACTTATGACTACAAATACCATTATAGGTATGAGTCCTTCATGTTTCTGTGATGATTCTTCAGGTATCAAGAATAAAATGTAGGCAGACTATTTCATTGCTTTTGCAATTAACTTATCAAATATAAAACAGTTGCCTTTAAATTTAGGTTGGCAAATCTTTCTAAATACACTCTATTCTGTTTTAAGTATCACGCAGAAAATCTACTTTTGATGTTTTCCTAGAATCAATGACATGTTTTTATCATTTCTAGTTTTAAAAAAAGGATGTGCTCCTAAAATACAACTCAACTTCATATATATATGTATATATATACATGCCAATAAAAATATCAAAATGACTGCTATTGCATTACTTGTACTTAGGCAAGAATTTTCTGCAAAATCGGACAAACTGTGATTCTTGTTCATCTTCAATGAAAAGATCTTTAAGTTTCAGGGTAAAACACAAAGCCTCATTTTATGACTTTCGTTACCCAAAGAAGGAAAACAAAGATTTGATGTGAGATACAAATTTTTAAATTTTCATTTGAATATTCTATGTTTATGTGAATTTTTTTCTATTTACTTTATTTACTTATATTATAAGGGCAAACAGACAATTCCTGATTATTAAAGAATGCTTTATTAAACAAATTACTAAGAAATACCATTTCCTTTAGGATATCAAATTCAAAAGTGGGTCTCATTGATGTAAGTGCACATAAAACTCTTACTTGCTTTTGCTACCATCAAATAAATGTCATAGCTGCTAAAAAAAAAAAATCTAAAAATAGAGAACAGCAAATTAGAGATCTCTTCTCTCTCAGATTGGCTGCTTTCCTCTTCTCTCTGATTTACCTCCAGGGGGCAGTACAATTCTGACGATCTTCTCTGAAATCAGACTCCCCTAGCGGGAGCACTGCTCTGACAGTTTAATCTATGTAAACTAGGACAAGTTATTTACTGTGAGGCTTGGTGTCTTGTGCATAAAATGAAGAAAAGAATAGAACCTACTTCAGAGTACTGCTGTAAAGATTAAATGATAAAATGACCATATATAGCAAGTGTTCCATCAGTACTTGTCTCTTACTAGTTTATTATCATAACATTAGCCTTCCCTTTGATATCATCACTAAATATAATTTGCTCAACAAAAACATTTTAAGTTCCTAATACTTGCTGGGCTTTGTGAGCGATGAAGCTAAAAATACAAAACAATCCCTCTTCTTCATAAATTCACAGTCCAGAGGAAGAAAGCAGATATGTAAATTATAAATAGAATGTAATATGACCAATACGCACTGCAAAAGTAAAAAAGGATGACTGTTCTTATCTCCAACAAGGCAAGTAAGAGGAGAGGGGTTTCTTGTCATGTTAGAAGGTGAATAGATGAATAAAATTGAGTTGTACTGAAGAGGCACATTCTCCCTTGCAGGTACCATCCCTAACTGTCTGAGAAAGGCACATGACCTGGGCTCAGACAGTTAGCTGCACTTCACTGGCCATTTGATTCTTGAGAGAAAGATGTCAAGTTGCTGAAATAGCCAGAGAAGATCCCTGGCACCCTTAGCAGAGGAAAGTAATCAGTGGTATGGTGGTGAGTGCCCAGGGCACCAATGTCAATGGCAACAGGAATGGTAAGCCATCCTGATGAGATGCTCCAGGGAAGGATCCCCCCGTGTCCTCGCTGCTTACCCTCCTGGGTTCCCTGTCTCCTTCTGCATCATATCCCTAGCGCTCTAGGCAATTGTGAGAAATCCAATATGCTTCAACAAATTATTTTTCTGCCAGTGTTTGACAGAGGTTTTCTGTTATTTGAAGCCAGGAACCCCAATTGGTACCTTGGGCCATCAAGTAAAACATTCCATCCAGCCTCATTGGGACTATTGCTCTGACTTTCTAACTGGCCTCTAATCACCACTTTCTTCCATGTTTAACTAAGATATCTTTCTGTTGCCTTTTCAGTATAAGCAGACTTTACTGTGAAACTGTACCTTAGCAAAATGCATATCAAGGAAGGCTTTGTCTTCATTTTTATTCAGCAAAGTATCAATTGTTCCTATTTGTCACAAAAATATTCTTCCAAATCTTCCATGATTCATCCTTCCACAAGAGATTTTCTTATTCTTTTCAATTTTTTTTTGATAGGCACTGAAGAAGAAAGCAGCAAATATGAGAAAGAACAATGAAAAGAAATGGAGAACTAAATCATTTATTGGTTTCTGTTAGAAGTCAATACCCAACTCATCTTTGTTTCCTTCTTAATATCAGGTTGATCAAGTTGGCTTTTGTAAAAATCAATTCTCAGCAATTAGGCACTTAAAGCATTTCACTCACAGGCCCACTTTAGCCTGTGGACGACTGAAAAAGATTGGGTTAAAAATGCTCTTGCCTCTAGAAGCCCTCAAAGACCACCAGGCCAGGAAATCACACTTTGAGAATCACTTCTGTGAACATTGTAGAGAAAGATCTGGTAGCCTGAACTACTGAAAAAGAGAAAGTTTAGCTTTGTTGCTATTTAAGATATAGAATACACAGGGAACAAAAACCAATGATATCTTTTAATAAACCTTTTCACTTTCACATCCCCAAATTTCTTTCTCCAGCCCTTATCGCTACCCAGCTGTCTCCAGATTTTATTTTGTATCCACTTTAGCTATGAGGTCAGAGTTAAGCCTTTAGGAATGTCTCTCTATAGGCAGAAATCTGATTCCCTCTGAAAAAAAACTCTTAGTAGACCTTGGGAAAACTGCAGTTGCTATCACATGTACAGAGAGCTTTTGCAGTGGTTGGACTTTAAATGTTCTGTTTGTTGGACTGCCAAAAGGTTACTGCTCCCTGGAGAACTGAGCCAGTTCCTATAAACCCCTCCCACTGACTCATATGTTTGTCTGGCTGCAGCTGCTGAAAAAGATGGGAATTTAAAAGCTGCTACACAAGTGCAAAAGCAATAACCAAAATAGTGGCAATATCCTCAGGTCTTGAATAGAAAATAACTTTACTGAGAAAGGCCAAGGCTGGGGAAGGGATGCGAGAGAGAAAACAGTGGAATACAGAACGGATAGAGATGAAAAGAAACAGGAAGGAAATCACAAGTTCTCAGGGCTGGAAATTATTTTGCTCTGTGACCTTGCTAAAGGCAGTCTCATGAATTTTTCTTACCCCATGGTTTAATTTTCTTTGGCCTAGATTTTCATGCAAGTTGATGTTGATAACTTGTCCACTGTCACAATGTTATAATCATATTCTTCAGCAGTGCTCAGAGAATGTTGAGGGTTTTTTTATATTATTATCATTACTGTTATTGCATTATTTCCATCCTAACAATACCCTCCACAAAATAAAGATTTCTTAGCTCTCATATATACATGAATGCTCTCTTTCATTCAGCAGGAATCCAGAAAACAAACTGGTAAGCCAGCCCCATTGTCTTCCAAGACTCGGAATCCATTTCTAAGCTTCTATCCCCCCTCACCCTCTTCCATACTCATTCCCTGGTGTTCTCAAGTTTTCCCTTCTCTCTCATCAAACAGGAAAGTGCTCTAATAAGCATTGATCTAAGCTGGGAAGGAGAGAGAGCTGCCATTCTCAGCATTTCTTCCACCTTCAAAAAGAGACAAAAGAAAAGGATGCTGTTCACTACACGGAGTTGCTAATAATGGAACTTTTTATTCATATATGTGAGTTAATTATGGGTGGTAAGCCTTCCCTGAAACCTTAGATATCACACTGATGAGACAAGCTGAAGGGACAGTTTTCTAAAATTCCAAAACCTTTTCCACTATACCTATTATATCACAAATCTTATACAGCCTATTTGATCCAAAAACAGCTATAATACTGCAAAATAAAGCCCACGGCCGCACATTACAAATGTCATTTTTAATTTTTATTAGAGAACACTCCATCTAAGAGAATCTATGTCTCTGTCTTAGTCTTTCCTCATTTGTTAACAAAAACAGTGTTGTTCTGTATGTCAGAGGTATATATGTGGTTATTATTAAACTTCTTTTTTACTTTTTTCTCTTTAAAAAAGGGGGGTATTATTTAAGATTCACTCACCTAAGACAGCACTTTAGAATTTCACTAACTGTACCTGATATGCTGTGGTTGTAATCTTGTAATCCTGCCTCCACCTAGCCTATAGGTTTTCATGAATATTTCTGAAAATAAGTACATAACCCTTGGACCACTCCACTTGATTTTGTTTTTAGATCTAGCTTAGGTATGTCTTGTCAAAAACCCCACAGATTCATTATCTGCCAGTGTCTTAGTATATTTCCACAAAGATCTAAAACTATTTATAAACTGCTTCACTTCCTGGAAAGTTTTTGCTACTCCAAGGAAACTTCTAAAGTTTTAGAACGTCACTTTGGAACTGGCTCCTTGGCACGGATCCTATTTTTTTTCACTGGGAGGAAATGTTAGGAAAACTCATATTTAAATAATCCTAACTAGATTGCTTGTTTTACTTTGTAAAATTGTGCCTCTCCAGCAAAACTGTAAACTCCTAGAGGACAAGAAATATGCCGGCCATGTGTTTGTTAGTTAGTTGGCTTATCACTATAATCACTCCTCCTAGAGCCAAGCACAGCTCCCGTGTACACAGTGGGTGACAACAGCATTTCAGTAATGAGCACTGAACAAGGTAATTCATTATTTAGGGCTGTTTTTGGTGGCCAACAATTTTGTCTATGCAGACAAATGAAAATGGAAATGATATGGAAGTTCGGTCTATGAAACAAACTCATGCTGTTCTCAGTGTAAACAGAAGTGGGTGAAATGATATTATTCACTGTCACTCAATAGTTCTAATCACAAGGAACTCATCCCCCTGAACTTTTAAACCACCAGTGAATGTATATAATAAATCTTTGCATTTTCACATTCTTTATTCAGATGCATTATGGCATCAGATTTTTTTTTCTTGATGGGGCCTTATTTTTACTTTAGACCATTACTTCCCTCCATTGTGTTTGTAATATATGTACTCTAGAATTAGTTGAAAGTTGCTGTCACTGATTAGGCATCATTTTTGTTGTAGTTTTCAGAATTCTGACTTTAAATATTTCTATCAAATTTAAAATTTCGCTTCTGTAGTAACCTATGCACCTATAATCAATAGGTATTGCCTGCAAAACTGTCACTGTCTTTACTATTAAATTATAAATAAGTCATTAGACTTAACAGATATTGAGTAAGTCAAGTCAGTTATTACCTCATGGTAAGAGCTTTTTTAAAAAATTAAATGGGGTTGATAAGACTCTGACCTAGGTTGGATCCTAATTTTGAATAGTAACATTTAGGACATACTTTGGTCTCTTGGGCAACATTAATGACAAATATATATTTAAATATACAAATATTTAAATGTATATTAAAGATATTTTTTGGATAAGCTATGAAGAGCATCTCTCTCACTTGTGATCCAATCAGATTGATTCCCTTTCATTTAAAAACAACAGAATGGGGGCCTCCCACAAGGGGTTAAGATGCAACCTATAAAGCTATCTGCAGCCACTGCAGCACGAGTTCGATCCTCAGCCAGGGAGATGCCCACGTGGCACAGCAGACCTCTCCTGACTCGCCCACTCTTCCCCTCAGCAGTGTATTTCAGTCGGTCCACCTGTTATGCTCCCCACTCTGTCTCTGGTGAATCCTCTCACCCCCACCCCCATGCCTCTGGCCTGTGCCCTGGTTCTTGTGTGCATAAATCAATAAATCTTTAAAAAAAACCAGAATGGGGAGCAAATGCAGGGAGGAGACTCAAGGGAGCATGGTGAAGAACTATGGGTGTTTTGTTGATGGACATCGTGTGATAACATATATCTGAAATGGTGTGAACCTATACTCCCAAATCACATATAATGTGCTGAACCACTGCTACCTCAATAAAAGTAATACAATAAAAAGAAATAAATTTTTAAAAATAAAAACAACAGAATAGGGAGTAAAAGGCAGGGAGAAAGAGAACCAATGAGATATAGTGGAGAGCTATTAGTATTTTGGTATAGCAGGTGTGTTATGGTAACAGACATCTGAAAAGGTGTGAACCTGTACCCCTACATAATATTATTTACCTAGATATCTTCAACTTAAAAGACAGAGAGAAAGAGAGACAAACAACAGAAAGCAAACTGTTTAGGAAAACAAAACAAACATCTGTTGTGGATTCACTATATACCAATATATTCTGTGATTCCCCTAACAACCTTGCTGGGTAGCTGTGATCATCCATATTTTATAAATTGACAAACTGTGTCACAGAGGAGTTACTTTCTCCAGCTGCCCTAGCTAGAAAACAAGGGCAAGCCTCACCTAGCTGCAAAGCCAATACCTTTCCCACTGCAGCAGACTCCTGGAAGACCCAACTAAGACTCCCCACCAATGCAGCTACTGACACAAAACTCTGATTCTACAAGTATTTGTAAATATTTATGAGAAAATTTCTTAGGAAAATAAAATCCATTTTCCCATTAATACAATATTAATGTTTTTTCTCCCAAGCTACTACACAAAGCTTGTTGTTCCTAAAATGTGTTTAAATGACTTTAAATTTTTTATAAATTATAAAATAACAGTATTATTAATGTACATACAGTATTTCAATTTAAATGTCTTTCGGGGACTTTGGGACTAGGACAGGGGCTGTCAGTTTTAAAGTTGGGATGAGGCACAGAAACATAATTCCAAAGAGCACCTGCACCCCTATGTTTATAGCAGCACTATTTACAATAGCTAAGCTAACCCAAATACCCAAAAATAGATGACTGGATCAAGAAGATGTGGTACATATACACCATGGAATATTACTCAGCATTCAAAAAAGATAAACACATGCAATTTGCAGCAACATGGATAGAGCTGGAAGGGATCATGCTCAGCAAAATAAGCCAGAAAGAAAAAGAAAAATACCAGATGGTCTCACCCATAGCAGAAATCTAGAAAACCTAAATAAGGGACCAGGAAAAAGAATAACTCTAAGAATCAAAATCAAAATCAATAAACAACTATGAACCAGGGACACACTGGGGGGGGGGCAGGGAAAGGAGGGATTGGGGTCAAAATAAGGGGGTTGCAATTGTATGGAGAATATAAAAATAAAATTTAAAAAATTAAATTAAAAAAAAAAGTTGGGACGAGGTGGGGGTCTCAGGACCTGGGAATTTCAGTACTGAAAATCGGAAAAGAAAGTCCAGGCAAACCAGCTGATCACTCTACGTATCAGCTGGTCCACCCCTTCATTTTATAGGTAAAGCAGCCACGGCCAAGAAGAACACATCAGGTCAAGCAGGTATAGACCAGGACATTTCTACTCTTTCTCTCCTAGTTATGCAAACTCCTTCAGTCTTTAGTTGTATTGTAATTTCTCAGACGTAATCACTAGTTTAATCTTTCATCACTTATACTACCCATTTGGATGTGCATGTCAAGAAGCAAACCTTTGTTTCTTTTGTATTTTCAGATTTTGTATTTTCAGTTCAGATTCTGACTTATTGTATGCAAGTCAATTTGTGCTTGTTAACTACCATTCAAGAACTAGATTGCGTTGGTGGGGGGAACTAAATAAGGTCATTATTCAAGTTGCCTTGGGTCAGGTAGACAATGATATTTTAAAGATAGAAAACTGGGAGCTTCAAGAGGCTACATCTTCACCAATTTTTCCTTTATTTCCTGAATTTTAAGTAATGAACATGCATTACACTGTAACAAAAATAAAGGCATTTCTAAGAACACTTACCAGTGCCTTGTTTTCCCCTGATTAAACAAAGTACTGCTGACTCAGGAGGTGAAAAACAGGCCATCGGATTTTGGCCAGTAGAGCAACAATAAAGTATGTTATTCTCCTCCCTTCTTGTCTCTCTCTCACCTGTTGCACTCACAAATCATTTGTGGCAACAAAAGAGGGCAATCCAGTGAAAAGACTCCAATCTGTTTTCCTTGCTAAATCAATAAATATTGCCCCAATTCCTTTCATATTAAAGTCTGAACTGGCAGTGGAACATGCCTAAAAATTGATGCAGCACTTGAGATATGAGATTTCAAAGAAGGAAGTTTTTATTCCAGCTGCATCTCCACATCTGCCAAAATGCTCATGGTCCAACATTGTGCATTTCAAATTATTTTCTTCCCCTCTTAAAAAGATGGGAACCATGTGCCCAAACTCATTAAGAAATTACCCAGGAAACACTCTGACTCCCAAGCTGATTTCTCACACCAAGTAACTTTCTTTGAACAGTAGAAATGGTATATTATATTCACTATAAACCTTTAAGTGGGAGTCATTGCCAAGAAATTCCAACAGAGATGAAAATACCAGAATTTTGAAGTTGACCCACAACTGCTCCTTTATTCTGCTGTGTACTGTGATTCAAAGAGTTTAATTCACTACTATTTAATCTTGCAAGTGTTTCTGCACCCATTTGGAAATGTCCTCTTTCATCTTTTTCCCTCCTTGAAACTAACAAAGTATCCTTGTCCTATAACTTGAAACCATACCCTGGGATTATTTTATCATAGTGCAAAAGTAGGGATTAGTTGACTGCCACTTGTTATTGAATGGTACACAGAAACACACAAATGGTGCTGTGTGTGTGTGTGGCCTTCCCCTCCACCCCTCTTTCATTTCTATAAGTTAAAATAAGTAATGGTATAGATTGGAAGAGGAAAATGTCCATCACCAAATGACAGTCCGAAGTGAACATCTGATAGGGAGCAAGGGTAATTGTAGAAAAGGTCAAGAGAGGTCATGTGTCCTTTCTCTACATAGACCAAAGATATTTTTAGTGTAAGCTTGTAGGGTCACTTCTTCTGTTCTACTGGCTATTTTCCTTAGAGATGCTGAGCAGAATAAACCCTCAAGCCATGGTGCCTTTTATGACAGCCTTGGTAGCTCAGTACCAAATACAACTTTCCTAGCAGCATTCATACTTTGGGGTAAAAAGCATAGAAACAAACTCTCATACAGTGGCGCCTGGATCAGAATCACTTAGACTGGTCAAATTACTCAAGTTTCTCCTACCCCCAAGACACTATGAAACACACTCATCCTTACCTACCTGCACTCCCCTTAGAAATCATTGCGATCATAGCTCCAATCTACTGCTACTGTTATAGAGCAGCCCCGATATTAAATGGGTTCCTGGCTGTGGGTCCTCACCCGCGCGCTTTAAAGGGACTTATGAATACTCTACTACAGACACGCAAAAGGGTTAATAAAAGGTTTATTTACAAGAGAAAAAGAAATAAGGAAAATATACAACTCAGGGAGAAAATAGGGAAATAAAGTCTTTAATGCGTCCTACCCGATCCAACGACCTGGAAATCCAAAGTCACTCCCAGAGCTGGCCAGACGCTGTGAGCTGGCGGAGAGCCAAAATGGGGAGAGAGCCCCCCAAAGCCCACGTGTCTCCCTTTTGTATCCACCTGGCTGCTTAACCCCACACTCAGGTCCCAGCCACCTTCCCTTTGGTGGTGATGGGATTTGGAGTTCCCAGTGTCTTTGGCTTTGACCTGGGGTGGGGGTGGAGTCCACAAAGCCTATATGGAATTTGCTTTGGGACATCCTTTTCCCCCTAACACTACTACTATGATCTGCCACAAATTAACCAATTAACCTACTGCTTCAAATAATAAATATCAGCGTTTGAAATGTGCACGGACTGTGATCCAGCAGCAAGTTCACTTGCAGGAATTTACCCTTCTGATACCTGCACAAGAGGGCAAAAATATGCAAGTGGCAAAGGGACATTTACAATAGCTTATAATAAAAAAAGAGAAATCGATAAAATAATGGACTGATTAAATAAATTATGATATCAAAGCATTGGAATTCTATTCAGCACTTTAAAAGAAATAGGTAAATCTGTATCTGCTGATTTAGTAGAGGAAAATAACTCTGTTCTCACTGATTTTGATTGTCTATGAACAATTATGGTTATTACACAGGACCAGGGCTGAGAAAAGAGATCTTGAAAATGGCTCCTATACCATCTTCATAAGAATACTTGGAGCCTTCTGTTATAGCAAAGTTGTAAGAATTACAGAACTTCCTAGCCTGTGTGGCACGGCATATTGAGATGATGTCCATTTCCTACAGCTCTTGTCAAGAACTGTTCCCCTCAAAGTGGCTAGGCAGTTGCCTAGATAGGTTGCTGGCCCCAGTCAGCGGTCCCCTCCCCTCTTTGACTCCAGAGCACTACACAACCATCCAAGATCCCATGGGTGCACAGGGAAACAGGTTTAGGAAGTTCTAAATTTCAGGAAATGCGTAAGTTACCTGGTATATATTGCTGCTTCTCTCAAAGGCTAATATCAAAAGGGAAGGGAAGGGAAGGGCAGGGCAGGGCAGGGCAGGGCAGGGCAGGGCAGGGCAGGGCAGGGCAGGGCAGGGCAGGGCAGGGCAGGGCAGGGAAGGGAAGGGAAGGGAAGGGAAGGGAAGGGAAGGGAAGGGAAGGGAAGGGAAGGGAAGGGAAGGGAAGGGATTGACTGTAACTAATGTATCCTATGCAAAAAAAATATAGATACTTGGGGGTATGTGTACTCTTCCTTCATGTGTTATCTTAAAGTCACTTCGAAATGGTAAGTGAAAGAAGCAAGACACAAAAGAGCCTATAATACATGATTCCATTTATGTGAGATGTCCAGAAAAGACATGTCTATTGAAAGTAGATTAGTGGTTGCCTGGGGCCAGAGGTAGAAACAGACTAACTGTTGCAAATGGGAGTGAGGATTTTTCTGGGATGATGGAAATAGTCTAAATTTGAGCTTTGGTGATGAATACACAACTCTGTAAGTTTACTAAAAAAAAATCACTGAATGGTGCATTTTAAAGGAATGGATTTCATAATATGTAAATTATATCTCAGTAAAACTCTCATTAAACAGTTTGAAATAATATTTAAAAATTTATAATTAGCCAAATACTTAGATTTCTAAGCAGAAATATATCTTAATTATAAAAAGCAACTTGCATATGCTGATGTCCCTTTTTTCATTTAAAAATATGCTATATTTTAAATTATAATTTAAAGAACAAATAATGTATTTAATCTTGAATCAGCACAGAAAATGACTAGGAGGAAATACAAGAAACATTACTTTCAGTGTGTGAAACTTGAGTTTCCTTAGAGGGAAATTCTTACTTCTTCCTTTGTGCATTTTAGTACCCTTTGATATTTTTATAGACATATGTTCTTTATTTAAAATATCTAAATAATCCATAATGTCTATGTGTATCATTTGGTCTCTAAGAGGCTTGTCACCAAGGTTCTCAGAATATAAATTATTTATAATTAAATATTCCAATTTCAGAATAAAAAGGTGAAGTATTTGCTGGTTCTGGAAAAATACGAGTAAGGATTTCATGCACAGTGTTACTTGACAAATGCACCACAGTAAGGCTTCACAGAGCATGCTATGTTTTCTATTGATGGTACAGAGATAATTTTAGAGGTTGGCAAACTTTCTCTTACAGAGCCAAATAATAAATATACTAGTCTTTGCAGACCATCTTATATCTGTCTCGACTTCTCTGCTTTGTAGGTCAAAAGCAGCCATAGACAACACATAAATGAATGGAGTTGACTGTGCTAGCTGGCCTCTGTATAAGGTGACGGAATGCATACTTTTTCAACATTTTCTTGAATATGTATTAAAAAAACATAATTAGCACATCAAGTTCATAAATATTCCTGCTTAGGTTTAGGCTAATTACATATGTTTTTTAAAAGATTGGAGATTTAAAGAAAAAAATAAGTAAACAATAGAACAGAAGGCTTTTGGGTACAATAAAAATTATGAAAGATATTTACAAATGACAAATTACACTTATATTCAAATAACAATTTCTTATCATCAATAAATAGTGGGATGAAGAAAACCTAACAGGACTAGGTAACTCTTATCAGAATCCTACCCAGTATTTGAGGAAAAGGTCCTTCAAAGGAATATTAAAATGCACACCAAGCCCCTCAAAGATAGTAGTCCTTAATATTTACTGGATCAGGGCCTCCCTGGTAGCCTAGGGGTTAAGTCTCAGCTCTATCACATACTGTTGTGCATGCTCTTTTTTCCTTCTATCACTCTGAGGTCTCTGAATTTGGGAGTACAGGTTTTAAAAAAATGCATGTTTTTATGTTTGTTTGTTTGTTTGTTTGTTTTCTGGGCAGCAAGTTTGTAACTTCTGTGATCCAATAAATATTTTTTAGTAATCAGACTGTTAACGATCTCAGAAGTGGCAAATAAGTTGATCCTTGTCTTGGTGTGCCAAGAGGCCTTTCCCAGGGTAAATCTCCATTCCACACGGACACAAACACCCAGCAGTGACTAAATAGCAATACCACCATGCTAAGCCCCATTTGCCAAAAATAAAGTTTAGGGACTAACTGAGCGACTAGCAGCTACAGCAAGATGATAAACAAAATAGTAATCAAGTTGTTTGAAATACTCTGGATGGAATATTATTATTATGATCATTACTATTATAGTTATGATTACCTCTGTAATAATGCATATACACATGCTTCCAGAACGGAAGAAAGTGCAGTTGTCCCTGGTACACACAAAAGAACCTTAAGGAGGCAAGTAGAAATGTACTGGATGTTTGGCACAACACCTATCATCTACAGTCTACTGAACTCACAAAATTATACAGTATTGGTCGCATGCCTACTATGTGCAAAGCACTATATCAGATGCTGCTGTATGTATCTACATAGAGATTAAAAGAAGTTTTCTTCATTCCTCAGACAAGAACTCAGGAAATATTTTTAGGAACACCACTGTCGAAGTCAGGTCCTCAGTTTTTCAGCTTCAAGTTTTTAAAATACATGAGCAGACTCATACATATTTAAAACATAAGAATCATCTGTTATTTTTTGTGAAGATTATAATTTTTCCACTAATATCTACTCTCTATAGCATTGGCTTTTAAGTATTTGAGAAATTCAACCACTAATCAGAAGGTTATTTGACTAACATATATGCAGGAAAAAAATAGAACTTTTACTTTTTTCTTTTCTTTTTTTTTTTTTTTTTTTGTGGGACCCTTGCCGGTGGCTGGGGATCGAACTGGCGCTACAGAGGCTGCGGGCAGCCTCGCAACCCAGTGCTCAACAGCTGCATCACCAGGAGAGGCCCAATAGAACATTTACTTTTAAAAATATTGTGTAAAACTTTAAACCATGTCCACTCCCAAATTACAGAATACACCCATGCCCTTAAATCACAGGATCTCTGTTCCTTAGGTATAGATGTTAACTTTTTAAACTCAAATATCCTTTGTTAAAAGTCTCCACAAGTGCCATTACACCATGGAACATAGTTTTCATTTATATTTGCATTATGCCTCCTTGAGGATATACTGTGTTTAACTTTATGGAACTTAGATGTTGCACTACTCTACAAAAGCAACACATTTAATGGCCTCTCTAGTGGTGCAAGGGGTTAAGCACTGCACTATGAAGCAATCCTCAGCCTCTGCAGCACGAGTTCGATCCCAGGCCGGCCAGGGAGCAACCCACATGGTGAAGCAGACCTCTCCTGTCTCACCCACTGCTCCCCTGAGCAATGTATTTCAGTCAGTCTGCCTGTTCTGTTCCCCAATCTGTCTCTGGTGAATCCTCTCACCCCCCACATCTCTGGCCTGTACCCCAGCTCTTGTATGCATAAATAAATCAATCTTTAAAAAAAAAAAAGCAACACATTTAAGGAGGATGTAGGATGAATAATGAATACAGAAGTTGTTAATGCATCTAGTAAGCATTTACGTGTAGAATATTGTCCTGGGTTCTAGGAATTCAAGCACGGAGGTCTCCGAGAAGATACAGAGGTAACAGGTAAGTACTGTCAGCATGGTCTGTGCTATAATAGAAGGAAGTGCCTCAGAAGTTTACCTGAATCAGATATGGGCAGTCATGAAGCAGTGCTGGTCTTGAAAAAAAATTGTATGAAATAACCAGTTAAAAATCATGGTAATTCATGATGATGAGTTAATTTAAAAGAGAAAAAGGTTTCCATTCACTGGCTATTTCTGACTTTGATCTCCATATACAGTTTCTGTGGGTGATACCATGAACAGGAAATACCCTAATTACCAAGGGCCTATAATCCAATCAAGGCAATAAATATACATTTAAAATGACATTTTAATGGCAGAAAACTTGGGATCATGTACAAGATCTGCCACTTACTAGTTGTGTGATTTGGGACAAGTTAGATAGTGTCTGAAAGCATCAGCTATATAATGGAAAATAATAGTATACTTCATATGTTTGCAACTAAAGCACTTAGCCCAAGCCTGTGAACTCAAAAAACGTGTGCTATCACACAAACACCATTAATGTGATTAACCTTACAGTGAGTGCACAAAAATTTAAAAGAGCAAAGAATCATTTTCAAATGTGGTTGTTGAAAAAACATTTGGCAAAGATGCTGAGAGTTGGGCTAAAACTTGAAGTCAACATGAAACAGATTGTACATGGTGAAGTGAGCAGCAATGAGGAAATTCGGACCAATTATGAATTGTCTAGAGGTAATGAGAAGACAATAATTGAAGCAGATAAAATATAAGGAAGAGAGAAAAGTTGGCTCCAATAGGTAAGTTGCAAGGCAAACAAGTTTAAATTTTGTTTGGTACATGATTGGGAATGACTACAAGGTTTTGTTCAGTAAAATCAAATGACCAAAGTAGTGCTTTATAAGAACAGTTGGAAATGGAAGATTAGTCAGACAAACCAGCTAGGAGGTGACCGCAGTAATCCCTCTGTGAGGCAATGAGGATATACCCTTCACAGTGGCTGAGCAGAAAGATGGAGCAAGGAAGTATTTGAAGGATAAATAAACAAGACGTATTAATGCAAGTTTTGATCACGGTCCTAATCTAAAAAATGTTGTCTGGTCACATTTTCCTAATGAATCCGTAAGTCTCTGAATTCACATTATGAAATTCCAGAGAACACACTGAAACTGCAAGGTATTTTAAAGGCTGATAAGGGCACTTTGTTCACCAGGAAGATTAAATTGGAGTTGGTACTCATAATCACATGATCCATTGTTGCACACCCACGTTCCTGGCAGCACAGTCACAATAGCCCAAAGGTAGAAACAACCCAAATGTGGATGAATGGATAAACAAAGTGTGATATATACATACATGGAATATTGCTTCAGTATCAAAAAAGAATTAAATTCTAATATGTGCTATAATATGAATGAACCTAAAAGACACCATGCTAAGTGAAATGTCAAGAGCAAAAAAGTACAAATACTCTATGATACCTCTTAAATGAGGTAACTAGAGTAGCCAAATTCATAGAGCCCAAAAGTAGCATGGGTGGAGGGCTGGGCAAGAAGATATGGGGAGTTATTGTTTAATGGGTACAGAGTTTCAATCTGGGGTGGCAAAAAAATTCTAGATATAGATAATAATAATGGTTGTACAACAATGTAAATGTACCAAACGCCACCTAATTTTAGAATAGGTAATATGGAAAATTTTATTTCATGTATGTTTTATCACAATAAAAAAACTATGTACATCTGATATCCTAAGAGCATGCTCACTCAAAACAAGAAAAAGGCAAGACTTGCCAGCCCATTTAAGCTTAGCAGCTCAGCCAAGAGAGACCCCCTCCCAGACACCATTAATTGGCCTGTCCAACTGGAAAAACGAAGAGGAAAAAATGCCAACCATCACCTACATCCAAATGATCACAGTCGCACAATAGGGTTTGCCTCTCTGCTTTTCATTTTTCCTGGTCTGACACTAAAGAAAAAAAGACAGAAAGCCCCTTTACCAGTCAAAGCAATCCCCTACCTGGTATTTCTCTTAATGACACACTCCTTGGGGAAAGGGAAAATAACTTGCCTATCTCTGTGTCCTTAAATCCAAAGTTCTGACCAATGTTCCATAGACACATTTGCTGAATTTTGAAGAACTAGAATTACTTAATATACTTTGATCAATTAAAATTTTCCCAAGTGCTAGATAGAATGCAAACATGAAGGTGTAAGACATGGCCCCTGCCTTTTAAGATCATGTAATGTACTTGAAGGGATAAGAATTATACACTGATATAATAATGAACAATATGAAACAGAATGTAATTAGGTGCTAAATTGTGTAGTACAGCTTATAAGTGCTCTGGGAGGTCATAAAAATGTCTAACATTCTGTAGAAATGAATAATGGGTCAGGAAATCTTTACTCACAGTGCACTTGCAGAGCAAGCAGAGAAACCAATAAAATGGACTGAGGGCTTTTAAAATATCCATTATTTTAATTTTATATGTAATAAACCTACTCTACCAAATAGTCCCTTTCTTAACTTTTTTCCAGATTTCCTTTTTTCTCAGTCTCCTTTACAAGTAATTAGAAAATGCCTCAAAGGAAAATAAATAAATGTGCCAGCAACCATTTGAAAGAATGTGTAAATTACTGTGAAATAGACACTCAATGAAAAATTAGTAAATTCAGCCATGATAAAAATAAACATTTCATTCAAAGCTTGATTTGTACAGACAAAACCAACAAGAAATAGCTTTATGACTTCTCTCCTTCCTACATGATAGCTAATGAAATCCAAGGAAAATTTTATTCATTTAGTATCAGAATTCAGACTATCTGCTTGAAAATGGGAAGATCATATTCCTCTGCATAGCGTAGATCAAAATAGACAGGAATTTTGTTTCCATAAATATTTTAAACTCTCACTCTCTCTCACTTTCTCTCTCTCTCTCTCTCTCTGTGTGTGTGTGTGTGTGTGTGTGTGTATAGATATGTTTTCTGGTCAAACTCCAACACTAAATTTTTTAGGGTTTTATTCCTTAAGTAGTGCAATGAAGAAGCAAGGCATTAAATTCTATTTTCTAGACTGTCACTGACTATAATCTCTATCACTTTCTTCATACCTTCACCTGAGTAGCAATCAAACATAGTCTGTTCCATCAGAACTCAGTAAACATAAAGCTACCTGGTATTTCTGCCAATAGTGAACCCCACATAACAGTGGCAAGTTTTGGGTAATATAACACTGAATAAAAAACAACCCATTACTTTGTGGCTTAAAACAATTACGATTTTGTGGATCAGGAATTCAGAAGGACACATCTTGGTGGTTCAGCCCATCCACCTGCCAGCTGGTAGCTGAGGCCAGATGGTTACTATGCTAAGATGCTTCTCTCATTAACCTACCTTGTGCCTAAGTGGTGCTTGCTTCACTCTCATTCTCACATTCATTCATTCTTTCCTCATTCATCCTCTTCCTTCCTCCACCCACCCCCTCCCCTCTCCTCCACCCCACACAGCACAGTGTCTCATCTCCCAGAAAGAGCTAGGACTAGGGAAAGACATAAGAGGTGCCTGGGGCGCAGATTTTAAAGAGGACCGCATGTCTATGTGCTGCCCTGAACTTAAGGGGAACTTCCTTAAGAGTAAAGCTCCCAGAGTACAAAATGTAAGGAGGTACTCACTGTCTGTGACTCAGCATGCCTGCTGAGCGCCTGCTTATTAAACTTTGTGCCCCAGACACATCACACCTAAATCCAATCCTGGCCCTGCCTCCAGGGTCTCTCCTTAATTGCTCAGTAGTGGGGGTTCTCACAGTCAGACAACTCAGGGGAGTCACACTTCCTACCTGGTGGCCTCTTCCATGATATAGGGAGTTGAAGTACCAGGTCAGGAAAGTTCTATACATGTAAATGGTATGGAATAAATGGTATGGTTGTCCTAAGCAGCCCTGGGCTCTGCCCAGATCCATGAGTAGAGAAGTAGATACCACCTGCTAATGGTATGTAAAGTCTCATTGCAGAAGAGCAAGTGGGATGGAAGATATTGTTGGAACCATCTTTAGAAATACATTCTTCTGCATCTCCTTTTATAAGCTTTCTTTCACTCTAAGATAGTCCAAATTCATGTCCTCGCCTCTAACTTCCCTTTGAGTTCAGTATACTGCAGTGTACTACTCCCAGACTAGCCTGTAATTACAATCTTCTGATATCCTTGCTTAAAGTTTCCAGTGGTCTGGTTTATGAATAAAAGCCATACTCTTCTACCTGTTGTTTAAAGTGTTCCATGATTTGCCTTTTTACCTGTTCTCCATTGAATTGTCCCCCAAGAAGATATGTTCAAATCCTAACCCCAGTACCTATAAATGTGACCTTATTTGGAAATAGGGTCTTTACTGATGTAATCAATTTTACAGATGTAATCAAGATGATGTCCTGCTGGATCTAGCTGGGGCCCTGATCCAATGATTTCTGTCTTTATAAGAAAAATGAGAGAGAAGAGAGATCTGGACAGAGACACAAAGGAGACAGAAAAATAAGTCCACATGAAAACAGACCAGAAATTTAGAGTGATGCATCCATCAACAAGTCAGAGTCATCAGGAATACCAAGAGGCAAGGAAAGATTTTTCCCTAGTCTTCAGCAGACACATGGACCTGCCAACACCTCTATTTCAACACCTCTATTCTATTTCAGACTTCTGGCCTCCTGACTATGAAAGAAAAAATTTCTGTAGTTTGAAGCCACAAAGTATGTGTTAATTTGTTATGGCTTACCTAGGAAACTAACATGCTACCCACCCAATTCTACCTCCCCACTGCCTTCAAACACTTTCCCTTCCTTACATCTCTTCTCTATCCCCATCGTCCAGTTAATTACTGAATCTCTCTGTGTCCTTTCTTTCCACTAAATACAAGGACAAAGCAAAGGAAAGCAGTGTACACATTTATAATTTGTATACATATAAATTGTGGCTGAGCTATATTTAGCATCTTCTGGCATTCTGCTAAGCAGGGCTACTTGTCCCAAATGCTGAGTCAGAGTACACCTGGTATAAAGTGAGTTTTGTGCATCTGTAAACTTTAAAAAAAGTTGAGAAGATACCAAAATTTTTAGTAAGCACCTATAGTTAAAAGTAGGACAATTCTTTACATGTTATGTTCTTTATTCATCAGAAAGGAAAAAAAATTAAGTGAGATACCAATTTACAGAAACAGATCATGCAAAGCTCTAGAAGTCCTTCCTGGCTGCTCACCTCTTTGCTGTCCAAAAATACCTGAATTACAGTGACTTTAATTAACTGGACTGAAAATGACTTCCAAATGGTAATTCAATATCCCAGAGTTCTCCTAGCAAGGTCATCCTCATTACTGTTCCCATTTCGATTGCTGAAAACATTGCATGATAAGTTCCATGAGGAATTAACAAGTCATTTCTCATTTTCCAGAAAAAGACCTTCTATGGTAGCATGTGCAAAATAAACGCATTTCTTTTTAATAATGGCATAAATGTTCTATTATACACATTGATCACATAGTTATGAATATAAAACATACCACAGATTTGAGGGACTGAATCTGGAATCAAGAAGTGATTGTCTTGCTGTATCTTGTGAAGGTTGGACTATACTTAGAGGCCTGAATACCAGGAGAGCTCACATCCTTGGAGGAAAGAGGATGACCTGAAAGGTATTCAGGGGAGTGAACAAGATGAAGAGACTTGAGAACAGAAGAAAAAGTTGAATGATGCTTAACCTGAATAACAGAAATTTTAAAAAATATTTAACTATCTTAATCTATAAGAACAATTTTTCTAGCAAAGAATCAGACTTATTTTTATGCCTCCACAAGTAAAGTTAACACTAATAAATGAAAGTTATAAGACAAATTTTGAATTTTCAGGAGATACCAAAACTCAGGTTAGTGATTGATTTGCCCTAGAAAGGTTTATGCAGAGCCTTATAACTTCCAAGAAGAGTATTTTATTTAAGTTCAAATGTACATAGCACAATTTCTGTCATATAGAACAGATTAATATGTAGTCAATAAATTAAGGGAAATGCAAAGAATGTCTTCTTAGTCTAGGATCCCAGTACTGTAGAATTGCAAAAGAAGTAAACTATGAGCTACTGATTTTTCTATTGACTGTGTCACAAAGTTATAACATCTTTAAGATAGAAGTGTACCCCTCAAGAAAAATAAATAAGGATCCCATAAATCTCATTAGGAACAATTTTGTTAGTGCCATGCAGCAAGTAAGTATAACATGTAGACACTTAACCAGTTCAAAGATTCAGACACATCTTTACAAATACTTAATCCCTTCAAAATACCCTTTGTGTAAGCAACAGTGAGCTATAATTTAACAACCCTTTACCACATTATTATGCTCAGTTCTCTCATATTCATTCAAAAGCATTTATTAGATGCTGACCTTGTGCCAGGCATGCCTAGTCCCTTCAACTAACATAGTGAGATAGTTAATATTTCCACTTGAAGGCTCAAAGAGTTATGTAACTTATCCAAGTTGAGGCTGCCTCTAGCCCTGGGCATTTATGTAAATTTTAAAGATCGAGGTACTACTTCCTCAAGACACCCTTCTTCCATTTGTCAGAAATAAGTCATAAAGTAATAAAATGCACTAATTTTATTAGAATGAAAAACTTTACTGCCCTCTACCACAAAATTGTCCCAATAAATATTCAAATTGGTAATGACAATGACATAGTATGTACTTTAGATGAATTTCTTTGTGTAGTGTACAATCTTATCAACAATAAATGACAATCCTATATGAGAGCTAATAATGGCAGGGCCAGAGATTTTACTCCAAAGTACTATCATTGACTTCCCAAAAGCATATGATCAGTAAATTCACATAAATTCCATGACCATCTGGTTGTGTATGTCTACTGTCTCCTTTCAGCACTGCTTCATACCCAAAGTACTCATAAAGTGGATTTATATGGATATTAACCCACTGAATACATAAAAAGCAACCAATACCAGATAGATAAGAAGGGTTTCTCAAAGAGCCCAAATCAGCACCTCGCAGACAAGAACTGCTTCTCTAAAACCTGATTTTACCTACCAAGCAAAATGAAAATTAGTAGTAGTAGAAACCAGTTGTTCTCAAAAAGTCAACCAAATACTCAATCAGAGCTGGAAGGTCTTAATTATTACAAAAATGACTTCAATCAGATTCCATTAAGATGTCAAGGTCCTTCAGATTAATAATATTCAGTCAAATTCTAGAAGATATTTAGATAGCAAGGTTTCTATGAAAAGACTTTGCCTTTTACCAGGGGAAGATAGCCTGAAGATGGACTTAACACTCAAGGAAAATAAAAATATACTTAGAAAAAGCAATGCATGTGTATGCATCCAAGCCACCCTTTTATGAGTCTCTATTTCTGAGTTTCTATGCTGCAGATTTTGTGTCAGCTGGGAGAACACAGTGGAGCAAACCCAGACCATGATCTGCTTTCATTCCAGCAGGTAAAATTAATGTTAAAAACAAAGGAAAGTGTGATAACTGCTACAGTTAGAAATCGAGACAGTCTTATGAGTTCACTTGATCATGCCTTGATTTGTTCTCCATACAGGATGACTATGAATTCAAGAAATTAAGCTCACAAGGGCCTCCCTGGTAATGCAAGGGGTTAAGCACAGCAATGTGAAGCTATCTGCAGCCTCTGCAGCACAAGCTCAATCCCCGGCCCCGGCATGGGAGATACCCACATGGCGCAGCAGACCTCTCCTGACTCGCCCGCTGCTCCCCTCAGCAGTGTATTTCAGTAAATCTGCCTGTTCTGTTCCCCACTCTGTCTCTGGTGAATCCTCCTACCCCCTGTATCCCAGTTCTTGTATGCATAAATAAATAAATCTTTAAAAAAAAATTGAGCCTACGAAAATATAAGTTTTATCATTAACTTTAAAAGCAGTCATTATCATCACACCTGGCACATAATGATTATGTAATTGTGGAATAAATGAACTTTCCAGGATTCAAATTAGAGTTGGACTATAAGCAAACATCCACATCAATTATAAAGGAAATGTTCATGAATACAAAATATTATTAAGTTGCCAGAAGCCTAAGGCAATCTGCATTGAAAGAGGAGGCCATTTAAATACAAATCTCATACAGACCAGATTAAGAAGCACATATATTATTTACCATGTCTCTTAGGGCTATTTAATGATATATTTTCAGCATCCTGCTAACAGTTATTTTTATTTTCAAAATCATGTAAACAGTTGTTTTCTACTAAGTCCCAACCATATCTAGAGACTTTAGCAAGAATGATCAATTATGGAGAATTCTAATAATTTCCAGACAAAGAAGTTCTAGGTTTAAATGTGCTTATGGAGAGAGAGAGAGAGAGAGAGAGAGAGAGAGAGAGAGAGAGAGAGAGAGAGAGAGAGAAAGAGAGAGATTCCTTGCTTTATAGAGGTGACAAATGGGATCAAT
Source organism: Talpa europaea (assembly GCF_964194135.1). Taxonomy (NCBI): domain Eukaryota; kingdom Metazoa; phylum Chordata; class Mammalia; order Eulipotyphla; family Talpidae; genus Talpa; species Talpa europaea. Next base: position 91,266,959 of record NC_140070.1, read on the forward strand.
ATTCAAAAATTCCATCTTTTCAGGTGAATAATTTGAAATGAGGTTTGTTCCTTCAGTTTTAACCACTCCATCCTGTACTAACCAAACCTCCCAAGAGTCATTTTACTAAAATAGAAGCAAAATGCTACCTATCTTACTCACTTTTTATTCTAATTATGTGTCTGTGGCTTCTTTTTATTCATCTCACATACTATTATAAATAACTTGAGGATGGGAACACATTCTGTGCAGATCTCTCTAATCCGCAACTACCCCACAACCATATGCAATACCACTTACAAAACACTTAGTGGTGATTGTGCTAAACAGTAAACCAACTCACGTATGAAACACAAAAGCTGGCACTTCTTTTTTTTTTTAAAGATTTATTTACTTATACAAGAACTGGGGTATAGATCAGAGGCACGGGAGGGTGAGAGGATTCACCAGAGACAGAGGGGGGAGCAGAACAGGCAGACTGACTGAAATACAATGCCGAGGGGAGTAAGGGGGTGAGACAGGAGAGGTCTGCCGCGCCATGTGGGTTTCTCCGGGGCCGGCCAGGAATTGAACCAGCGCTGCAGATAGCTTCACAGGGCTGCGCTCAAACTGCTGTGCCACCGGGGAGGCCCAAAAGCTGGCACTTTTTAAAATATACGTTCAGACAATGTCAAATGTTAAGTGACGGAGGCTAAGAGTAGAAAATTTAGGATAGAGGCATCACAAGACCAGAAACTGGAGGTAAGGATAGAAATAATTAACATAGTTGTTAAACCAGCTATAAAAATGAAAAACCCTTAGGCCCCAACTGCCATAGCAAGTATCAGATGCTACCAATGTATCCATCCAGAGGTGCAGACCAGAGGTGGGGTATGGAGATTAAGGGCCATTGTAAAGAATCCCAGTTCCTTATAAAGCAGCCTAGTCACACCCCAGATGTAATTAACTTAACAATAGATAACAATTCCACAAAGGAATGAGGCCCTCCAAAAAAGACCACTACAACAGAACAATTTCTGCACTGGCAAGATACAGCTCTCCTGCCTGCCTGTGGCTATGCAGGTGCTTCTTCTTTTCACAAATCTTTTTCCTCTGCAAAACAGCAGCAGCAGCTCTTCCTGTCCACTTGTGTCTGTGCAAGCATCGTTACTTCTCCTTTCCTCTTTTATATAATAAACCTCCCCTTTTGAATATCACCAAAAGTCTTGGCCTCATGGGGAAATCTTAGTGTGCTGCTGCAAGGGGAAATCTGGTAAAACTTTCCTCAGGTAACACAATGACCCCACAGCTGAACCACACATCTCTCCAAAACAACTTTATCAAAGGAGAATTACAAAATATGAGAAATTAAAATGGCCCTTTCACTAATTAAAATAATTATTGCTAACAGCTTTTTTTTTTAACTCTATAAGCTTGTTTTTCATCTTAAACCCCACCTTCACAGAAGCATGATGACCTGGGATAAGCAGCCTGGGGGCCTTAGTAACAACCTTTTGCTCAGCTCCTGGTTGCAACTTAGTCCCTGATAACCAATCTTAGATAATGTGCTGCCATTGTTATAGGGCAGCCCCAACACAAAACGGGGTGCCTGACTGTGGGTCCTCACCCGCGGGCTTTAAAGGACTTATCAATACTCTACTGCAGGCACACACGAAAGGTTAATAAAAGGTTTATTTACAAGGGAAGGGGAAATGAAGAAATGTACAGCTCAGGGAGAAAAGTGGGAAACAAAGTTTTAAATGAGTCCTACCCGATCCGCCGATCTGGAATCAGGAATCCCAAAATGGCGCTCTGGGAGCTGGCCGCAAGCCAGGAGCCATGAAGCCAGGAGGCGAGCCATAGCGAGCCCCCCCAAGGCCCACGTGTTTGGTTTTTATACCAACCCTGGCTGCCCAACTCCACCCTCAGGTCCCAGCCACCTTCCCTTTGGTGGTGACGGGATTTGTCTTTCCCAATGTCTTGAGGACTTTGGTCTGGAGTGGGGGTGGAGTCCACAAAGCCTGTATGGGATTAGTGCAAGGCATCCCTTCCCCCTAACACCATGAGGCAGGATGGACCTGGGGGGTCCCATGACTACTGAACCTTCACTCATCCTTGGTATGCAACTATTCGACTTACCTCTCAGTATGCAGCCACGTCATATTTGAACATGAATAGCTGCCAATGCAAACCACCAACCCCCCCCCCCACCAACCCTGTAGAAACTGACAGGGTATATAAGCCCCTGACTTCCTACAGATGGACTCAGCTTTCGGATATGAATCCGCTGAGTCAGCACCCGGTGCATTAACCCTGCTTCTTGTTAGGCCTGCTGTCCATGTTTACTTTGTGCCATACAACACCACCACCACTTACCAGAAAATGATTCCAAACTTTCTATGGCAGATTGTGGTCTTTCAGTTGGAAAGGTGGAAAACATAAGCCTCACGGTGTTTCCAGCCACTGAAGGGTCTCTGCGCCTGCGCTGGTGTCAGGAAGTAACTGGCCTTTTGCACAATTAGTAACAGGTGGTCCCCAAGAAAAGGGGAGGTTCCAGGTTCCCTGCCCCACCCAAGGGAGGGTGAAGCTGAGCAGGGAGGAGCAGAAGCTGAAGAGGAGACTGGGGAAGGAGAGAAGAGGGTGGAGAGCCAGAAGGAGACCAGGAAGGGCACATGGAGCAGAGAGACAAGTGAAGAAGCTGCCCTAGTTTGCTGGTTCTGGACTGGTTGAAACAGATGTGGATGAGAGACCCATGGGAAGGTTAACAATGGCAGTGTTTATCCTGCTTTTGATTTTGCTCTTTTCCTTCCAGATTTTTCTGGCTGTTTCTGACCCTTTTCTATGGGTCCCCACCAGAATGTGCTTTAGACTTGTGGCAGGCCTTCAGGCCTTGCTTTGGGCCAACCCTGTTTGACTGGACTTTTATGCACCAGAACATGGGTAACTTTGGGTTCTTGATTTGTAAACTAGATTCTTCCCCATTTCTGTATTGCACACTATATGTATTAAATTTCCTTACATTAATGGTCTTGTGCACTAGAGTATGTTTTGTCTTAATGTGGCGGATGGCAGAAACTATTTAGAATAGGGAGGTTTTGGGGTTCTGGGGTGCCCATCTCCCTGCCCTGTAACAAATTCTTCATCTTACTGGTCCCCAGTTCGGCACTTGTGCAGGGGACTCAGCGCTGAAATGGCCTGGCAGCCAGGAGAGGCCCACTGGCATGCGAAGCACTAAAGCCACAAAATAAAATGATGGAAAATCACTGTCACCACTGCCAAAAAAAGCAATTGATGATTTTGTTCTTTTTGTTAACTCCCAATTTGGTTTTATATTGCATCTCGTGTGGACTTTTATTCCTGAACCTTAGCTAAATTCCCTAGGATGTACCTATTAGCCTCAAAAATATTAGTCAGGCACTGCCTGACTGCCTCCTTATTACTATAATAATTGACTATGTACTCTTATTTAGAATAAACATGATGAGCACCTCTCCACTCAACTCCATTCATACAATCACAGCTAACTGCAGAAAATCACCGGCAGTAAAAATACCATGGCATCTTGGCATTAAGAGATATTTCTATTAGTGAAGTAAACCACATTGTTTTTTTTTTTCTTGTAGATAGAGAACTTTATACCAAAATCTGAAATATATAGATGGAAGAAAACATTTAATTGTAAAGAGAAGAAATGAAATGGAAGAGAATAAAGCAAAAAAATGAAAACTAATGGGGAAATTACTTTTCTACCCTTGGTTCCTTCTTACATGATTATTGTGCTGTTATTCTACAATTCTCTAACATGATAAAAAGCTTAGGGATGTAGTGTATCTTTTTTTTTTTTTTTTGCTGTATCTTTAAAACCTGACATAGTTAGAGAATGTATATTTAAGTGGGTAAATAAATAATAAAATGTCATACAAGAAAAACAGAAAATGTACTAAAACCAACACTGTGGATATAATTATCTCAAAGTATTAAAAAATCAGCTTCAATGTTAACTAAAATCATACTTTTTCAAAATTTTATTTAATGAAATCCATCATTTGTGCCTTTCAACTCTGGACTGCAGAAGTTTTAGAATTAACAATGGTATTTACAGCAAGAAAAAAAAACCTAAACCTTTCAAGAGCAGTTCAGGCTGTATTTGGAGGTTTATCCTAACAAGATGTAATTTTATATATAAATGTTAAAAGGTTCTTCTCTAAACTTATTCCTCATAGAGAAAAACTCTTGAACAAAAAGCCTAATGCTAAATGGAGGCCCCAAGCTTCTAAATTGCTTTCATTAGTGAGAGGGACTCCTTGCACCTTGATACCTACTGTCACTACAATCTTGTAACTACAGGAACTAGCAGCCATGGGCACTGTACAGGTCTGACGCCTGCAGCAAGTAACATGAAACCCCCGTGCTAATACTCACATTTGCACATGGGCTGGGTTCCATTCAGAAGATTGCCCTGGCCTCTTTAGAAATTGCAGTGTAAGCCAGGAAAATCAGCTCCAAAGATTAGGAACCTCTTCGCTTAAGGTGCCCCAGCTCAAGTGCTAATGGTTTGAGAAATTTCCATAACCACTCCCAGAAGAGACAGAAGACCTAAAGGCTCACAAAAGACTCAAGCAGGCTCCTCCGAGGAGACAAGTCAATTTCTACCCAACACCCACTCAGAAAAGCAAACGATCTGCTCAACACTGAGCTGCTTTACCCTCATTGTATGTAAATTATTCATTACCCCCCTTCTTTTGCATATTTTGCTCTCCCTGTCCGCAGTCTACTCCTTGCTTTCACTGCCGAATTTTCTCTAAGCTACTTAGATTGCCTCCTGCTTTGCTCCCCTCAAGAACTTAAAAAGGAAACTTGTTTCACCAGCCAGATAATTGAATCATGTATTCCATTTCAACCTATGGAGAGTAAGGAAAGCTACTTTGTGAATTTCTTTAAATTCAGGGGTTTTTTTAGAAAGCACTTCCTTAAGTTACTCTGTTTTAAATCTTTAAACTACTTTTGCTCAGACAGCGAGCTAACGTTGCACGAACACGTGGGCTGTTACGAAAAAGCATTTCTGCAGTCAGTGCTTCTACATGAACAGCAGGGGGCAATAGCACACCAAGAATTGTAAAAACTTTCAGTCTCCAAGAAACGAATAGCTGCAGCGGGTCTGTGTGCTCAGCGATGATCTCAGCTCTCAGACTAACTCTTTTGTTTTGTGTCCTATTTTACTATGCACTATTCAGTTTTCTATACCAGTGGTATTTTACTCGGTGAAAACTCTAACAGCTTAGTTTAAGGAAAAGAAAGGTGAAGAAGGGGGAAGAAAAAAGTAAAGTTCTGCCAAATGAAATATATAAAGAGTAGAAAGTAATCCTGCTTATAGCTACAGTTGGTCCTCTCTCTGTTACCAACCACTTGAATCCTGAACATTGTTTTGCTGGATTACAACCTTAATTCACCTCTATGCTCCCTCCCATACACATCCATTTCATCCTACCTTCTCTGCCATAAAATTTTCTGTTACAACAAGAGATTTCTTTATAAAAAGAAAAAAAAAGTTTTAAGCCAAATACTTGACTTTTTAAAAGAATTCCAAAAGCTTCTAGGTCATGTTCTGGCCTTTAGACAAGCCTCCCAGTATAGGATTTTAACGTTTTGTTGCTTTTTGAATACTTATTAGTCAAGACACATTTCATTGAAGAGTTTCAATTAAATTCTTTCCCAATATATTTACATCTTCAGATAAACAGCAAAAAGCTATAGTAGTGCATCTATATCGCACACTTATGGGGGTGAAATATAAGGTAAAAACGAAAACATCAGAGGTTTGAAGAATATATTTAAGGATCATTTCCATTGCATTAGAAAGGTATTTAGTACTCCAGCACTAAAGTCAGCAGAAATAAAACTACTTCATGCAAAATTTGAGTTGCACCCAAAAAGTAATACCTAAACATAAACCTAACGAAGCTTGAATTCCCAGTTATTAATGTATTCCCATTTAGTTATTTATGACTGTGGGATGGCAGAAGTAATGTTATTTCAACACCTCACACCAAGATTCCTCTTGAAGAAAATGTCTTATACCCTCCCTAAGACTGAACCTTAACTAATCCTTGAGACTTCTACCCTCTAGCCTATCTCCTGTGGTCTCCTGCTTACACTGGCTAGTTTCACTAATCCCTGTTATTCTTTCCAAACACACCAGGTAATCTTGTACCTTAGAGCCTTTGACCTGCTTGTTCTGTCCCATCTGGATAAGTCTTACTTCACTTATTCAAATGACTCATTCCTTCACCCACTTCAAGAGTCTGTGCAAAAGTCATCTTCTGGTGAAGACTTCCCTGAACACCTATTTTAAAAGGAAAACTCCCCCCAACATACCCTATTGTTACAGGGCAGGGAGAGGGGCACCCCAGACCCGGCAAACCTGCCTGCTCTAAATAGATTCTGCCATACGCCACATCAACACAAAACATATGAGACTTTAATGGGAAGGAACTTTAATAAAATTAGGAAACAATGCAGGAAAGGCAAAGAATCTAGTTTCTAAATCAAGCACCCAAAGTAACCCGTCCCCTCATGGGTAAAAGTCCACCTAAATGGAACTGGCCCAGAGCAAGGCCCCAAAGCCTGCCACAAGTCCAAAGCACCTTTCAGTGGGGATCCACAGAAAAGAATCAGAAACAACCAGACAAGTCTGGAAGGAAAAGAGCAAAATCAAAATCAAGACAAAACCGCCACTGTCACCTCCCCACGGGTCTCTCACCCACATCTGTTTCAACCAGTCCACGACCAAAAAAGCAAGTGCAGTTTCTTCACGTGTCTCTCAGCTCCACGTGCCTCCTGCAGGGCTCCTTCTGGCTCTCCATCCTGCTTCCTTCCTTCCTCAGTCTCCTCTGCAGCTTCTCTTCTCCCTGTTCAGCTACACCCTCCCTTGGTTGGGGCAGGAAACCTGGAACCCCGCCCTTTACTGGGGACCACCCTATTACACTATCACTCCTCTTCCTTATTTATTCTCTTTAATAACATTTATCATCATCAACTATGCTATATATTACCTATATAAATGTAATATGAGACTGTGACTCTTACTGTGTCAGAAAAAAAGCTATCAGACATTTGAGGCTATCAAATAAACACAAGGAACTATAAACAGGCAATATGAACTTTCAAATAAATAATCACTGCAGTTATATAAAAGTGTAAATAGAGACGTCAATGAGATCAATAAAAAATTCCTAGAAGCAACAGAAGATTCAATATGGTAGCAAGATATAAAATGACAAAGAAATCAATACCTTCATATATTTAAGCAGTTAGCATTATAGGGAAAAGTAGAAGACATCACCCATTCACATTAAAACAAAGTGAAAAATACCCAAGAAATAAAGTTACCAAGAAATGTGCAAACTCTATAGGAGAAAACATAGTATGTGATCAGATTATCTGTGACCAAACATATCAACCAATAGAGAACTTAATCCTGCTGATTAAAAGGACAAAAAATATTAGTTGATCCCAAAGCAAAACCTAACTTAGTTCCATGCTGCATATAAATGACAAAGAAAAAGCTAAAACAAAATAATTCAGAAATGTTAACATGAAAGAATGGACATAATACACCAAGAAACATACAAATAAAAATAAAGAATTGAGGTTTTTGAAGTCCGATGAAGTGGAATCCAGACCAAACACCACTACCAAGACAAAGAGGACCTTATAATGCTAACGGCTACAATTCACAGTGAAATAAAATATTTATGAAAGATAAACAGCAAATAACAGCAGCTTCTTTCATATAGCAGAAACTACAAGAGAGTCAAAGAGAATAGAAATACATAAATAATAGTAGACCTTAGTACACTTTCCTTAGTCCAAGACAAAAAGTTTTTCAAATATATTTGATAATTGACTTTTCTGAGACTCAAAATGGGACTTGAATAAAAGGTAAAGTAAATCTTTCTCTTAAATAGAATAATGCAAAAACCATAATGTGATAACCAAATTTTAACAAATATTTTTATGAGTTAGATTTCATAGTTTAAAGAGGAAACATAAAAAAGTAAGAATTTTAAAAACAAGAAAAACAGCAAAGTGGAAGGCCAACCCTACTAGATAGTGGAATAGATCACACAAATTCTGTAATTAAAGCAGTAAAACATAAATGCATAAGTAGACAAGCATATTTTTGGCAAAAAGTTAAAGTACAGAACTACGTATAATATGGAAATCTATGTATGGGAAAACAGTGGTATCTCAAATCCTGGGAGAAAAAAGGGCTTTTAAAATTAAATGGTTTTAGAACAGATAATACTTTGAAAACATAAAATTGGATGTAACATCACCTAGGTGGAATTACAGCCTAAACAAATCCAAAAATACTCAATGTGAATTTTATAATGAAACATCAATTAGATATCCAAACTGAAGTATCTTCTGAAAAAATCACCGGCCTGAACTTTCCAAAAACATCAACTCCAGAAAAAAACAAAAAGATTTGAGAAGGTGTTCAGATTGAAGGAACCTAAAGAGGCTTGATATCTAAAATACTATGTGATCCAGTTAAATCCTGCATTTATGTTTTGCAAACAATCCAGTAAACAATGATTTAGGAGGACCAATTGTAACAGGGTGGTCCCCAGGAAAGGGGGAGGTTCCAGGTTTCCTACCCCACCCAAGGGAGGGTGGAGCTGAACAGGGAGAGAAGAAGCTGCAGAGGAGACTGAGGAAGGAAGGAATCAGGATGGAGAGCCAGAAGGAGCCCTGCAAGAGGCACATGGAGCTGAGAGACACATGAAGAAACTGCACTTGCCTTTTGGTCGTGGACTGGGTGACACAGATATGGGTGAGAGACCCGTGGGGAGGTGACAATGGCGGTTTTTGTCTTGATTTTGATTTTGCTCGTTTCCTTCCAGACTTGTCTGGTTGTTTCTGATCCTTTTCTGTGGGTCCCCACTGGAAGATGCTGTGGCAGGCTGTGGGGCCTTGCTCTGGGCCAGTTCCATTTAGGTGGACTTTTACCCATGAGGGGACGGGAAACTTTGGGTGCTTGATTTAGAAACTATATCTTTTGCTTTCCTGTATTGTTTCCTAATTGTATTAAAGGTCCTTTCCATTAAAGTCTCATATGTTTTGTGTTGATGTGGCGGATGGCAGACCCCATTTAGAGCAGGCAGGTTTGCCAGGTCTGGGATGCCCCTCTCCCTGCCCTGTAACACATCCAGGACATTAGAATGTGGGTTACATGTACTAGAATGACAGTAAATTACCAATGTTTAGTGTGAATTCCGACTTTCTACATCTGAAAAGTCTACCAATACTTTCAGGACCGACTTTGCATCGGATTCCCATAGGACAGTAGTCCTCCCCTTGGGGCGATTTTGCGCACCTCTTCCCCACTTCCCCTACACCACAAACACCTTTGTATCTGGAAATGTCCTTTTGGTCATTACACCTGGGGGTTGCTACCGGAATCCAGCGTTTAGAGGCCAGGGGTGCTGGCCATCCTCCTACAGCACACACTGGAGAGCTCCCCTCCCTGCACAACAAAGAATCATCCTGCCCCAAATATTAATAGCGCCCGGGTTGAAAATTCCTGCGGCAGGCGAATCCTTCATCTCAGGATTGGATGAAATTATCTTTTGCGCAGGTCTAATATTGGTAACCTGTAAGGGTGAAAGGTTTTGATGTCAACAACAAACTCTCAGATTGCTCAGCGAACAGCACCGAACATGCCCTTCAGCCCGGCTTCCCTCGGGGTTGGGGAGCCCGGGGCAAGGGGGGGTCGCGCTGCCCGCCCGGTGGGGAGCCCCCCGCGGAGCCTGCGCGCTGGCGGGAGGGTGTGGCAGTCGCTGCGCATGCGCGGGCCCGCTGCACACCCACTGTTGTCCTGAAGTTACAACCTGCCCGCCTCCCGGTGCAGCTGCCCGCGGCAGGGAAGCGCAAAGAACACTCTCCCCGGATTGGGGAACGGGGCTCATTTGGCTTCTGCAGTAGTGACAACGATACTTTCTCGGTTGAAGTCCAGAACCCGCCTCCGTTGCATACCGCTGACCACCGAATAGCTTGTTTTGGAGCCCTCTGCAGAGAGAGCCCGCGCTGGGTGGGCTCGCGGTGCACGGTCATCGCCTCCAGCTGGATTCGCCGGAGGTGAGTTTTCACACTTTCTTTAGTGTGTTCTGACTTCCTGTGTGTGAGGAGCCCGGGCAGTAAGTTCTCCATCTCGTGATGTCTCGAACCAAAAGTCCTGCAGACTCCTCCCGCACCGCCCCCGCCCCGGACTGCCCACCCCCCAGCCCAGCGCTTTTACCCAGGTAGCCTTTTTAAATGCCTTCAATATTTTTTTTCAGTCTAGACTCTCTTAAGGAGTGAGCAGAGTTTGCCTTTAAAGAGTCAAATAGGGTGTATTTTAGGATTTCCGGGTCAGGAACGGTCTCTGTAGCATGTTCCTCTTTGTTTTTACAATTTGGTAAAAATGGAAAACCATTCTTAGCCGCTGGCCTTGCAAAACCTTGCGGATTGCAATGATCAGGCTGTGACCATTCACTTTGCCCAGCACAGAAACGAGCTTCCATCGAGCCCCCACCCCTTCCCAGTTCTGACCTCAGTCCCACCACATCAGTGGACACCATCCGTCCAGGATTAGCTCAGTCTTTTGGGTCCCTACACCTGCTCTCTGTGCCTTTACCCTACTGGCTGGTGAAGAGTTCCACAAAGCCCCCAGGACACTCCCCCGCCCCTCGCAGACCAGTAAGTGGCTATATCCTCCTTTTCTCTAAAATGGCAGTCACTTCCTATCTGGGAGCAAAACCCCAAGTTCCTACATCTTGAGCAAATTAGTATAAAGTTAACATAGGAGTGTCTCAGGCAATTGCATTTTTATAGCATTTTTTTCATGGTGACAGTAACTTGGAAAATATTAAAAAGTGTGTAGAAAAAAAAGAATATTCTCCATAATCCCAACCCACAAAAATTAACTATTAAACTGTTTATGTATCCTTGTAAGTCCTTTTTTCAAAATAACAGGAAAAATTACTGGACAAATAGATTTTTTAAAATATTTCCTAATAAACTTGTTTAAGTGAGAAATGCACAAAAGTATGTCAACTATAAACGTAGAGTTCAGTAAAGTTTCAAAAACTAACACAACCTACCCTTGCAGCCACCACTTAGAAATAGAGCATTCCTGGCATCCTTCATCCCCCTGCACAGTCAGGGGCAACTTCTCCCCACATATATCCTCTTCTTAACTTCAAATGAATAGATTAGTTACTTCTGTCCTTCAATTCCACATGAAATGAATGATTTTTGTAAATAGTCTGTGATTTAATTTCTTTCACCCCATTGTTGTATTTGAGATTCATCCATGCTGTTACATGTGACAATCTTTTTTTATAAATTTTACTTTATTCTCTGTAGCATTCAGTTATGTCAAGTCAGCAATTTATTGATCCTTTATGTGGTTATTTTTTATTTCAATTTGTATTATTCACATTCCACCCAGTTCATCTACTTACAGTGTATGAGTCAATGTTTCTAGTATATTCGCAGATAGGTGCAATCATCAGTATCACCAATTTTAGAACATTTATATCACCTCAACACAATACCATACCTTTAGCTGTCATCCTAATCAAATCCCCTGTGCTTTACAGCCTTAAGCAACTACTATTCTACTTTCTATCTCTATAGATTTGCCTTTCTCTTCTGGACATGTCATAAAGATGGAATCAACAAATATGGGGTATTTTGTGACTGCTGCCTTATACTGATATTGGAAAATCATGTTATTTCCAGCTGTGGTGCTATTAGAAATAATACTCCTGTCAACATTATACCTATCCATATATTATTTGTGTCTATGATACATCTTTCTGCTGGGATAGATGCCTAAAGTAGAACAGCTTAGACATAGGTTATGTTTATATTAGCTATGATTGATAGTACTAAATAGTTTTTCAAATTTACATTACCACTAGCATTGTATGAGAGTTTTCATTGCTCCACTGCCTCACCAACATTTGGTGTGGTTTCAATTTCCATTTATCTGAAGACTAATGAAAAAGAGCTGATTTTCAACTGATTTGTTAGTCATTAGACTATCTTCTTTAGTGAAGCACCTTTGGATCTTTCCATTTTTCTACTGGATTCTTTTTCAACTTATGTATTTGGTTTGCTTTTTAACTATCTCATTGTTAAATGTTAAATGAATGCAAATTTCTAGTGTTTAGTGAAGTCTAATTGATTATTCTTCCTTTGTGGTTAGTGGTTTTGCTATCCTATTTTAGAAATCATTGTCTAAAAAAGATCTCATCTGTTACCAAAAACAGTGTCTTTTTCTTTGAACATTTGTATCTACTAACCACATAGGATTGGCTTTGGAATAGTGGAAGAAGTTAAGGGTTAAATTTCTTTAATATAGTTATCCAGTTGACCCAGGTATTGTTCTTGAAAGATCCTCCTTTTCCCTCTTCTCTGCAGTGTCACCTTTGTCATAATTCAGTGCAAATATAAGTCATTGTAGATATTGAAATCAATAAACAAGAACTTTAAAGTAACCATAAGAACATATTAAGGAATCTTACTAGAGGTAAGATATGATTGATGGAGAGATGGGAATATTATCTATTGTCAATAGAGATATGGATAGGGCCTCCCTGGTGGCACAGCGGTTGAGCACTGGGTTGCGAAGCTGCCCGCAGCCTCTGCAGCGCCGGTTCTATCCCCAGCTGCCGGGCGAGTGTCCCACATGGCACGCAGACCTCCCCTGCCACCCACTGCTCCCCTCAGCAGTGCACTTCAGTCTGCCTGTTCTGCTCTCCGCTCTGGCTCTGGTGAACTCTCTCACCCTCCCATGCTTCTGACTGTATCCCAATCCTTGTATAAATAAATAATAATAATAAAAGAGATATGGATAATATTTTTTAAATAGATGAAACAGAATCCTAGAACTGGAAAATACATTACTTGAAGTTATTTGATGGGATTATTAGTAGGCTAGATACAGAAGGGGAAAGGAACATTAAGCTTGAAGATAGATGAATAAAAATCATGCAAATTTAAATACACTGAGGGGCCTCCCTGGTAGCATAGGGCTTAAGTCTCAGCGCTATCACACTATCATAGCTGTGGTCTGAGTTCAATGCCCAGCCAGGGAGCTAACCCATATATGGCACAGTAGACCTCTCCTGTCTTGCCCACTCTTCCCTTTAACATTATATTTCAGTAGATCCACCTGTTCTGCTCCCCTCTCTGTCTGTGGTGTATCCTCTCACCCCCCCACACCTCTGGCTTACACCCCAGTTCTGTGCTTAAAAAAAGCTTCTTTAAAAAACAAATTTAAATACACTGAGAAAAAATGTTTTAAATAACAAAGCCTCAGTGATTTATTTAGTAATATCAAGTAATCTAATATACATGAAAATGATCTCCTACAGGCAAAATGAAAAAGTGTGGGACAGAAAAATATTTGAAAGAGTATTAGCAAACACTTTCCAAACTTAAATAAATGTATTTTATCAAGGTTGTTTGGTTGTCAGTAGAGAGTTGATTCTAATTACCTAGCTTGCATGAATGGAATTTAGAAGTTAATATAAATAATTATAAACCTTTATATCTGCATGTATAAACAACAGGGCATTTTAAAGTCACATAAAATCTGAAAAAAATACCGTGTTGGCTGGAATTGCATCACTGTACTTTTTTAACACGAATGTTGCCCTCACTAAAGACTAGTAGTATCACAGCTTTTCAAAATATCCCCTCAATGCATTGTATGGCTTGCATGGATGACCTTTCTGACCTCTCCTTTTTTAATATCATTTTTTAATTAATGTAACATTGGCTTACAACATTCAAAATGATTTAGGGTAAATGTTCATCCCTCTTCAGATGTATGTTACCACACTACACCCACCATCAAAGACCCATAATTCTCTACCATAGTCTATTAGGCCCCTCCCCCACTTTGCTTCCCTCTCCCCTCTGTCCCTTTCTGATAGCCGCAATTCTATAGTCAGATTTCTACGGTTTCTTTTGACTTAGTTTTATCTGTTCCTTCCCTTTGTTTTCTTTGCATGCCACAGATAAGAGAAATTATCCAGTATTTGTCTTTCTCCTTCTGACTTATTTTGCTTAGTAAAATTCCCTCCAATCCCATCCATGTTGTTGCAAATGGCAGGATATGTTCATCTTTTTTATAGCTGTGTAGTATTCCATTGTGTTTATATACCACATCTTTATCCACTGATCTGTCATTGGGTACTTGGGTTGTTTCTATAACTTGGCTATTATAAATAGAGCAGCAATGAACATAGGAATGTATATGGCCCTTCAAATTAGTGCTTTCATACTCTTGGGGTAGATACCTAGGACTGGAATTGCTGGGTCATGTGATAGATCTATTTTAATACTTTAGAAACCTCCATACTGTATTCCACAGGGGCTGACCAGTCTACATTCCCACCAGTAGTGTACGAAGTTTCCTTTTTCTTCACACCCTCAACAACACATGTTGTTTCTGGTCTTTTTGATATGTGCCATTCTCACAGTATAATTTCATCTTCAGATGCTGGCATGACTCAAACCTTACTGGCTTCTTTCCATTTCAGGGCTTCTAGGATTATTTCTTCCTCTTCCTGAATGTTCCTCCCTCAAATATCCTGACTCTCTTCTTCTCAGATCTTTATTCGAATGTCATTTTCTCAATTAGATTAAGTGAAAACAAAAATCTTCCCCCATCCCCACCATGTTTTATCTATACCCTTTAATGGAAATGCTGTATATTTTCATTATTTAACTTCCTATTAGTGTTGTTTTTCCTACCACTAGAATAAAAGTACCCAGTGGGGGATGACGGAAATTTACCAGTTTTGTTCTTTGTAGTGTCTTTTATACCTTGAATGACTAAACAATTATAATTAACTTTTTTTTTCATGACTGACAATGTGGATAATCTCTCTTTTTTTTTAATATTTATTTATTTATTTATACAAGCACTGGGTACAGTCAGAAGCTTGGGAGGGCGAGAGAATTCACCAGAGTCAGAGCAGAGAGCAGAAAAGGCAGACTGACGATGTACACTGCTGAAGGGAGCAGCGGGCGGCAGGAGAGGTCTGCGCGCCATGTGGGACCTTTGCCCAGTGGCCAGGGATCGAACCGGCACTGTAAAGGCTGCGGACAGCTTCGCAACCCAGCGCTCAACCGCTGCGCCACCGGGGAGGCCCAGGATAATCTCTTTTTTAACCTAATAACCCTATCAAGGCATTTCTTCATTTTTTCAATCGATATGAAAGTCCTCATAGTATTCCAGCATTTTTATATTTTTAAGGTATATTTAAGTTTCTTGGCAAAAAGGATTATAGCAGTAAAAGCTCCAGCTTTTACCAAGGAGAATAACAAATGGGATAGGATTGTTTGCAAAGCAACCATAGGCTTTACCTTAGTAAATAGACTGAAAATTTCCTTTAACAGACCAAATTGCTCAGAGCCCCCTCATAAAGAAAACTACTTAGTGCTATAATCACAAACAAATTCCCCTATTCAGTTACAAGCTAATTTATATCAACTTTTTCTCTTTAGGCGGTCAGGCTTCAGGATGGACGATGGACTTTCAAAATGGAAAAAGATGGAAAATCAACAAAATTACCTTAACTGTGCTACCAGCTGAATGAGTATTTCTTTGTAGTATGTTCAGACTTAAGGAGAATTATATTCTTATATTATGTAATCTACCAAAAACCACTTAGCTACTGTTTTAATCTAGGTTATTTTCGAAGGCAGAGCCTGAGACAAAGCTATACACATTTTTGGGGGGAAGATGATCCCAAGGCACAGGAATGAGAGAAGAGTGAACAGGGAAAGAAGGAAAGAAAATCCACGCAAAATAAGGTAGCGTTACCCAATGGCCTAACACTGTTAATGGTTACTTAGTGCAGAAGCGTCTGAAGATTCTCATTAAACTTTGTCTAGAGATGAAAAGGAGAAGCATTTATCTCTCAGTGGCCTGTAGATTGCAAAGACATCAGCGCATCTCTGGTACCAGAGGATTGTGTGTCACAGAGAGAGAAGCCCTGAGACAGGGAGTTAGGTTCTTAGCCCTTGCCTGAAATAAGGCACTGTTATCACCGAGCAGGGTGAAACCTGCCCCGGGCTGTTCACCAGAGCTGGAGGTTGAGGAGATGGGAGAGAATGTATAAGAAATGCCTTATAAGCCTCTGGATATGTTGTTAGCCTTATGTAAGTCTGTTTACTCCCTTCTTGTCGAATCAAAATTTCTGTGGCCAGTACGAGGTTACACAAGGATTAAGTAAAAAGGTTAAATCTATTAGAATATATACCTTATAGTTTTATATAGAATATATAAAAAAAATTTATAGTTTTATATAGAATATATACCTAACAGTTTTAACCATGAGTGGTGTTTATAAGAAATAGAAAGTAACATGAGAAATTGGAAAATTAAAAAATAATTTTACATGAAAAATGGGGCCATTGGATAGAGATACCAGGTATCTTCTAAACTCAACCTCAGAAACAATCATGAATTGTTTGTAGAAAAATGGAGAAATAAAATTAACTATTTTCTTGTGTTTCTGTGCGCTTTGTAAATCAAATGTCATTACCTTTTCCTAACTTAGTGTTTCTACTGTCACCCAATGCTAGGATACAGAGTTTACAACCATGGAAGGGAAAATTGGTAGAAACACAGAATATTTCAGATAATTTCAGAGCTGGCGTTAATATTGGTTGAATTAAGGGAAAATTGCAGGCTTTGACCTGGAGTTCCTCTATGAGGTTTCCTTATATCAGAAACCGTTTTCTCTCTGCCTACACCCCTGTGATGTCATAATCACTCTCTTTTATGGAATTGCCACTAATAAGATAAAACCTTTGAGTTGTTCAGTTGAATGTGTGCTGGGCTCCTGCTATTTGCTATATTGGCACTCTGTGCATAAGATATACTATAAAACATTAGGTCCAATTTTCATAATACCTTTTCTTTTAAGGTATACCCAGAACATTTACCAAAACAGACTGTATGATCACAGATTTAATCTCAACAAATTTCAAAAGATTACATGGAGTATGAATTAAGCCAAAAGTCAATTACATAAAGATAAAACATTTCCCAAATGCTTATGGAAAATTTATAACTCTAAATATAAGTTTTATAAAAAGATGGGCTAGCAGCATTTCATGAAACCAAGAAAAAGCAGCTTTGCAGACATTGGACAACAGCAACAAAAGACTGATCCCTGAGGGAGAGAGGCTTAACAAGATGACCCTACAACTGTCCTGCCTCTGTATGTTTAAGTGCTCTGGATCACATTGCAAAAGGTGAAGCACAAGCAAAGCAGAGGAGTATTTCTGAGTTGAGAAGACAAAAATTGAAGTTGAGTGAGAGACTGAAATGGCTTGAGTTTTTAACGGCAGAGTATCATCAAAGAAAAAAGAATGCAGAGGGAAAAAAGTTCCAGAACTCTACACCCAGATCTTTTGTTTCCACTGCTAAACATGACACTTAACAATTCCCAAAACTATCGATAGCATGAGAGCCTTCACTGAGAACTCCATTCACTAGAGAGCCCAAATTATACCTTAAATATTTAAGTTATGGCTAAAGGCTAAACTATCCCAACAGTAAAATCTACCAACACTTGCCCAAAGCAAACCTCAATAGTATGAAGCTGAATAGCAAGTAACTACCTGACAGAACAAAGTCCAAATTTGTTAGTTCAGGTCCTCTAAGAAGCAATAAATCAAATTGACGATTAGATTTATAAGAGACTTCAACACTCAACTTGAGTGTTGAAATAGAGATGAAGCCACAGGAGGCAGAGTCAGCCTGCAACACAAATCCAAGAAAGTTTAAGATCAGGCTGATACTCTCTCAGTAATCATGCCCTTTTAGGTTCGCTTTGCCAGAATCATCTAGTCATAGTTACAGGGGGTGAGGGAGCGCCAGGAGTCACCAAGCAGACCACCTGAGATCCACACACATCCTTCCTTGTCCTGTTGTGTAGAAGCAACCTGACATCATGGTCAATTACCCTGTGAGTTTGATGACTCCTCAACTGCATGCCCCTAGACACAAGAAACACAGTGCCTAGTGGTAACCATTGTAGCTCAAGGGAAACCTCACTGTAGCTGTTGGCAAGAGTATGCCTCTTGGAGACCTCTAAGCTTACACAGCATAAACGCACAGGGCAGAAAACACAAATACTTCCAATAAGTCATCGCAAGTGTCATAAATGAAGCCACTCCCTTTTGCTAACTCATTTGACTCAGTCCTCCTATTGCAGACCCAGAACCACATAGGTCTGGAAGAGTGAATACACTGTATCCTGAAAGATAACAGCCAGTGCTTTCAGAATATCCCTCAAAGCTCATACTTTGCCTGGCCTTTAGAAGACCTTTGCAGAATCCCATGAGGCTGGCTGCATATATGAGGTTACAGCATAGTCTGGTAGGTAACAAGTCCATATCCTACACTTCACCTTCATCGCCATAAAGTGACCAGATACTGGGTAAGCCCTGATGAGTGCTGGCTGAGATTCTGGGTAAGACAGAGAAATCTGTACTACAACTAGGTTCTTCTCCTTCTAAGGAAAAACTACTGGCCCTTCCTGGGTCAGAAAACTGAGCAAAGGGTTGGGCTATTTCATTAAGGCCAAAGCCCCTATCTCTTCCTTTTACATTTTTACCTTACTGGCTAGAGATGTTCAGCAGCATTCTTGTTGTTTGTTCATCCTCACATTCTGACCTCCTAGATAAAAAACCCTCAAAATTCAGTGCCAGAAATATGCTGCTCATCATGCCGCATGCTGTTTCTTTTTTTCTTTAAGATTTATTTATTTATGCATACAAGAGCTGGGGTACAGGCCAGAGATGCGAGGGGGTGAGAGAATTTACCAGAGACAGAGCGGGGAACAGAACAGGTAGACTGACTGAAATACACTGCTGAGGGGAGCAATGAGCGAGACAGGAGAGGTCTGCTGCACCATGTGGATTGGCCAGGGATTGTACTCATGCTGCAGAGGCTGCGGATTGCTTCAGAGTACGGTTCTTAACCCCTTGTGCCACCAGAGAGACCTTACATGCTGTTTCTTAAAATGCCTGAATATATAGTATTTTTCTTCCCTTATCAAGCTAAAGCACTTCTCTAGTGAGATTGTCCTGGATTTAACTGTAGCCATCTACCTAGGAGCTAGGAGAGAAGATGGAGGCTTTTCATGAAGAGCATCTACCTATTGCCTTGTCAAGGAGGGGGTCTTTGTAGCACCTTCCACCATAGGGGAAATCCATAGCTTTCCAGAAAGTGCTATACAGCCTTATATGACCACATTGGTAAATTCTTCCAAATTTTTAAGAGGAAAAAAACTACCAAATTTACATAACTTTTTTCTACTGAATAGAAAAACATATATTTCCTAGCACATTTTATGAGACAAATGTATCTTTGATACCAAAACCTGACTGAGGACGTTACAAAAAAGTAAAAATCATAGATGGAGCTGACATAAAAGTAGGATTGCCAATTTAGACCCAAAGATTCACAGAAATAAGAGATTATCTCCATTATAAAGTTTTGCTGATCACCTCAAGAAGATAAATAAAAGGCACAAGCAAAACAGAGAGAAGTCCTAAAAAGTGCCAATGGCTTCCCAGGTCCTCTTTTCTTGCATTAGATAAACTATGAGGACAAGCTAGAATGAAATCTTCACTATGACGGGTCACCTCACACAACATAAAACATTTTGGTTCTCTATACTTAGATGATTATGTAACTTATAAGTCATTTTCGTAGAAGCCATCTCCATAAATTCATAGATTCTGGTTTTGTTTACCATAGTTAATTTTAAATCAGTGTCATCCTGTTAAAAATCACTTCATAGATGTAAACTAAACCCTAGTAATTAATATTACTGTATTTACATAATGTCTGCTATCAATGTTTAGAAAACAATTATCCTCAGTTACCTTCCCCCCCCCAAACCCCCCCACAAAATAGCCCCCAGAACACTTCTAAAAGAGCAATTAATGGGAGGCTAGCTATTTAACTCTTTCATGCTAAGTAGCCAATAAATCTTACAAATGTAGATGCCAAAACTAAAATAAATATTACAAACAGAATCTGCAAAGAGGCTAATACATTATGAAGTTAGTTTAACATTTAAAATTAATTAATATAATTCATCATATAACAATAAATGAGAAAAACCAAATGAAAATCCCAACAGATGCAAAATAAGCAATTGACAAATCAACACTCACTAACATCATAAATTATCAGCAAGCTAGAAACAGAAGGAAGCTTACATAACATCATAAGGTTATCTGCTAAAAAAACAAAAACAAATGTAATATTGATACTTAATCATAAATATGGAAACTTTTCCATTAATACTAACTAATTAGGATTAATGCAGAGATGTTCACTCTCTTACCTTGATTGCACTTATCCTAGCCAAAAGAGGGAAAAAGAGAGAGAGGAGGAAAAGTACAGGAATAAATCTCAAAACAAAATAAATAAAATTATCCCAGAACACATGACTCTGTATGCAGAAAATGTGAAACCTACAAATAAATTCATCTACATGGTGAACACATTGAGTGATATAGAAACATCCTATCAAGGGGCCTCCCCAGTGGCGCAGCTGTTGAGCGCTGGGTTGCGAAGCTGCCCGCAGCCTCTGCAGCACCGGTTCGATCCCCGGCTGCTCCCCGGCCACCGGGGGAGGGTCCCACATGGCGCGCAGACCTCTCCTGCCGCCCGCTGCTCCCCTCAGCAGTGTACTTCGGTCCTTCTGCCTGCTCTGCTCCCCGCTCTGGCTCTGGTGAATTCTCTCACCCTCCTGCGCTTCTGACTGTACCCAGTGCATGTATAAACAAAACAAACAAACAAATAAACAAATAAATAAAATCTGCTTCTATAAAAAAATTTTAAAAAAAAGTTAAAAAAAAATTTATAAAAAAAAAAAAGAAACATCCTATCAAAATATGCATTATACATCCTTATACTGGACAAATTGGACAAACTAAAGTATTTAAAATTCATAGTTTCAAAAACATCAAACACATATGAATAAACCAATTATAAGAGCTACAATTTTTCTACAATGAAAATAAAATATTGCTAAGGGAAATTAAGGAAGATTTAAATAAATTGAAGTATAAACAATGTTAATGAGAGGAAGATTCAGTATTTTAAAAATCAATATTTTTAATTTGCTCCAAATTTATCTGTAGATGCAGTCAACATTAAAATTCCAGCAGGTTTTTCTGAGTCAGTTAATAAACTGAATCTAAAATGTTTATGCAAATAGAAAGGACCAAGAATAGCTAATACAGTGTTAAGGAAGAATAAGTTGAAAGACTTACACTACCAGCTATCAAGACCCACCAAAATCACAAATTATGACAGGTGGATTTTGCATAGAGAATAATAGGCTAGTGATTAGAACAGAGGAGTAAAATTACAGTTATTTTTCTCTTGAAGCAAATGCTTCCTTCTTATCCTAATACTATCTCCAACTCTTGTTCATCCCCTATTCAAATCAAACTATAAACTTTGTGCCTTGGGGAAGAGAGACCAACAAAACTTCATCAAAGGAAGCATGCAAAAGAAAAACTAGTTAATTGATTTTTGTATTTCCATCAACCAAAATCATGGCACCAAATGCAGGGTTGGAAAGATATTTGTTTAGGGCCTCCCTTGTGGCACAAGGGGTTAAGACATAACCTACAGAGCTATCTGCAGCCCCTGCAGCCTGAGTTTGATTCCTGGCCAGGGAGTTACCCACATGGTGCAGCAGACCTCTCCTGACTCGCCTGCTGCTCCCCTCAGCAGTGTACTTCTGTCGATCTGCCTGTTCTGTTCCCCACTCTGTCTCTAGTGAATCCTCTCACCCACCCACCCCCCACCACCTCTGGCCTGTACCCCAGTTCTTGTATGCATAAATAAATAAATCTTTAAAAAAATATACTTGTTTAGCGAATCACCTCCATGCCCTACCTCCTCCAAGCTCATTTTAATGGAAGAAAATTATATCTCAGCACAATTGAGAAGACAATAAATTACAATTGGAGAGAAAAATAAGGGTGTTAATTGTTGGCAACAGTGAAAATAAAGAATTCCCAGGGGAAAAAATGCATGTGGAATAGAGTGCCCTACTTCCACCTGGCTTTCCTGAGAGCACTTTATAGCATTGTTTTAAAAATTACAGCATTAAAAGTCGGGGTAGAAATATCTGCATTGGATAACTAGGCAGATCGATCCTAAAGTACCTCATGATTACTGTGGGGTCACAGGCTCTAACTAATGTTTTTCTCAGTATGCTTAAAATACTTGAGAAATTACCCCAAGAACTGACAGTTCTGAGCACCTCTTGACTAGAGACACAGTGTGAACTCTTTAAAGTGCTAGAGGGAGATGCAGGCATCTTATCAGATGTCAGCATGATGGATAAATATTGCTGAAGACCAGAAAAGGCAGTGTTCATTTCAGTTGATACCAGTTGTGAACAGATGTCTGTCAAGAACCATATGATCTTGTCCAAAGTCATGACACCACTTATGTCCTCTAGAATTTATATGTAGCCCTGTGTGGAAGAGGAATAGATGTTGTGTTGATCTATTTCAAAATATAATGTCTGTTTATCTGGAAAAAGAGTAAAGTTAAGGATATGTGTGTGTGTGTGTGAGTGTGAGTGTGTGTGTGTGTGTCACTAAGCAGAGAGACAGCTTAAGAAATAAATTAAGGAGCATCTCTGGTGGTGCAAGGGATTAAGTATCAGCACTATGAAGCAGTCTGCAGCCACTGCCGCACAAGTGCAACACCTGGCCAGGGAGCAACCCACATGGCACAGCAGACCTCTCCTGTCTCGCTTGCTGCTCCCCTCAGCAGTGTATTTGATTCAATCCACCTCTTCTGCTCCCCCTCTGTCTCTGGTGAATCCTCTCATCCCCCGCACCTCTGGCCTACATCCCAGCTCTTGTATGCATTAATAAATAAATCTTCAAAAAAAGAAATAAATTAAGTTCAGTTATGGGAAAATAAAATCATTTTTCTGCACACCTGGGCATGTGACTTGTAAGCCCATAAATAAAACAGCAACACGAAAATTTTCAAGACGCATTTACAGGCAGGGGCGCCTGAAGCAAACCATCTGTATTCAGTTCTTTTAACACAGGCTGCAAGGAAGGAGCTCTAAGATTAGGGAAACATTTTCAAATTATGTTCTGTGGAACACTAGTTCCATAGGATATGAATTGATGTTAAGAGAGAAACAAAGTTGGTAGGTTTTTTCAGTGCCAGGTTCTCAGTCATTCATATGCAAAAGTTTAGTATAACCCTCCAAAAGCAAAGTTTTGAACTGGCCCATGCGGCAGCATTATGACTGATGTACAGCAGAATCTACCTTCAAAGGATTCCTTCTAAATTTGCTCCGAACACTGGCAACTGTTAGCCCAGTGTGGGACCTGCCTCAGCTGCAGAACATCACCTCACAAAGCGTTACGCCCCGCCCCTTCATGGAGTTGCTCACTTGCCAAGACCTATCACTACTCAGTCGTTGCCTCAAGGCAACTCTAAAGGTCATTCCAAATCCGGAGGCCCCTGTAGTGTTGATCAAGGCTGTTGTTGGACTTTCATTACAACTTGAACCCTCTACCCAGTCCTGCTTCTTTCTCTTTTTTTCAGCCAGTATTGGTCCCGAGAGCATTTCTTAATAAACATCCTGCAGATTAAACTGCACCTCAGAGTCTGCATCCTGGAGAAGCCAGGCTGGGACACCCCACTTTCCAATTTTGTTTGTCCAACACAGGCTTTTAATAGTTGTATCTAGTAGCATGGGGTTTAAGAAACACGTTTTGGATGCCAGTGAGTGCAGTATGAGAAGGTGGTATTTTTGTAGGAAGGAATGGGAGAGGTACTTGATACTTGAACACCAGCCCATGCATTCCTTTGAAATTTGAAACCAACCGAATTTGAGATGTAACTCTAATGGTTAAAAGTACTACAGGATACATTCTCTAGTGAAACAGATGGAGAGGATGTAAATATTATATGACCTGTGCAAATATACTTTCTTTTTCCTATAAAAATGCTTAAATCTCTAAGGTGATCAACAGTGTTTGATAAAATGTACTCATTTCTGCCTGGAAATACAAATATTTTTCATTCACAGCTGCCTTTGGATCTTAGTGGGAGAAGAAGGGGGGATGTATAATAAAGGCCTTTGAAAATCAGTTTCCAAGAAGTGAAAACTGGGAAGTAGGAGTCAAGAAAACTGAAAAATCCTTATAGAACTGTAAAAGCTTTCCCAAACGTCCAATGGATTATTATACACTAAACTTACTAAAATATTTGTGTCGGTTAAGCCACTGACTAACATCATTTCAAGAGTAACTGTATTACCCAAAAAAAAAAAAAAAGGAATGAATGAATATAAACATTTTTTAGCATACTTTTGAAATAGTGATTTTTGTATTAAACACTACTTTGTAACAAGGACTTGGCTTGAAGACTGACACCTAAGTGATCAGAGACAGGGAGCTGCCAGGCTAAACGGTCAGCACACTGCAGTCCCCAGTAAGATGAGATGCAGGCAGCCTCTACAAATGTGGCTTGGAGGGGGAGGTGGTGGAATTTGCTTCAGCTCACTTGAATAAGCTACTGTGTATGGCTCACAAGGGTCCCGTTCTTAATGAGGTGGTGCGTAGCAGCAGCACACTGTGAATCCAAATAGCAGATGGCAGCACTGTTGAGTAGGCTGGCAGTCTGATGTCTAGCCACCAACTGGCAGCAATCATTATTAAACTGATTCATGAGCCCAGGGAAAATCTTCATAAGAGTCCTAGCAAATGTGAGCAGTGAGAAGCAAATGATCTATCGCTACCCTTTATGAATACTACCTATATCTTTAAAAACATTATTCCCCAAGGCAATGTGCAGGGAGAAATGGCATGGTGTGTGGAACTGAAGGCCCCATTTTTCCTACATACTCATATATTTTTAAACATGATAGCTATGATTTCTCTATTTGGTGAATAGCTTTTACTCGAAGGAAATAACTTCATAGCATTCACCCTATGGACTCATGGTAAATATTCAATGACAGGCAACCATTCTATAAATAAAGATTCCTTGGAAATGGTATTGCTGAATTAATAGCAACATATTCTGCCTCACATAATGAAGTAATGCCCTAAACCGCTCATAGTGCATTTACCTGAGGCAGGTAACATCCTTGGTGAAAAGCTTGTTGTGATCACACTTAGTTAGAAATGCAGATTAGGAGAGTCACCAGTTTTAGAAAACAGTTCTAAACCAAAGGGCTTTCACAAGAAAAAAATCTTGAAGGTATTAGGTTTTTTTTTTTTTAAATAATAAATTTTATTTTTATATTCCCCCATACAACTGCACATGCCCCATTCTGATCCCAATCCCTCCCCTCCCGACCGCCACCCCCCAAAAAGTGTCTCTGGTTCATAGTTTTTTGTTGATTTTGATTTTCACTTTCTTATAGTTATTCATTTTCCTGATCCCTTATTTAAGTTTTCTAGATTCCTGCTATGAGTGAGACCATCCGGTATTTTTCTTTTTCTTTTTGGCTTATTTCGCTGAGCATGATCCCTTCCAGCGCCATCCATGTTGCTGCAAATTGCATGTGTTTATCTTTTTTGAATGCTGAGTAATATTCCATGGTATATATGTACCACATCTTCTTGATCCAGTCATCTATTTTTGGGCATTTGGGCTGTTTCCAAAGCTTAGCTATTGTAAATAGTGCTGCTATAAACATAGGGGTGCAGGTGTTCTTTGGAATTGATGTTTCTGTGTCCTTTGGGTAAATACCTAGGAGTGGAATTGCTGGATCCTGTGGAAGCTCTATGTTTAGTAGGTCCAGAAATCTCCACACAGCTCTCCATAGTGGTTGGACCAGTTTGCATTCCCACCAACAGTGCAGGAGAGTTCCTTTTTCTCCACACCCTCGCCAACATTTGTTGTTGCTAGTTTTTTTAATATGTGCCATTCTCACTGGTGTAAGATGGTATCTCATGGTAGTTTTGATTTGCATTTCCCTGATTACAAGTGATGTTGAACATTTTTTCATATGTCTGTTGGCCATTTGCATTTCCCCTTCAGAGAAGTTTCTTTTTAGCTCTTCTGCCCATTTTTTGACTGGGTTATTTTCTTTGTTGTTGTTGAGTCTCATCAGCTCTTTGCAGATTTTTGTGATCAGTCCTTTATCATCAGTGTTGGGTGCAAAAATGTTCTCCCAGTTGGTGGGGTTTCTCTTTGTTTTTGTTATTGTCTCTTTTGCTGTGCAGAAGCTCTTTAATTTGATGTAGTCCCAGCTGTTTATCTTTGCCTTCACTATCACTGCTTTGGGTGATGTATCTGTAAAGATGTCTTTGACGTGCAAATCACGTAGTGTTTCACCTAT
The DNA here is from genome assembly GCF_964194135.1 of Talpa europaea. Taxonomy (NCBI): domain Eukaryota; kingdom Metazoa; phylum Chordata; class Mammalia; order Eulipotyphla; family Talpidae; genus Talpa; species Talpa europaea. The sequence continues at coordinate 91,293,361 of NC_140070.1, forward strand.
ATTTCCTTCTATGTATTTTATGGTTTCAGGTCTCATGTCTAGTTCTTTAATCCATTTTGAGTTGATTTTTGTGTATGGTGTGAGGTAGTGGTCAAGCTTCATTCTTTTGCATGTAGCAACCCAGTTTTCCCAGCACCATTTATTGAACAAACTTTCTTTGCTCCAATGCATAGTCTTTGCTCCTTTGTCAAAGATTAGTTGACCATAAATCTGTGGGTTTATTTCTGGATTTTCTATTCGATTCCATTGGTCTGTATGTCTGTTCTTGTTCCAATACCATGCAATTTTGATGATTATGGCTTTGTAGTAGAGTTTGAAGTCTGGGAGTGTGATGCCTCCATTTCCTTGTTTTTTTTTCAGTAGAGCTTTGGCTATTCGGGGTTTTTGGTGATTCCATATGAATTTCATCAATAATTGTTCTATTTCTTTGAAGAATGACATTGAAATTTTGATTGGAATAGCATTGAATCGGTATATTGCTTTTGGTAGGATGCCCATTTTGATAATGTTTATTCTTCCAATCCATGAGCAGGGGATGTCTTTCCACTTCTTTGTGTCTTCTTCTATTTCTTTTAACAGTGTTTTATAGTTTTCTTTGTATAGGTCCTTTACCTCTTTTGTTAGATTTATTCCCAAATATTTGATTTTTTTTTGTTTCGATAATAAAAGGGATGGTTTTTTTGATTTCTTCTTCTTCAGATTTATTGTTTGTGTATAGGAAGGCTACTGACTTTTGCGTGTTGATTTTGTATCCTGCCACTTTACTGAATTGATTGATAAGTTGAATTAGTTTTTCTGTGGAGTTTTTGGGGTTCTCTATGTATATTATCATATCATCTGCAAATAGTGATAGTTTGACTTCTTCTTTTCCTATTTGGATTCCTTGTATGTCTTTCTCTTGTCTTATTGCTCTGGCTAGGACTTCCAGTATTATATTGAAAAGCAGTGGTGAGAGTGGACATCCTTGTCTTGTTCCAGATCTTAATGGAATTGCTTTCAGCTTTTCACCATTGAGGATGATACTGGCTGTTGGCTTGTCATAGATGGCCTTTATGATGTTGAGGTATGTTCCTTGTATACCAAGAATTTCAAGGGCTTTTATCATGAATGGGTGTTGCACTTTGTCGAAAGCTTTCTCAGCATCTATTGATATTATCATATGGTTTTTATATTTCTTTTTGTTGATGTGTTGGATAACGTTGATTTATTTTTGGATGTTAAACCATCCTTGTGTCCCTGGAATGAATCCTACTTGGTCGTGGTGAATTATCTTATGGATACATTGTTGGATTCTGATAGCTAAAATTTTATTGAGGATTTTTGCATCAGTGTTCATTAGGGAGATTGGCCTGTAGTTTTCCTTTTTTGTGTTGTCCTTATTCGGTTTTGGTATTAGTGTAATGTTGGCTTCATAGAACGTGTTTGGTATTATCCCTTCCTTCTCAATTTTTTGGAAGAGTCTGTGAAGGATAGGCACTAATTCGTCTCTGAATCTTTGGTAGAATTCATTTGTAAATCCATCAGGTCCTGGGCTTTTGTTTTTGGGAAGGTTTTTGATTACCATTTCAATTTCGCTGCTTGTAATTGGTCTGTTTAGGTGTTCTATTTCTTCTTTATCTAGCTTTGGGTGATTGTAGAGTTGTAGGAATTTGTCCATCTCCTCTAGATTGTTGAACTTGTTTCCATATAACTGTTCATAGTAGTTACTGATTATCCTTTTGATTTCTGCTGTGTCCGTTGTGATTTCTCCTCTTTCATTGATGATCCTGTTTATTTGTGCTTTCTCCCTTTTTTCCTTTGTGAGCCTGGCTAGGGGTTTGTCTATTTTATTGATTTTTTCAAAGAACCAGCTCTTGGTTTCATTGATCTTTTGGATTGTTTTTTTAGTTTCAATTTCATTTATTTCTGCTTTGGTTTTTATTATCTTTTCTTCTACTGGTTTTGGGGTTTTTTTGTTGTTCTTTTTCTAGATCTTTGAGCTTCGAGATTAGGTTGTTTCTTTGAGTTCTTTCTTGTTTCTTGATGTGAGCTTCTATTGCTATATATTTTCCTCTTATTACTGCTTTTGCTGCATCCCATACATTTAGGATATTGGTGTCCTCCTTGTCATTCAATTCAAAGAATTTTTTAATTTCTTCTTTGATCTCCTCGTTAGTCCAGTGGTCTTCCAGTAGTGTGGTTTTTAATCTCCATGAGGTAGGATAGTTCCTTGCCTTCTTTTTATGGTTTATTTCTAGTTTGATGCCTTCATGGTCAGAAAAGATGGTTGATATGATTTCAATCTTGGTGTATCTGTTGATGTTTGTCTTGTGCCCCAGTATGTGATCAATCCTGGAGAATGATCCGTGTGTGCTTGAGAAAAATGTGTACTCCGTTTTTTTTGGGTTTAGTGTTCTATAGATGTCTGTTAAGCCCAAATGCTCTAGGTCCTTATTTAGAGCTTTAGTTTCTTTACTTATTTTTTGTCTTGTTGATCTATCCATTGTTGATAGTGGTGTGTTGAAGTCTCCCACTACGTATGTGTTTTCTCTGATGTCTGTTTTCAGAGAGGACAACAGTTGTCTGATATATTTTAGTGCTCCTTCGTTTGGTGTGTATATGTTAATGAGTGTTATTTCTTCTTGAAGTATTGTCCCCTTGATCATAATGTAGTGACCATTGGGGTCTCTTTTTATTTTTTTGAGTTTGAAGTCTGTTTTTCTGATATAAGTATAGCTGTTCCTGCATTCTTTTTTTGGTCCATTTGCTTGTAGGATTGTTTTCCATCCTTTAACTTTGAGCCTATTTTTATCTTTTGTAGCTAAATGTGTTTCCTGGAGACAGCAAAAGGTTGGGTTTTGTTTCTTAATCCAGGCTGCAACTCTTTGTCTTTTTATTGAAGAGTTTAGTCCATTTACATTTAGAGTTAATATTGATATGTTAGCATCTATATTTGCCATTGTGTTTGTCTTTCCTTTGATTTTATTTATTTATTTTAATAAATTTTTTTTTTTTTTTGGTCTTCTTTCGTTGTTATTCGTCCCTCTGAGGTTCTGGCTTTAGGATTCCTTGTAGTATTTTTTGGAGTGGGGGTTTAGTCGTAATGAAATTCCGGAGTTTCTCTTTGTCTGGGAAGGTCCATATTCTTTCTTCATAGAGGAAGGAGAGCTTTGCGGGATAGAGTATTCTTGGTTGGCATCTGTTTTCTTGGAGTCTGTTGACTATGTCCCTCAACTCTCTCCTTGCCCGTAGTGTTTCTTCAGAGAAGTCTGATGTCAGCCTGATTGGTTTTCCTTTGAATGTTATCTGTTTCTTCCCTCTTGTCAGCTTCATTATTTTTTCCTTGTCCTGGATTCTTGGGAGCTTTACTATTATGTGTCTTGCTGTGTTTTTCCATTCGTCGTGGAAGTTTGGTGTTCTTCTTGCTTCTTGTATATCAATTTTCAGCTCCTTCTTCGCATTTGGGAAGTTCTCTTCAATTATCTCCTGGAATATTTTCTCTGTTCCTACATCTCTCTCCTCTCCTTCTGGAATTCCTATAACTCTTATATTTCCTTTCCTCATGGAGTCAGATAGTTCCCGAAGTCTTTCTTCATTCTTTTTCCTTCGTACTTCTCTTTCCTTTTCTGTTTTGGTTCTTTTTATTTCTGTGTCTTCAAGAGTACTTATTCGTTCTTCCATTTCATCTATTCTGCTTCCATTGCTTTTCCCAGAGTTCTTTAGTTCCTCCATTAATTCTTTGGTCTCTTGCATTTCTTTTACTTCCCTCTTTAGGGACTCAATTTCATTCTTCTGACCATTGTTTTCCCTCTTTAGGGACTCAATTTCATTCTTCTGACCATTGTTTTCCCTCTTTAGGGACTCAATTTCCTTCTTCTGATCATTGTTTTCCTTTATGACTTCTGTCACTTTTTTAATCAGGGCAATTTTAAATTCTCTCTCTGGAAGGCTCAGAAGTTCTTCCAAGTTACTGTCGTTGCAATCTGGAGGGTGGTTTTCTTTTTGTGGTGTGCTTCTTTCCTGAGGCATTGTTAGGTTGCGTGTGGTTCTTCTACTCCCTACTGTCTATTTTCTAATTTGTCGTATGCATTGGGACACTGTGTTGCTCGGACTGGCCGTCATCTTGGGTGAACTTCTCCGCTCCCCTCTGGCTCCTCCAGGAACCATCTCTGGCTTCTGGGGGAGCTTTCTGCTGGTTTTAGGCAGTCTTTACTGAAGAAATGTCCCTGTTCTAAACTGGCGAAGCAGGACGCAGTCCCTGCGCATCCGGTCTCAGGCACACTCTTCTGCGTGCCCGGTCTGCCCCAGACGTGGGTGCCTGCTCCCTCTGTGGGCTCAGACTGCTGGTTGGAAGGGGCCTAACTGCTGGCGTGGGCTAACTTCCCAGCTGGCCACTGGGTCCTCCGAAGCCTTCTGCCCTTTTCAAGAAGTCTTAAGAAATTTCCCTGTTCTATGGGGTGTTAGTGACTTTTTTCTGGTCACTAGGTGGCGCCAGAGATCTCTCCTATTGTCCTTGGGGGGCTGTTTTTCAACCCCCCCACCCCCGTGGGACAGGGAACAGAGAGCGAGAATGGTAGGGTAAACGTCAACGGCTTTGGGGTGCTGTGTCTGCCTTGTGCCCCACCATCGTGGAGAACCCACGCCCAGAATTTCGTGCCCCGGGTCTCAGTTCAAAGCCCTCAGGTCCAGGACGCGGGCTGTAGCCCAGTTCAGTGGCGCGGGAATGGCGCCTTTTGCACCCAGCTCCCGTGCCTGGGCACCTGGTTCCTGCTTACTCAGTGAGGGACTTTCACCCCTGTGAGGGCCTCCGCGCGTCTCCCCGCAAGCCTAGGTCGCAGGCGTGGGGACCTGGGCAGCCGCAATCCCGGTCCACGTTTGCTTTTCAAGCGCGCCAAGCACGCCGCTTTTCCGCGCAAGCTTACCGGCCGGCCCGGGGCTGTGTGCAGGTCTCCTCCAGAGTCTTTTTGTTCTTCTCTCGGTATTAGGTTTTTTAATTCTGTTTTGACAAATCAAAATGCTAAGGCAACAGCATTTTTTTCTTTTCAAATATTGTCAAGATCTGTTATTTGTCACCAATTAAGGCAATTTCTACATCTCTAGATAAAGAAGACTTAAGGAAAGACTTTTATGAAACATAAAAGCAAAATACTTGACATAAAAACATCAATCCTTCCTGTTCTCTAAATCTTCATTACGTTTGCTTTCAAAATTGAGATGCTAGATTTCTCTTATGTCATATAATAAGAAAATACTACAGTCAAATATCAGGTATTCCACATGCTACAATCACAGCTTTTATTATGTAATCTTTTATGATTACTTTTGAATGGAAGCAAAAATGTAAGTCTTTTTAAGAGAAGTATTAAAATTTCTCTGAATGAAGTTTCTTTTGGCTTTAGCGCTTTGGTAAACCAATTCAGGCTGAACTGCCACTTAGAAATTCTGGAGACTTTTGTGACCTTTTTCAAACATGAGGGTGATTCCCTCCCAAAGTTAGATATCCCTGACAATAAAGTTCAAATGCAATATCACACTACCTTCAAGTTTCTCAATATTCTCCCTAAACAAGAAGTCAGATGCCAGAAGTCATCATATACCTTAATATTTGCGGCAAAAAAATCCAACAAATCAATGAGGGGTTTATTCACATTTGCCAGTCTCTTGATTACTTTGTAAGAAATAAACCAGGGGTAGAAGATGGTATATCCATATCTTGTTCTGCCTGAGAAAATAAATGCCATGTGTTAAAAGAAATCTGAAAATGATGGCACATGAATTCTATAAAATGGCTGGAATCCCTCAAAATATTGAACAACTTAGACAGACTTATGTTTTTATCAAACATTATAAAATGTTTATGTTTTATTTAAACATAATTTTGTATTTCCTAGATATTAGGAAAATATGGTATAATGAATATTTTTCCTGGGTATTGGGTTATTCTCCAAGGACAGTATAAAAGAAAACTACTAATGGATAGTGTAGTTAAGAGAAAGTATTTCCAGGTGTTCTGATGCACTCATAAAGACCTGAAGATGAGTAGGTGGACTGAAAGTATTACAGAGGCTCAATTTGAGTAACTCAGTCATATTACCAAAAGATGAATATTCTCTCTTAAAACAGAAGAATTCTAGCAATTATGAACTGCAGATACTGGAAATGCATTCCTTGAAACTTTCATGTACCAGGTAGTTGTTTTTGTTCTCTACCTTTCCCTGAATCTATCCTTATCAAATATACCAATGGTATCCATTTAGTGAAAAATCAAAGTTTTGTTCTCAGACTTACTCTAACTCTCCAAGGCTTTTAATGCAATTGATCACTACCACCACCTTAAAACACTCGATTGGCTTGGTTTCCAGGCAAGTAGTGCATTTGCTTGCTTTTTTTCCTCTTTTACTACAGTTCATTATAAGTTTGCTGCTTAGCTTCTCATCAAAATCCCCATGTTTTGAAATCTGAATATTCCTAGAAACTCTGCTGTGTATACATTCTGATATCTGAATGAAGGTACACATTCTACTATACACTCTAATAAGGGCAGCAACTATTTGTGTCTGAATTACTGCGTGATGTCCAATACATAGTACACATAGAATTATTTGTTGAAGGAATGAATGAATAGTGGAGCAACATCTACTTTTAAGAGATGGGTGTAAGAACAATGATGATAACCTAGAAATTAAATAGTTCTTAACAGTAGTTTATTAAGGTAGGGATATATATCATAATCCTTATCATTGCAGAATCCAAAATTAAGGTTTAGTCAAGCCAGTAACTTATCCAATAACATGCAGCTTCTAAGTGTGAGAACTGAGACTTGCACTCCTATCATCCAAAGGCCACGTTCTTAATGCAGTACTACATGTATTGATGTGTACCAAAGAAAAATAAGGAATAGGAACCCTGCTTCAGTTTGCAGATTTCCTGGCACTTTGCTACAGTGAGATAGTCTTGACGTTGATAGCTCTGATGATAACAGGACAACAGATGCTGTTTTTCTTACATTCAAAAAGAAAAGGACCTTCTTACCTGTAAAATGCAGATGAAATTACTATCAGTCTACCATCTATCTTTTTACTAAAATAAGATAATGTATAAATATAAATATTAATCACTGTCCAAAAATCCTGGATGATTTTTATTCTTCAGTTATTTCTACTGCAAGGTACTGAAAGAAGAGATGAAGTAGAGAGAAAGAAAATCTCCTTACTGACAGGAACAGAGTAGAGAGAAGGAAGAAGACAATCTAGAAGGAGGTAGAACATCGCTTATATACCCAGCTCTTTCATGTAGAGAAATGGAAGGAGAGGAAATGATTTCTAGTTTCCATGTAAAATATAATGAAAACCTACTACACAATTAAGGAATTAAAAGTTCATTGACTAAGCCAACCTATATTATTTTTTTTCAAAAATGGAAAATCATAAGGACAAAAGTATGCTGATAGCATAAATTTTAAAAAAGGCAATTCTTCAGTTAATTCATTTTTTTTCTGGTTTGGTTTCACTTTCCATTTACTCCATAGACATTACAATTAGCATATCCCAAGGATGAGGAGATTGAGTAGGCAGGGATGTTTGATTAATGAAGTAGCACTGATCCAAGGACCTCTTGCTCCTCACAACAGGTCTTTTTAACTGTAATCAGGTAGTACAACTAGGAATACTCCTCAAATTCCCTGAACTACTGAATTCCAAGTCGTCGTATTAATTTTTTTTTTTTTTTTTGTGGGACCCTCGCACTGGCCGGGAACGAACAGGAGCTGCAGAGGCTGTGGGCAGCCTTGCAGCCCAGGGCTCAACCTCTGTTCCACTAGGGGAGGCCCTCGTCGTATTACATTATTAAAGAAAATGGCAACCAAGATCAAGTTATAGTTGAGGACTTCACCTAAAAATTCTAACAAGGGTCCTCCTGGTGGTGCAGGGGTTAAAGTCTCAGTGCTATCAAGCTATTGCCAGCCACAGGGGCATGAGTTAGATGATCCCTGGCCTCGGAGCTAACCCACATGGGTTAGCTCTCCCATCTTACCTGCTGCTCCCCTCAGCAGTGTATTTCAGTAGATCTGCCTCTTCTGCTCCCCACTCTGTCCCTGGTGAATCCTCTCTTTCTCTCTCTCTCTCTCTCTCTCTCTCTCTCTCTCTCTCTCTCTCTCTCTCACACACACACACACACATCCCACATCTCTGGCCTGCACCCCAGTTCTTATATGCATAAATTAAAAAGTTTTAATAAGGGTACCTCCTTCCTTTGTTAATATAGTCATTAGCTCTCCTTTAAGGAGATTAAAAACTACCACTGCAGAGATACAAGTTTCTTGATTATGTTTATGCCTCTACTATGAACATAACACAAGACTTTAACATAGTTAAACAAACATATTTCTTAACCCAAAGAGTGCACAGGTATGCCCTCATGGGTAGAGTTTTAGACTCAATAAGTCAATATTTAAATCTAAGTTCACATCTAGCCAAAACAAGACTCAGCCTCAACCTCACTATGTTCATTATTTAACTGGACTGAGTCCATCACAAGGTAGTTTTGGAGATTTGTAATAATGTACTTAAAGGGATTAGATTGGCTGACACAGAGTCAGTTTTCAGTAAAGCATGACTGTAATTATTATCAAAGTTGTTAATCATTGCGATGGTGATACTGAAACTGATTGTAGTTTTATTTTCAGGAGATTTGCTTTTTTAGGTTTTGGTTTCATAAAAAGAGAAGTTCATGTTTTTGTTTATATAGAACCTATTATAGAAATATAGGAATTCGTATTATAACTATCCCCCCAATTCACTCATGCCAACTATGTGCTAAATACCATGTGTCTACATCTAGAAAGATATAAAAATAAGTATAATGTAGAACATACGTAAACAACAACTTTAAGAAAAAAATAAATATCATGAAAGAAACATAAATAAAATATGGAAATTCTAAGTAGATGGTTCTATGTAAAGAAATCTGGGAAATTATCATGGAAGAGGCAGGATGGGACCTGAACTTTAAGCTAAGCAAAGAATTTAGAAATGCAAAGATTGAGAAAGAGGTAGACAAAATGGATGGTTCTTAAATGATTCACTCATTTCAAAATTTTCTCATTGCTTTAATTCCTGGAGTCTAACCCTTGTGGTTCTTACATGTTAGTGACGGAGAATAAGGCCAGGTGAAAGTGAAATGAGATGAGCAGGAGCATGGAATGTCTGTGATGGCCCCAGGGAAGAGTAGCTGATAATAAACCTGCAACCAGATCATGGGAGGTTTTAAATGCTGAGGTAAAACATTTGGACTTTATTCAAGGCTTTTGGAAAGAAATTTCAAAAGCATTAACCCCATTTTTGAAGTCAAAAATAAAGTGGTCTGGTTGAAAATACAAACTCGGTGAACATTGCTAAAAGATAAACTGAGGCATAACAACATTTTTTAAAGTATATCTGAGCAATTTCTCAATTAGAAGGGGGTGGCGTGGAACCAGAAGTAGTTTGGAATGCTCTGTGGTGGTGCTTTCTTTGGAAGCAGAGAAAGGAAATGATTGGGCGGTCTATGGTTTCAAGTTGAGTTGACTGTTTGTGATTGGTTGTTCTTAGTGCTTTTGGTTTCGTAATCTTGAGGCATTTACAGGCTTAGATTTTGGTTTGCTTATGTAGGCTGCCAAGGCACTACAGTCACCTTAGTCTAATGGCCTCGTTTCTAATTAATTCAACAACAGGTACATTGTTAAAACAGATTGAATGGTGTCTCAAGTTCTTTCTAGCAGTGTTTGAAATGTATCAGAAAGAAAGAAGGCTGGAAATAGGGGCACCTGGGATAAAAGGCTATTTCAATAGGTCAAGAGTGAGGTAATGAAGACTTAAACCGAGGCAAAAAGAGACAAATGAGAACCACTGTAATGGAGCTTCATGACTCCTCAGAATTGCTCTAAGTCCTGCCAAGATGGACAGCTTAGTTAAACTAAGAAATTCAAATCTGTATCTCCCTCAGCATTTATACTCACAGTGGTGTAAACATTCCATTTTAAAACTGTACATGAATAAATAACAAGGGGATTGAAAATTCAGTTCATCTTACAGATTCTAAAACTGATAGCTGTGAAAAACTAGAGGTGCCTAGGGACTCCAAACTGTAAAGGGGAAACACCCATGTTGCCCCTCCTGAGTCTGCACCCATACATGCTCCAAAAAGTGAAGTAATCAAACTATGGTATTCAGAGATTTTTAATTAGTGAGAGTTTCTAAAAGAATAGAGAGAGAGATTGAGAGAGAGAAGAGGAGTAGGGGACAGAGAGGCTTAAAAATACAGAATCCCTTTCAAACTCCAAAATCAACCATCCCCTGGTGGGCAAATATTCAGCCAAACAGGCAAGGTCCAAAGTAGAGCAAACAAGGCCCCAAAGCAGAACAAATCCAAGGCAACCTCCCAGCAAGAAACATGAGCAAGGTGTGCAAGACCTAAAGATCTGGGATAGGAGGAAAGAACCAAAGTTCCAATCTGAATGCACCACAAGGTCAAGAAAGTGGCTGCTATAGTCTCTCAAGAAAGCCAAACTGTGCAGGCAGCCACCAAGCCACCAAAGCCCTCCAGCTTTGTATCTTATGGTCTGCCCCCTCCCCGCAAGGCTCTGCTCTTCCCCTTGATTCCAGCTATCCCCTTTGAAGAAATCAGGGAGTGTAGCAGTGAGAGTTATGGCTCTCTTAAAATACAAGCCAAAAACATAAAAGCAACCTCCCAAACTATGCTTTCTTTTCCTTTCTGACATTATCCTGCCTGCCTCCATCTTGCCTGTGCCTTCCTCAGGGCTTTCAGTTAGCATCTCCTTATGGTTTAAAACACTTGACAAATACTGAGACCCTCTCATGACTGCAACCAGTGTAGCAGAGCAAAAACCTGCCACCCCAAAATGTGTCTTTGGGAAGAGGTTTATTTCATGGGAGGGACTCTGTAGGCTAGGTGGAAGTTGCTTTTTATTTTATATCTAAACTTCTCTCTGTAAGGGTTTTTCCAGGAAAACCTAATCCCCTTGTCTCTTTTCAGAGGAGAAGACAGCAGTACCTTTGTTTTCCCCGGTGAGGTCCCTAACTGACCACCCTTTATTTTCCCAGCCTCCCTTGTGCTAGCTAAGGCATTTAAGATGGCATCTAAAGCCTCTTGGGAGACTGACAGAGTCATGCTGGGTCTCTCTCATGTATACAGAAGGCACACATGTTATTAACCTTCTCTATGCCTTTTGTCTTATCAATCTGTCTGATGCTTGTTGGAGTATCTGTCAGCCTGAAAGATACAGGGGGACCAGATGAATTTCTTTGTGCCCCCACACCAGCGACGCATAACCTGCTAACTTTCAATCTGGCCCATTTTTGTGTGATGACACTTTCTTGAAGTGACTAATATTATCTCTCTGAGAAAAAGCCCTATGTGTGACTTTTCATTATAAAAATATCCACTGGGTACATAACATTATTCAAGAAAACATGAAAGCTTGCAGAACAAGTAAACAGCTAAAAGGGCAGCAAGACAAGATAAATGTTTCCTAATAAAAACATGGGAATACATTTTGTTATCTGTGAAAAGTAGAGAGGTTATCCTGTGATATATATAAGGTTGGAAAATACCACAGGAGACATATTCAGACAAAACTATAGATATATTAATAGTTCTATAAATACAAATCTATCATATTTACATCCTCCCTTCACGTGCCTGTTCACTCCACTCTGTTATTCATCCAGTTATAAAATCAGAGACCTAAGAAATATACTTAACCTGCCCTCTTCCCTAGTTTCCTATACATCAATATTTAAAATGCTCTGGTTAAACTCTACTAACTAGATTTGTCTTTTCCTTTCAGAGCTGCAACCAATGACTTTTTCCCCTTCTGATTTAGACTTTAAGGAGACACTACCTAAACGTTCTGAAGAAGATACAGGCAAAATGGAGACAGACAGGACAATGCATATGGGATTTGTTTCCCTAGAAGGGCCAATAGATTTTTTTCAACATGTCCAGAATAGGCCTCGTCCAACAAATGACACCTGGGTATGATCAACTGAAGGTCAATTGGGCCCCTGGGAGCCTTAGGGGGCCCACTATCATTATATGAGAATGCCAACTACTTAATGTTATGAACAATGAAGATGGTAGCGTCTAAGAGAAGATGTTGCCCTTATTTCAGTTGTTTGCCTTTTTCCTAATCAAAGAAACAATCACTGTTCCCTCTTTTCATGACTCTGAAGAATGTGGTTTGGTATGCTCAGTGAAACCAGATTTATCTTGAATATCTCCTCCCTACCTGAGAAACTCCTGTTTTTACTCTCAGAGTGAAAGGATGAGGTTAGGGCCTCCCTGATGGCGCAGGCAGTTGAGCGCCGCACTGTGAAGCTGTCTGCAGCCTCTGCAGCGTGGGTTCGATCCCAGCCAGCTGGCGAGAATCCCACATGGTGAAGCAGACCTCTCCTGTCTCACCTGCTGCTCCCCTCAGCAGTGTATTTCATCAGTCTGCCTGTTCCGTTCCCTATTCTGTCTCCGGTGAATCCTCTCACCCTCCCTCACATCTGGCCTGTACCCTGGTTCTTGTATAAAAATAAATCTTTAAAAAAAAAAAAAGGATGAGGTTACCTCTTCCTTATCTATCACAGGAAATCTCCCCCGCCTCTCTACTTGCCCCCCCAAGTCCTGTGGTTCACCACATTTTACTTTAGAATTTATAACCATGTAAATTCTCCATATGTATGTTATTAAAATTTGGCCTTTTCTCTTACTAAACTGCCTGATGTTAATTTCTTCATCTACCTAGCCTCAAAGAACCCAGATGGGGTAGTGGAGATTTCCCCTGCACCATGATAAGTGAAAATTCCTCATGGCATAAAGATCCATGTATACTCTATTTTTCTCCTTTATGTACCCTTATCTGTGCTGTTCCCTTCTGCTTGGAACAGTTCCTTCCACTATGAATGAACTCCACCAAGAAGGCTCCAAGATCACTTCCTCAGTGAAGTCAGTGGTGTTCGCTGCCACACAGCATACATCCTTAACATACATATTATTTATCTTAAGCACTATCTGTAACCTACCTAACTCTACCCCAGACTTAATGAAATTCCTAAAGTAGAGAAGTCTCATCTATCATCTTGAGCATCAAAGTCAGTATCACACACAGTTCACTAGCAACATGAACATGACTTTACAACTCAACTATAATCATTAGCATAACTTTACTATTCCAGGGGGCTCGTGCCAGGAAGATAACATTGTAAATAATATATTCTTCATGACAAGAATTTCTTTAATATCCATCAATTCAACAGAAAATATCAACCAATAGTTTTTACATGCTAAATTTTTTTTCTTTTTTTTAAAGATTTATTTATTTATGCATACAAGAACCAGGGCACAGGCCAGATGTGCGGGAGGGTGAGAGGATTCACTGGAGACAGAGCAGGGAACAGAACAGGCAGACCGGCCAAAACACATTGCTGAGGGGGGCAGTAGGCAAGACAGGAGAGGTCTGCCGCGCCATGTGGGACTCTCGCCCACCGGCCTGCATCAAACTCGCGCTGCAGAGGCTGCGGACAGTTTCACAGTGCTGCGCTCAACCACCTGCGCCACCAGGGGAGGCCACGCACTAAAATTCTTTAATAAATATAAAGGAAATAAATATTTTTAAATGTATTACTTAATAATAATGTAGCCTTACAGTGAATGGAGAGGATTATTACTGAATGAAGTGTACAAATTTATTATACTTCACTCCATTCTTTTTCTCCAGTGTTTGATAATTCTTCGTACTACTCAAAGGGAACAAATTTAATAACATACCAAAAAGGAGGAATTTTCTGAACTCTGTAGAGAAATATTTTCTGGATAACCTTTGATCAAAACAAAGGCAAGACCAGCAAATATCTCAGTCAAGTCTCCAGTGACATGGGACTTGTCTGATGATGATTTTCTATATACTGAAAAATTTTAGGACAATTAATAGACAATTAGCAGACAATTAGTGCACATGTGCTAGATGTGCTTATATACTAAGTGGCTTAATAGATAATAGATGTTGGTATTAAGTGAGCTTCCATCTCCATAATCTTTTCTCCATTTACTCATTTGTTTTATGCAATATCTCACCAATTTCCTGTATCCAAGAATCTTCTGTCTACCATCTAGAAATCATGAAGTATCATCCACAAAGTCACATATATCTTCAACTTATCCTCTGGTTAGTCTCTTGCCTTACTTGTATTAACTGAAAGCAATTTACCCTTGGTCCACCTCTCATACACTATTTTAGTTTCCTTAGACAAAAGAATGATTCTTGGTCTAGGGGGAAAAATACACAAAATTACAACAAAGAAAGTGTCAAAGAACATCTTGTCAAAAGGAGTCAGGAGCTAATTTAAAGAGATTCCTAATGGTCAAAGACAAGAAAATTTGGGCATCACTAAGAATAATACCTACAGTGGATTGACGCAAACAAGTATTATTTAAATCCATGAGTTTACGATTATATTAAAATAATAATTGATCAACATCAGAGGAAGCTGGTCATCATCTCATTATTTTGAAAGTAGTTAAATAAAATTTTAAAAGCATGCATTTTCATAAACTACACCAATGCACCACTAGTGTACCAAATATAAGATGAGAAGAAATTTCTGTTTATAGAAAAGTTCTAAGGTATTTCCAGTCTCAGCCATGCATGATAAAGTAGCTGGTATTGAACTAACCCCTCCTGCCAAAAACAACTATAAAAACTGAGTGACATACATAAATCAACTGATTGAAAGCACTGGCAAGAAACCAGGACAGGAAGGACTTTCTCCATCCCTGAGAGAAGGAAGGCACATATGGGAGCTCTACATCCGTGCTATGGTTTTTCTCTGAGGACATTTCTCAAATTGCTCTAAGGGAATAGAGCTTAAACACAAGGAGACATTCTTATTGGACTAAGGGGGAAAAAGGGCTGAGTTCAGGATTGCCAAAGCAACTTGGAATTGAGCATCAAAATCCCAGACAGGAAAAGAATTCAGAGAAGGAACCAAAATGCTGCATTCAAATTCCCCTTAATTCATGTTAATGCTCCGTGATGTTAACATCTCTGGCGATACTAAAAAAAATGATGGCAGGTAGGGAAATGGAATTAGGGTTCTTATATTAATTGGTTGCTGTTATTAATCTAAGAAAGACCACAAAAACATAGATGTATACTGTAATTATATGGAAAACACCAAAAGAATAGATTTTTTTAAGGTTTATTTATTTATGCATAGAAGAGCTGGGGTACAGGCCAGATGGTGGGGTGAGATGATTCACCAGAGACAGAGTGGGGAGCAGAACAGGCAGATGTACTGAAATACACTGTAAGGGGAGCAGTGGGCGAGTCAGGAGAGGTCTGCTGTGCTATGTGGGTTGCTCCCTTGCCAGCCGGGGATTTCACTTGTGCTGCAGTGGCTGTGGACAGCTTCATAGGTTGTGTCTTAACCCCTTGTGCCACCAGGGAGGCCCCCAAAAGAGTAATTTTTAGGTCTATAACTAAAAAATCTGTCGAGGGGATATTAAATAATAAATAACACTGGATTAAAATAACTCAAGATAGGAAAAATAAAGGATCAAAGAACAGATGGGTCACATAGAAAACAAATAATGTCAGTAAGCCGAAACCCAACTGTTTTTGTCAGTTTGAGCTACTACAACAAAGGGCAATAGATTGGGTGGTTTATAAACAGCAGAAATTTATATCACACACTGTTTTGGATGTTGGAAGTCCACAGTCAGAGTGCAGGCATGGTTGAGTTCTACTGAGAGCCTCTTTCAGGTCACTCACTCTGATTTATTGTTGTATCCTCATATAGCAGAGGGTAAAGAAGTTCCCTTTCTAATCCCACGGATAAAGGATCTATCATCATAATCTTGTCTAATCCTAATTAAACTCCCAAAGCCTCTATCTACCTCCTAAGACCAACACATTGCTGGGGAGGGGAGTATTTCAACATACTAATTTTGAGAGGACATAAACACAGTCCATAATATCAACTATATCAATAGTGCTATAGGATGTATATGGAACAAAGACTTCTATTAAAATATAAAGACTGAACAAACTCTAGAAATCTGACTATAGAATCGAGCCTATAGAGGGGGTGGGTGGGCATGGGGGGTATAGGGGGTGCCCAAAGGACAATGGAGGAGAATTATGGTTACTGTGTGGTGGGTATGATGTGGTAACATGTCTGAAGAACTATGATCTTATACCCCTAAATCATGCATAGTGCTATAAATCAACATTACTTCAATAATACAATTAATAAGAAATAGTGATATTTCAAAATATCAAGTGACCATTAAATAGGAAAACAAAACATTTCTAAATTTGTGCCAATCATGTATGAATATTCTGATATGTATTAGACTTCATACAAGAGAGTGGTCCCAACAGACTATACCAAATAGCCTAGGGGTGTAGTAGTTCCTACCATCTGGATTTAGTACTATGACATTTGCACAATGAAATCACCTAACAATGCATTTCTCAGAAAGCATCCCTGTTGTTAAGCAAGACATGACCGTATAGAGGTAAAAGAGACAAACCCATAATCATTCTTAGAAATGTTACAACTGACAGAATAAGCAGGCAAAATAGCAAGAATATAGAAGATTTGAACAACATAATAAAACACCTTAGCCTATTGACATAAAGACAATTGTAGAGTCAAAACAACTAAGTACATTTTTTAATTCGCTTAATCATTTGCCAAAATAGACCAAAGCAATTCTTAACAAATTTCAAAGAATAGAAGCCAGAAAGTATGTTCTTTGACCAGAATGGATTTAAACTAAATGAAGATCACTGGAAATATTCCTAAATTTTTGGAAATTAAATAATATAGTTCCATACAACCTTTTGAGTAAGAAAAAATCACAATGGCCATAGAAATAATACAAGTTCTTACAAAGTTACTTTCAAAAGTTGATTTGTTTTTTAATTATTTCATAAAACAGCTTTTGGAAAACTTTAAAGAAAGCTTATAGGCTTGGGCCTCCCCGGTGGCGCAGCGGTTGAGCGCTGGGTTGCGAAGCTGCCCACGGCCTCTGCGGCGCCGGTTCGATCCCCGGCTGCTCCCCGGCCACCGAGGGAGGGTCCCACATGGCGCGCAGACCTCTCCTGCCGCCCGCTGCTCCCCTCAGCGGTGTGCTTCGGTCCTTCTGCCTGCTGTGCTCCCCGCTCTGGCTCTGGTGAATTCTCTCACCCTCCCGTGCTTCTGACTGTACCCAGTGCATGTACAAACAAACAAACAAATAAATAAATAAATAAAAATACATGCCTCTTTAAAAAAAAAAAAATTAAAAAAAAAAAAAGAAAGAAAGCTTATAGGCTTATTCCATCTCAAGATGGCTTACCGCAGTTTTAAGGATGCTAGCCGCAGAGGCAAGACTCCTGAGTCTAAGCCAAAAGACTGTCACTCACGGCACAGTGACAGCATGAGATTCAAGTTTATATTGGTTCCTTTGCCTCCCCAATCCCATGGGGGTGACTATGGATCATCTCAAATGCATGTTGCTCATTAGGGTGACAACTCCTACTGTGCCCAAAATTGAAGTATATCTGTTATTCAGACTGCATGCTGTAACCAGGAAAGTCTTAAGCAAACCAGAACAAGTTGGTGACCCAGTATATACAGCTGAGCTGTCCTGAGCTTAGGAAACACCTAACTTTTAAAGGACACTGCCAATGAATTTGTCCAACTTTTGCTGGAGGAGATATTATTTTAATTCTCCCAGACAGCAAGTACATATGCCCTTTGCTTCAGCAAGAGACACTATCTTTTCTTCTAAACCTGCCTACTCTACAAGCATACTTGAAAGATATTATAGCACAGGAGCTGTCAATGTATCAGCTAGTCTTAGATCTGTGGAGTACTACCCTATACTTATTCTTTTAAAAGTATGTTACAGTTATAATATAATCAACTCTGTACTAACCTCTATCTTGACTTTGAAAATTAAAAATCCACACTCTCCCATACTTAGATTGATTTCCTTTTGTTATGAAAATGATACAAGATATTTATTCATTGTTTCCTTCATAGGAATCTTGTGATTTTTTAAAATAATGTTTTTATTAAGGTAATATTGATTTACAACACTGCTTTTGATTCAGAAATATCAGATCTCACCTCTTCAGATGTATGCTGCCACACCCACCACCGAGGCACCCATAGTTCTCCACCATAGTCCATTGTGTCTCCTTCCCACTTTCTTTTCTGCCTTACCCCTGGCCCTCTGATAGCCTCGGTTTTACAGTAATATTTCTAAGTTTTTTTTTTCGTTTGGTTTTGACTGACCCTTTGTCTTGCCTTTTTACAGTCCACCATGAAATCATGTGATATTTGTCTTTCTCTCTTTGACTTATTTCACTTAGTATTATCCCATCCAGTCCACCCATGTTGTCATGAATGACAAGAGTTCATCTTTTTTTATTGCAAAGTAGTATTGTGTTGTATGGATCTTCTTAATCCATTCATCTGTTCTTGGTGACTTAGGTTGTTTATACAGCCTGGCAACTACAAACAGTGTTGCAATGAACATAGGAACACATCCATCCATTGAAATTAGTGTTTTTGCATTCTTCAGGTGTATAATTAGAAGTTGAATTGCTAGATCGTATAGAGGACCTATTTTTAATATTTTGGTAAAACTCCACACTGTTTTCCCATGGAGGTTCAACTAGTCTGCATTGCCAGCAACGTTGTCTAAGAGTTCCTTTTTCGCCTCCATTTCGCCACATTCCTTTTTCTTTCACCAGCACTTGCTGCTTCTGGTATTTTTGATATGAGCCATTCTTAAGGTATGAGGTGGCATCTCATTGTGGTTTTTACATTTCCCTCATGGTAAATGATTTTGGACTTTTTTTTTAATATCCAAGAGGTCAGCTTTATTATAAAAAGGGAGAGGAGAGTAAAGGCACTTGCACAGACACAAGTGGGCAGAAAGAGCTGTCCCGAAAGAGACAGGTTTGCTAAAAAAGAGGCCTGCCTGGCCACAGGTGGGCAGCCTTGGGAGGAGAGCTGCCTCTGCTGCTTTGCAAAGGGAAAAGGTTGGCAAACAGACACACCTGCATAGTCACAAGTCGGCAGAAAGGCTGTTACAACATTGTACATTTTTTCATGTGGCTGTTTGCCATTTGCATTTCTTCTTTGGAGAAGTGTCTTTTTAGCAATTCTGCCCAATTTTTAAAAATTGGATTATTTAGGGCCTCCCTGGTGGTGCAAGGGGTTAAGATGCAACCTATGAAGCTATCTGCAGCCACTGCAGCACAAGTTTGATCCCCGGGCAGGGAGCTACCCACATGGTGCAGCAGACCTCTCCTGACTCGCCCACTGCTCCCCTCAGCCGTGTATTTCAGTCACTCTGCCTGTTCCGTTCCCCACTCTGTCTCTGGTGAATCCTCTCACCCCCCCCCCCCACATCTCTGGCCTGTACCTCAGTTTTTGTATGCATAGATATTTTTAAAAATTGGATTATTTGTGTGTGTGTGTTTATTGTTATTGTTGACCTGTATGAATTTTTTGTAGATCTTGGATATCAGTCCCTTGTCAGATAGATGATATGCCACTATTTTCTTCCACTTAGTAGGGTGTCTTTTTGTTTTAGTGATGGTTTCTTTGGCTGTGTAGAAGCTTTTTAGTTTGATTTAGTCCCATTTGTTTATATTCTCTTTTGCTTTTCTTGCCATTTGGAGATGAATCCACAAAAACATTGCTGAAGCCAATGTCATGGAATGTTTTGCCTATGTTTTCTTCGATGTATTTTATAGTTTAGGGTCTTACATCCAAGTCTTTAATTTTTTTTGCAATACTTTTTTTTTTAAGATTTATTTATTTATTTATACAAGCACTGGGGACAGTCAGAAGCGTGGGAGGGTGAGAGAATTCACCAAAGCCAGAACAGGAAGCAGAACAGACAGACTGAGGAAGAAATACACTGCTGAGGGGAGCAGCGGGCGGCAGGAGAGGTCTGCGCGCCATGTGGGACCCTTGCCCGGCAGCCGGGGATCAAACCGGGGCTACAGAGGCTGTGGGCAGCTTCGCAGCCCAGCGCTGAAATGCTGCGCCACCAGGGGAGGCCCTAAGTCTTTAATTCTTTCTGAATTAGTTTTTATGTAAGGCATGGGATGGTGCTCTAGTTTCTTTCTTTTGCATGTGGCTGTCCAGTTTCCACCCCACCATTTGTTTAAGAGCCTTTGCTTTCTCCAGTATGTTGGTTAAGGCATTTAAGTGTAATCACCAAGATGGCCTATGTTTCAGAAATAAGTGGCTATTTTATTTCAGTAGCAAAGACTTAATAATAAAGAAAATAGATATTTCTAGTGTTTTAAATATCCAAGTGTATAACTATTACACCCTTCTTTTTGCATCTACCAAGATCAGGGTATACCTAAAAAAATAACAAGAGAATTTAAGAATAGTGAATAGTAAATCAGAAAAAAAAACACAGCAAAACTACACCTTTGGTGAATGAAATGTATCCTAGGAGTGTGAACTACCCTAGACTTTATGGAATGTGTGAAATTATTTTCCCTGGATGTGGCTACCCTTTAAGTTCTAATGGCCCATATTAACTCTAACAATTTATTTATAACAATTTACAAATATATCTGGTTATATACCCTACCTAGAAGATTTCTGGAGTTTCTAGAGGATGTTTCATAAGCTGTCACCAAATGTTTTCTTACCACATTCCACCACTTACCACTGAGCATCCACATTATACCATTGTTACTAGCCAAAGAGTCAAAAACTGTCACCAACTCAGAATCTCTCTCACTGGTTCTGGGTCTGGCCACCTGCCAACCTAAAGGCAAACAAAGGACCTTTGATGCAACACAAAAGAAAAAAAAAGTTCTAACCAATAGGGTAGAAGGAGAGGGAGAATTTGCAGGCTAGAGGGAGAGGGAGAAGGTCCAGTTACCAAGCAATGGTGCAAGGAAGAGATGGTGTGAGGAAGACATGCAGCCCCATGAGTCAGCAGTGTGTGGCAGAGGCCTGCTGCTACTGAATTGAGGGTGAGGGGTGCATAGCCTGTTGCCCAGCAAGGAAATTAAAGATCAGTACCCACACGCATTGCTCCCTACTAAATACTCACAAAAATGGCCACTGAGCTCTACCCCCTTCCCAGCAGCATCCTCACTCAGACCATCAGGAGTTCAGTTGAGATTATACAAGCCAACTAGATGTCAGGGAGAGGTATTCAGCTCTGGGTTATGCTGCTGCTCCTGGAGAGGGGACAGGTGTCAGCATGGTTTGCACCCAGTCTGGAAGTCTGCACTGGCAGCCCCTAGGGCCTGGAGGTGCAGGGCTGTACTAACACCATCAGGTCTGTAGGATATGGGAGCCTCCCAACACAGCTGTGGCTTAGGTACCACAGATAGATCATATTCTCTTACTGCAATAGTTTTCTGTTGTTTCATAGCAAATTGTAAAGGCTGTGACTTTAAACAACACAAGTGAATTTTCTCACACATCTGTAGGTCAGATGTCTGGCATGGTTTAAGTGGGATCTCTGCTTTAAGGCCTCCTGTGGCTGAAATCAAGGTTTCTCTTGGGCTGGGCTCTTTTTGGGAGGACCTAGGAAAGAATATGCATTCCAACTCATTCAGGATGTGGGCCAAATATGGACTGAGATCCTTTTTTTTTTTTTTTTTTTTTTTTTTTGCTAGCTGTCAGCCAGTTCCTTGTGGCCTGGCCTGCAATCCTTGGCACAAGGTCCCCTCCATCTTCAGAACAGCAAAAATGCATCAAATCCCCCTCGTGCTTTGACTCTTTGACTTCTTCTTCTATTACTACCTACAGAAAACCCTCTAATTTAAAAGGATTCCTTGATAAAATCTAATCTCCAATCTCCATACTTTGAGGTCAATGACTTGGGGCTTCAATTACATCTACAAAATACCTTCAAAGTAGTAGATTAGTGTTTAAATGAATAATCTGAGTCATAAATATTGGGATTGTGGGAAAGAGAGTGGGGAATGCATCTTTAGAATCCTATCAGTTACCATGTGGGGAAGAGCTCCTCTCACCTCTCTAGCCCATTGTTTTAAAGAGTACCAATCAAATGTTGTTTGTCTATCAATACCTGAGTTATAGAAAATTGGGTCTTTTAAGGTTTATATACAGACTCATTGCTCTCCATAGGGTTTAAACTGAATGCAGTGGGGGCTTGGCTGTACTCAAATGAACCTGAAAAAATTTATGCTGTGTTCAAAATCACCCAAACAACTGAGGCTTTGTTACAGGGTCAAACTCTCTTCTTTTAGGACAAATACTTTCTCAGAAATCTCTTTAGACCATCAGAAAGACAAGTTTGGTAGGAGATGGCCTTACCAGGACATGACATGCCCAGGTATGTCTGCACTCTGTTTGAGTCTACAGCTTGTTCTCTCAATAATTTACGAATTATTGATATGGGATCTCTGCGCTTCCTGTCAGTCCAAACATTAACCACACTGAGCTACTGCTCTCCGTGGACACAGAGTATGTTCTTGCTGAGCGGCTAAATGTATGACTTGTAGTTTGAGACAAACAGGGATTTATGCTTCCCTAGTTTACACACTTCCTCAAAGGCAAGCCACAAGTTTATGTGTGTTTGGAAAGGGTAAGGGCAAAGTAATAATTAACCAAACACATTTCTAGAAAGGATAACTAGAAAAATATTTAGTGTGTTTTTTTTCCTCCAAAGATATCTGAAGGTCCAGAATCAAGCAAAAAATTAGGCTTTGTTTTCTAAGTATAGAATAAAGATTAGTAGCAGCTATGCAAAAACAGAGGAAGCATTATAAGAAGGAAAGATAGCGTCCTCTGTTTTCACTTCTTTTCATCCATTTTCTCTAAACAGACAACCCAAAGTGTGGACTCTGACTGAAATGATAATAAAGACAGAAATGTGGGAAGAAGGTGGAAAGTGAAAGGCTACCCATTAGTCTTTCATTTTTTCAACTTTGCTTATTAACAGGTATCAGGTAAGATCATCCTTGACAGAAAGTAACTCCAGAAAGAGCAGGACACTGGTAAGCAAGCTACAGAATATCTATTTTTTCTTCAAAAACCAGGACCCACATAATTAAATTTTATTCATTATTTGATTAAAAAGTTGTTTAACTTCTGAAAAAATGTGGGAATAGAGCAAAATGAATTGGTGAATTTATTGTATCTTTTTGAAGGAATTGTTCTATGAAACCACCCAGTCAACAGACAGCTGATAAAATGAATCAGCAAAGGCAATGAGGAATTTAATTTCCAAATTTTATTTTCCCTGTATTAATCTCAAGATTATTTATGTGAGAAAGAATGGTATATAAAAAGAGAAATACCTTCCAGGTTTATGTTAGTCTTACCTTCAAAAATAATGAAAGACTCTGAGCAAGAACCATGTTATATGTTTATGTTCAACCCAGAAAAAAAAAAATGAAAGGAAACATTTCTTGTGAGATTTTGTTGCTAAATCCATGGTCTCAGGTAAGAAAAAAAAAAAAATAGATGTACACATAGTGGAAAGCAAAATCTCTTTCCATCTGTGTACAATAAAGGTTATAAATGAACTTTCACAAGAAGTTTCTAATCAAATCTAAATTATTGGAAAATATATATAAATATTTTCAATATTTATACATGTTTACAAGTATTATAATTAAGGTACAATGAGAAATAACAGCCTAAATCACCTAAGTCACAGCTTCTGTTAGCCATAGATAAAGATATAAATGGTACTATGAAATGTGATTTCTGGAAACTACAAAGAACTTTCTGATGTGCTGGTAAATTTTGAGGTCAAGTAAATTCAAATTAGGTACTTAATTCTGTATGACATTGTAGCCATAAGTAATTTTTTTAGTTTCTGAGCCTCAGTTTCTTCATATGTAAAGTAAAAAAAAAAAAAACTGGGCCTCCCCGGTGGCGCAGCGGTTGAGCGCTGGGTTGCGAAGCTGCCCGCGGCCTCTTCAGCGCCGGTTCCATCCCCGGCTGCTCCCGGCCACCGGAGGAGGGTCCCACATGGCGCACAGACCTCTCCTGCCGCCCGCTGCTCCCCTCAGCAGTGTACTTCGGTCCTTCTGCCTGCTCTGCTCCCTGCTCTGGCTCTGGTGAATTCGCTCACCCTCCCGCGCTTCTGACTGTACCCAGTGCATGTATAAACAAAACAAACAAACAAACAAACAAATAAATAAATAAACATGCCTCTATTAAAAAAAAAAAACTTTCTTATCTTTGTACTGCATATGACCTCATACTCTCCCTTTTGTCAGCTCTTCTATAGTAATGTAGTAAAAACTGACTAGACATTTCCCAAACCCATTTCTTATTTCTGAACTAACAGCTAAACTACATTTCCCAGGAGTCAAGTATCTCAGTGGCCCATGTGACCTGTCTCTCCAATGGAGCATAAGCAGGGTTGGTGCTGTTAGTGTGTGACCTAGGGGTACCAAGGGGCCCCAAACTGTTGAGTTCTAAAAGGTTTGCATGTTCTAAAAGGAATTCCATCATCCACATGGGCAAAGACAAAGGAAACATATTCTTAGTGTGACTGATTCCTAATAGGATTGCTACACATAGAGAGAGAGGAAAGGATTTCAAATGATATTTTCCCAATAAAACTTCAAAAAGGGGCCTCCCTGGTGGCACAAGGGGTTAAGTATCGCACTGTGAAGCAATCTGCAGGCTCTGCAGCACACGTTCGATCCCCAGCCAACCAGGGAGAAACCCACATGGCGCAGCAGACCTCTCCTGTCTCTCCCGGTGCTCCCCTCAGCAGCGTATTTCAGTCAGTCTGCCTGTTCTGTTCCCTACTCTGTCTCTGGTGGGTCCTCTCACCCCCCGTATCTCTGGCCTGTCCCCCAGCTCTTGTATGCATAAATAAATAAACCTTTAAAAAAAAAAACTTCAAAAGGTAAACATCCTCTGATAGGCAATGCCCACCAAACTGGCTTGGCCTTAAGTGTGATCACTGAGGCTCAAAAGCCTGCCACAATTCTGAGGTACCTTTTGGTAAGGAACCACCAGAAAGGAGAGTCAGAACAAGAGACTCAAAATTCAAAATATACCACTTAATCCATAATGAGGTCAAGATAACAGCTGTCATTGTCTTGCCAAAGACTAGGAGCAACCTCCCACTCCTAACCACATGTCTCCTCCAAGTATTTCTACATATCTCTCATCCTTGTGTCTCCTTATACATGTCTTCTCCAAGTGTCTCCCTCCAACAGTACCAGGATGCAAGGCAAAACCAGAAAAGTAAGAGCATCCAAGCCCATGTTTCAGTTATAAGCCAAGCATGACCTCTTAACTCTGCCTTTAGTTCCCAGTGGCCCCCTGTCCAGGAAATCAGGTTCATGGCATGCTGGGATTTGTAATTCCCAGTGCCTGAGACCTCATAGGCATGGAGGTGGGGCAGGAGTCTTAAAGATGTCTGGGATGCAGTTCATCCAGGATGTCACCCTGGGCTCAGAGTTTTCTCCTTATTGTTCCTCTAATAATATGCCCACAATGCAGCTTCTATTTCTCCTTAAAATTCATCTACTTTAGCCAGGTTTTTTTGCTTCCAAAGTCAAGTACAGATATTTTTCTAAAGAGTTTATTTTTTCAATGTAATACTCACATCTTTTTAAATTCAAAGTTGTCTCCAATGTCTTTAAAGTTGCATTTATGACAAACGAAATTAAAATTATTAGAACTTTCCATTAAAAGTTGAAAAAAGGACAGATCCTACAGCAAAGGGAAAAGCAGTATAAATCGGGACTTTTCTGGACAAACCAGAATAGTATGTACAACCTAATTCAAAAAAGAGAGATACATTTAGATAGAGAGATAGAGATACTGATTTTTCTACCCAGATGTCAACCCTCCTCAGAACTGAAGATATCGTGTTTCTAATGGTGAAACATTAGAAGCAAAAAGCAGGAAGCATAAATTATGAGAAAACCAATGCTGATTTCACATCAGACCACTGCTGATGGGGATTTGTGTTGTCTTGCAGTTGCAATGCCATCCTTAAATTACTTCTTAAGAAACATCCTATTTCCAGCATTTTGCAGCCAATTATTCCCCAAGAAAAGCAAAGCTGCTAAATGAAATTCAAAATAGACAGAGGGAGAAGCATATGTCTGAAAAATACATTTACAACACTTCACCCCCACCCATTCCCACCACAAAATAATGAAAGATATTTTAGAGGTAACTGTCCTAAACACCAAATTCATTCCTCTTCAGTCAGAGCTTCCCAAAAGAAAGTACATTGGGGAACCAGTCACAAATTAAAGAAAGAAACTTAGTGACATTTACTATTTCTTTTATCCTTCAAGGAAACAATCCCAAGTGCAAAGTGGTCTTTCCTCTAGTTCAGGATGAAGAGTCCTTCCCCCGGTTATAGTCTCCTTCCTCCCTGCAGTGAGTAGCACAAGCTCACCAACACTCTCAAGAAGATCCAAATCAACACAACCTAGAATGGTGACTTGGTTTCATAGAAGCAGGTCAGAAAGAAAAGGATAAATTTACTTAGCTACTGAAGTTATATTGGATTCCAGAATTTCTGTTTTCTCAATAGACTCTGATGCAGGGATTGTTTTTCTCAAGAACCACAAGAGGGAGTATTCTTACTTCTTTGTCACTGTCTATCTCTGACACAGAATAGATATTATCCTTATGCTTGTCTAAAAATGATAAGACATATTATTAAACACTAGGCAAGCTTCTTTTATATTCATCTAAAATGCAAGTAATTATCTGCTTGTCTTTCATTGATTCATATTTATTATATCCAGGATATCTTCTTAGCCACATGTGATAGAAGAGAAATCACAGTATTTCATATTAGTTCTTTCTTCTCATGATTATTATCTAGAGAGAGTGAAAGAAGATTTCTCTCTCAACTTGTATTCAGCAAGTGCAAGATAACAATAGGCAGGTCTCCTTAACTAGAAGGAAAGAAATAATTTATCTAAATGTAATGATACTTTTGCTGTAAACTGACCTCTTGCCTTCTTCCTAAAACACCAAAAGCAAGCCACAAACATGATTCTGTCAATTATCATCACACTGTTGTTTATAATATAAATAGGTGATAAACTAATACAGTAAGGTCTCACTTAACGTCATTGATAGGTTCTTGGAAACTAAATAACTTAAGCAAAATGAAATCAATTTTGCAATAGACTACTTAATATAAACAAGAGTTAAGTTCCTGCTGCATATTCCTAGTCACAAAAATATCAACAAACTTCTAAATAAATACCCAAAACAACTTATATTCATTAACTCACTCATTCATTCATTCATTTATTTTCCCACCCGCTTATTTCAGTTGAGGTTCACAGATGGCTGGAACCTGTCTTAGCAGCTTAGAGCACAGGGTGGAAATAAATCCTGGACAGGGCATCCTTCATCACAGGGTACTCACGCACAACCACATGCACTCATGTTGGGGCAATTATCATTGACTATGAACCTAACGTGCAAATCTTTGGGATATAAGAGGAAACCACTAAAACACCCAAAGGAAACCCAGAGAGACATAGGGAGAATGTGCCAACTCCAGACAGATGGGGGCACCAGTCAGGAGTTTATTTTTTCAATATTATAACAAAATAACGTTGAATGAAATCATATTTTTCAAGGATTTGTTGTACTTTCTTCAATGACCAAAATCTAGTGAAAATCAAGAAATTACCAATCTCAATGTAAGATCTACTTTGACTATTAGCAAAAGTAATTAACACCAACTGCTAAAACAATCAACCTAAAATATCCATAGATTCACATGCATGCATGCATGCATTCATGCACAGACATGACATTTCTCACCGATTTCACTGTCTGATAGGAGCTGAGTGACTGGCCTAGGCATTCAAAGATTCAGGCTCTTTCCATCATGAGACCCCACTGGATTCTTAGTGAAAGAGAGCCTTAGAAGCTGTGTTGCTAGCATGGCATTGACAGTGACACAGCATCACTTTTAAAAAGATTCCATTTCAGATGTAAGTCACTAACATAACATTGAAAAGTATTCAAAGGGAAGGTAATGATAGCAAACCTTCTGATGGAAAGAGTGTTAAAACATTTGTGGGCTTGTTTAAAAACCACATCATCTATACATACTTTACATAAAGCTAACATAATATCCCCTATTTCCTATTGTCCTGACTGGTAGCTTATATTAATGCAACCATGAATACTTGGTGGTTGAAAATACAAAATCTGGAGCAAATATAAAACTTGGCAGGATACAAGCGATTTTCCATGAACCTTTTTAATAAAATGATGCTTTAAAAATTTTACATTTCTAATAAAAATAACCTCACTGGATAGGCTCAAAAGCAGAATGGAGATGACAAGAAGGGGGACCTATAGAACAGTATCAAAAGGTCTATTATTTGAATAATCAGAGTTTCAGGAGAAAAGAAAAAAGGGTGATACAGAACAAAACATCTAAAGAAA
This sequence comes from Talpa europaea, assembly GCF_964194135.1. Lineage (NCBI taxonomy): Eukaryota > Metazoa > Chordata > Mammalia > Eulipotyphla > Talpidae > Talpa > Talpa europaea. Next base: position 91,321,809 of record NC_140070.1, read on the forward strand.
TAATGGTTGAAATGACCTCATTTTAGTGAAATAATAAAGTTATAGTTAAAAGGGATTCAATAAACTCCAAAGAGGATAAACACAAAGAAGTCCATGCCAAGACATATTGTAATCAAACTTATGAAAAGTAAAGACAAGGAAAAATTCTTAAAAAGCAGAAAGAAGGACCAAACACAATAACTATATGAGAACATCCATTCAAATGTTTCTCATATGAAATCATGGAGGCCAGAAAGAATTAACTCAATATCTTCCAGTGTAAACATTTCCTTCAGGAATAGATATAAAATAAATGCTTTCTCTAACAAGGGAAACCAAAAGAATCTGCTGCCTGAAAATTTTTTCTAAAATAACTGTTAAGGGAAGTTTTTCAGGACAAAGGGAAATGATACCAAAGAAAATATAATCAAGAATGTAATATCAGGTGGGCCTCCCCGGTGGCGCAGCGGTTGAGCGCTGGGTTGCGAAGCTGCCCGCAGCCTCTGCGGCGCGCCGGTTCGATCCCCGGCTGCTCCCCGGCCACCGGAGGAGGATCCCACATGGTGCGCAGACCTCTCCTGCCGCCCCGCTGCTCCCCTCAGCAGTGTTCTTCAGTCCTTCTGCCTGCTCTGCTCCCCGCTCTGGCTCTGGTGAATTCTCTCACCCTCCCGCGCTTCTGACTGTGCCCAGTGCATGTATAAACAAAACAAACAAACAAATATAATAAATAAATAAATAAAAAACATGCCTCTATAAAAAAAAAAAAAAGAATGTAATATCAGGAATGAAGGGAGAACAACAAAAATGATGGATACTGGGATAAACACAACTTTTCTTAAGTGCCTTAAATCTACATAAACTATTGGGCCTCCCTGATGGCTCAAGGGGTTAAGCACCGCGCTATGAAGCAATCCGCAGCCTCTGCAGCATGAGTTCAATCCCCGGCCAGCCAGGGAGCAACCCAGATGGCACAGCAGACCTCTCCTGACTCACCCGCTGCTCCACTCAACAGTGTATTTCGTTGGTCTGCCGGTTCTGTTCCCCGCTCTGTCTCTGGTGAATCCTCTCACCCCCCACATCTCTGGCCTGTACCCCAGCTCTTGTATGCATAAATAAATAAATCTTTAAAAAAAAAAACTACATAAACTATTAAACCAGACAAAGACAAAGAGGAAAATAAATGAAAGAAAACACAAACCATTACCAATCATAAACATCAACACAAAAATCTTCTACAAAGTATCAAGAAATAGTCTGCCGCAACATATACCAAGAATCATGACCATTGGACATCATTACCAATTGATGTATCTGCCACAGTAACTGTCACTAAAAGATATATCAATAAATAGCAAAATAATTTGCAATAAAATTCAACATTACACCATGATTTAAAAAAAAAAACAAACACTGAGCAAACTAGGACTAGAAGATGAATTCTTTTAACTTGTTCAAGAGGATTTACCAAGAAAAAAACAAATTCTGATGTCATACAAAAATTTATGCTTTCATCACTCCTATTCAACATCAGAAAAATTGGAAAAGAAAAAATAAAATTGACCTTATTTGTAAGAAACAAAACCGTCTATGTAGAAATTCCAAAGTAATCTACGTACACACACAAACCCAAGAACTAATAAATGTGTTTTGTAAGGTCTCAAAATATATAATCAACATACAAAAATCAACCTTATTTCTACAAGCTAAAAATGAACAATTGGAAACTCAAAATAATTTTAAAAGCACAGCAGTTTCAAAATATTTGAAATGTTTAGGTATAAATCTAGTAAACTCTCAGACTTATGTACTCAAAATTACAAAATACTCTTTAAAAAAGTCAATGAAACCCAAAATAAATGGAGAGACAGACTGTGTTCATGGATTAGAAGATTTCACACAAAAAAGATGTTAGTTTTTCCAAAATTGATCTATGGATTTAATGTAATTCCAATCAAAATCCCAACAGGATTTTGTAAATAAATGCAAGTTCCTTCTAAAATTTAAATGGAAAGTAAAAAAAAACAGGAAGGGTCCAAACCCTTTTGAGACTGTAGAATATAGCTGGAGGTAATTTAAAAATTACTACAAGCCATCAAAATCAAGGCAGTGTGCTATTGATGAAGAGATAAACACAATAGGGCATAAAATAGAAAGCAATTGGCCCCAAATATAAACTAACTCAAATGAATTCTAGATCCAGAAGTAAACTATAAAGCTTTTGAAGACAACAGAAGATTTTCCTGAGAGGAGGTTAGATAAAGATTTCTCAGACATGACACTGAAGGTAAAATTCATACAGGAAAAAAAAAATGATAAATTGAATTCCATGAAACTTTAAAACCTTTGTTTAAGAGAGTAAAAAGATCTGTGACACACTGGTAGAAAATATTTCCAAATCACCTAGTTGACAAAGGATTTTATGCAGAATATGCAAACAGTTCTCAAAAACTCACCAATAAGACAAACACCACAATTTAACAGTAAACAAAATATTTGTACAGATACTTTACCAAAGAAAATCCATGGTTCATAGTCTATGCTATTTTCTTTATAGTAAATAACTTTTAATAATATGACTTTAAGGAGGAAAATAGTTGCCATTTTCAGATCTCAATTTATCAAATAAGCATATGAATATATGCTTGACATTATTATTAAAACATCAATGAAATGCCATATCATACCTACCAGAAATGTTTAACAGATGATACCAAGTGTTGGTGAGGCCACAGAGCGATTGGAACTTTCATACATTTCTGGAATGCAAAATGGTATGATCACTCTAGAAATTAGCGTAACAGTTTTTAGAAAGTGTAACACATTTTTCCATATGACCTAATAATCCCATCACTAGTTATTTATCCTAGAGAAATGAAAATATATGTTCACACAACATATGTTCATACAGTAACTCTATTCAAAATTTTATGAAATAGGAACCAACTCAAATGTCCTTAAATAAGTGAATGGATAGTCAAACCGATATATGAATACAATGGAATATAATAAAATAATCTATTGTTTAGCAATAAAAAGAATAATCTATTGACACACCATAGATTTATTTGGGATAAATCCCCAAATGCAAAATGCTAGGTGAAGAAGTGAGTCTCAAAGTTTAGGTTATGTTTCCATCTATTACATTCGAGAATAGAATAAATATATTCCTTTCCTCATATTCCATTTTAGAAAATTAAATATTATATTGATAAAAAATACATCAGTGGTTGTCATATATTAAAGTTTGGGGAAGGGGTGAATATATAGGGCCCACATAAGAGATTTTGGGAGGGATAAAACTGCATTCTAATTGTTATGGTGATCACATGAATCTCTACATGTGTTCAAATTAAATGAAAAGGTAAATAATTTTTAATAATGTGACTCTAAGGAGGAAAATAGTTGCCATTTTCAGATCTAGATTTGTCAAAACCTTGATAACTTAAGGCTTTAATTCATTGACTTATTAATTCTTGCCGTAACACTGTTATTTAAGTATCCTATTGCACAGATCATGATATTGAAACATAGATTAAATAGCTTTTCCAGATCACACAAATAATTGGTGGCTGAGTCAAGATCTCAACTCATCTCTGTTCATCTAGGTTCACAACCATTAACACTTGGACACTGAGACAGCAAACCAATTTTGGAAGAAGACAGTACAATATTTGTTTCTGATGTTTAAGATGGGTACAAATAATATTTACTACTGGCATTAAAATTGAAAGGAAAAGAATTTTGAAGGCTGCCAATTCTAAAAATATTCAAGAACTATAAAACTTTGCTTTATCTATAATACAAATAGCTGAGAAACTCAAATAACTAAAGTGTTTCAACTGCAATTTATTTTTATATGAAAAATATAAATGACAAGTAAGCAAGCTGATATCAGGAATTTTTAAAGCAATTTCCAAAATACACCACAGGGTCAGCATATTTATAGCCTTTTTTTTTTTTACTATTACCTTGAAGTACACAATTCTAATAAATAAGTATTTGACCACCTACTATTTGTGTTCATTATGATAACTATGTTACTTCAAGATCCTGACATGCCTTCTGAATCATTAAAGCAAGTTTAAAATTTGTCCAGATGGTTTTATGACTACTTATTTCATCATTTTCCCTCTAAACATGGAAAACCTATTACTGTATACTAATTAGCTGAATCATTAAATTAACTGTAAAAATCAATTTCCTCAATCATTTCAATGAATAGGAGTTCATAGTGTTTAACTATAAAGTTTTAAAGGAAAATCAAAAACTAATCCTTGTCTTTGTTAAATATACTTGTCGGTTACTGATTTTGAGCTCTCTGATCAAAATAGATCAGAGCCTTTCAAGCTGTTTCTCCATATAACTGCAGGTTTGTAATTCATGTTCAATTATTTATAAAATAATTTAAATTTCTGTGAAGGAGAATGCATTCTCATCCTCTGTCTTTGTACCCATCATAAAATGCTTCTGCTCTGGGATGCTGGAGGATTCTGTCCAATTTAATTCAATTCTTTGAATTTTTAGTATTATGCTAAATATTGTCTTTGTGCCCATCATAAAATGCTTCTGCTCTGGGATGCTGGAGGATTCTGTCCAATCTAATTCAATTCTTCGAATTTTTAGTATTATGCCAAATATTGTTTAGATTTTGAGAATAAAAGGTAAGGCAAGTATGCACCTTACTCTCAAGTTACTCAATAACAAATAGGCACGACAAAACTTTAAATAAATGACTGCAAAATTAGACATCTCTAGAGTATGCAGACACAAAGGAAGTAACAAGTATATATGCATGGCTGGATAAACAAAAGCAGCACAGATATGAAATTATTGAATAGATCTTAGCCCAGCTGCATCTACATTACTTTTCCCTTTCACCCAGGGCCCATTATGCAGGCAACCATAATGAATACCAACCCTATCTTTGAGATATGTGTTTCATAGAAATAGGCGTTAATCCAGAGATCAACATACTCTTTCTGTAAAGGACCAATAGGCAATTATTTTATACTCTGCATTACAACCTCTGAGTGAAAATCACCTGAGGCAATCTGTAAACAATGGATATGGTTATGTTCACACAAATATTTACCAAAATAGGTGAAAGCTAGATTGGATCTACAGGCCAGAGTTTGCCTACTCCTGCCATTAATCAAACTAATACAACTATATGTCTAAATTTCAAATATAAATTAACTGTTCCTTCATTAACAAAATAATAAAGGAGGTATGCCAATGAAAAATCTAACTTCTTAGCAATGAAATTAATAGACTCAAATTCTTTTGTTGTATCATCCTTGTCCTCACACAAGCAGAACCTGAACTCCTATGAATTTTGTTCCTCACCTAACAAAGTGGTTTTTTACTACCTAAAGTTACAGGACACATCAGGTAATCCTTAAATGAAAGATGAAGTGCTTCAATAATCATCTATGACTCTCTAACCTCTATATCGATGATCTGAGAATCTGAATTAAAGGAAAATAATATGAACTGAGCATAGCTGTACCCTTATGTTCCAGTGTGGTTAATCTGGTCTTTACCCCTTAGCAACTATTATTATTTTTTAATATTAAAGTATTTTGGGTCTTTATTTAAAAGATTGGTGATATTTTTGTGACCAGAAACATTCTGTAGGAATTTGACTCTTGTTTCAGCAATAATTGTTTTCATTATACACCAAGTGCTTAAAGTGAGTTTCCAAGAACCAACCTACCATGCTAAGGGGGGACTTACTGTACATATATACTATATTTTCTATATCCATTTACCTGTGGATGGATATTTAGGCTGTCTCGATGTCTTGAATTTTATGAATAATGGTGCAACAAATATGCAAATATCACTTCAAGATCCCAATTTCAATTATTTTGAACTGTATACCCAGAAGCAGGATCACTGTTCTATTTTGATCGCTGTTCTATTTTTAATTTTGTGAGGAACTCCATATTGTGTTTCATAGCAGTTTAATTTCACATTCCCACCAACACTGTACTTGAGTTCTAATTTTTCAACATCCTAGACAACACTTAGAACAGATTTGAGGTAATGTTTTGTTTTGATTTTCATTTGCCTGATGATTAATGATGCAGAACATCTTTTAATATACCTGTTGGTCATTTGTATTTTTTTTTGAGAAATTTAAGTATTTTGGCCATTTTTAATTGGGTTATCATCATTTTTGTTATCGAGTTATAATTTTTTACTTTGTATATTAGCTCCTTATCAGAGATATGATTTGAAAATATTTTTCTCACTGAATAGATTGCATTTTCACTCTCTTGTTTCCTTTGATGCTAGAATTTTTAAAAATTTGATATGGTCCATTTGTTTATTTTTGCTTTTTTGCCTGTGCTTTGGTGAATTTATTGATGGTTCTATCACTAATTAGAATTAAAATTCAGGACAACAAAAGAGAATGAGAGATTTAAAAAAAAGATTTAGACACTGGTAAGATTTTAGCATGTTCTGCAGAGGGAATAATGAGCAACCAACTCCTTTATAACATAGCCTTGTAGAAAGCTTTTCAGTAAGTCTTAATTGAGCCAAGTCCACTCCATGGGTAAATGCTTTGAGCCTGACCCTTTGGTTTTGAGTAAGACAAGAGCTACCTATTGACATATAATCTCAAACTTCTTTCATCACAATGTCTGAAAAATAATAAGATTTGGAACTGAGACTGTACTAACTAAGTGATAATGGACAGGGGTGGTGTCAGAGAAGTGTGAAAGCCATGACTGGATTGCCCTAATTTGTGGCTAAATCGGGATGCTACCTTTGAAAAAAGTCAATCTGGCATCACCTCGTAGAGCTAAAATTCAGATGAATCAGTAGGTCAGCAATAAGTAATACAATTTTTTTTCAAATGCTGTTTTTAAAAACATAGTAATTACCATTGAATACAAAGTGCATCCTGCTTAAAAAAACATTCTGATGCTGTAGCAAAGGTAATGCTTTTTATTATGAGCTGCCCACATGTACTTCTCAGGCAGTGATTCATCTGAACAGTATTTCAGTTAAAGAACATTTTATTCTAGAATGAAAAATAACAGAAAAATACTGACTGCCCCACAGTGGTGTGGGGTTAGCATAAACATGGACTGACAGGCGGTTAACTCTAAAACTAAAATAATGGCAATACCTTACAGCACATGGAAGCTGCTATATGATTTCTTTTATACATGAACATAACTTCAGGGGTCATAGGTTATGAGTCACATTCCTGTTTACAGATGCTAGTATTTTGTTCTCCCCTGTAATTATAGTGGGAGTCTGAAGAGATATTTCAGCTCATTCTAATTTTTCTTCCTGATGCTGTTACTGACTGTCCACTACTAATACTCTGCAGAGAGTATCATGGATAGATCCAGCTTTCAGGATCTAAGGTTATCTCCTAATCAGAATGTAAGGACTTAAAAACCTTTGATCAAGTTTTTAATCACAAATAAGATGGTCTTCCTTTAAGGGCCTTTTGAGAGTAGCAATCATGTCATTGTGTCTCAGTCACCATAAGAAATAGAATTCTTATTTTAGCACCAAAGGCAACTCTCCTTGTAGAAGGAAAGAAAAATCGTAAATAGATAGTTTGAAGAACAGACACAGTGGAACAAAACACATTTCCTTTTCTCTCCCACATGGCTCTAGAGCTGATTTTATTTTGTTTAATGAAGAATTATATAGAGACTGTGATTTTACAAATGTTAAATGAGTTAATCTTCATAGCAACCTTGTGACACAATTACTATTGTTATCTCCAATTTGCAGAGAATGAAAGGAGACATTGAATGGGACAAAGGGACAGCAGAGATCAGATTCAAAGGCAATTCCTGGGTTCGTGACTGTAGCAGTAGGTAAACTTCTTCCCTCCTAGGAGCTCTCCAACAGGGCTGCAGGGAATCTTGTGATGAGTGATACCCCTCTGATGAGCTTCCATTCACAGGAAGGTCACTTCACACCCTTGATGAGATTTCCAACCTCAGTCTTTCCATTGGAGCTGCTACAATGTCTTTCTTTGTTCTTATCACTCACTTATCATTATCATTTCACTATCAGCTCATCTTATCACCTTATTATACTACATACAATATACATTATTATATAAAATACATATGATTATTACATAAAATATATTATTATGTAAAATACATATGATAAAATACCTATGATACATACATCTTATTATATTATATATTATCATCATTATCTCATCTCTTTTGATGAGAGTTGTCACATTTTATAACTGGCTAAATTCGGTTAAAACACTCCATGGGATTTTTATTTTGAAGTCCTTCTGCTTGAGTAGAATTCATGTTTAAAAAAAAAAAGAGAAAACAGGTCTGCATATCTGAGATCTTCACAACTGATTTGTCAAGGATGGTTCTCACGAACACTCTGTCATATTTTTGGCCTGGTTAGCAATAACCCTGGATTTTTCATTTTAACCTAGTTTTAGTAGTAGTGGTTGCATTAAAAATGCTGAGGTGGGTCAGGTAGACTTTCCTTCTCCAGTTTCAGCCTGATCTCAGCTGGGAGTAATTGAAATTTTGCACAGTAATCAGAGTTTCCATACAGCAGGATATGGTTCCATCTGCTAAACACCCAAATCTTTCTAGGAACAAAGCAATTGAGCCATTCACCCAAGGACATCATGCAAGACACTCAATAACACAGGAAATGCAAATGGTTATCCTGATAGCTTGATGCCCTGTGGATTATTAGTGATCCAGCCAGGGGATGTGCTGATCCCCACCAGGGTCCTCACCCCAGCCTGCAGGGTGCCTGAAGCTGTCAGCAGCCAGGTATTGGAGTCTATGGGAAATTGCAGGGCTGGTAACATATGAACTATGCAGGGGAAATAAAGGCAAAGAGATTCTAACCACTAAGTTACTGAGTAAAGTACTCAAGTAAATACCAAAAAAAAAAAAAAAAAGTAAGAACAGTTGACATTTGAGCAACACAGTTTGAACTGCACAGGTCCACTTATACAATGGTTTTCTTATAAACATATCATATAAATCTACAATATCAATAAATATAGTATAGTACCATAAATTATTTTGTCTTCCTTAAGATTTTTTTCAATCAATATTTTCCTTCTCTCTAGTTTACTTTATTACTTTATTGTAAAAGTACAATTTGTAACACATCTAACATATAAAATGTTAGAAGCTTAACATATCAGTAAAGCTTCCAGTCAACAATAGGCTATTGGTAGTTAAGTTTTGAGGTGAGTCCAAAGTTAAATTTTCAACTGTGCAGGTGTCAGTGTTCCTAAGTCCCCTAGTTTTCTATGGTCAACTGTATTTAAATAAGACCAAAAATGTCATTGATATACTTTTCATATTTTGCTTTAATATACATAAATTTAGCCTACTATGTTAATTTATTAAGAATTTTAATTCAAAATAGTTTCAATAGTTTTTTTACATAAATTCATCAATAAAATAAAACCAATTTCTCAATCAATAAAGACTTATTTCAATAATTATATAATTATAATTATTGGTATTTCATTTTACTCTCAAAATTTTACATGGTCACCTTACCTGATGAGAGAGTTCATTGCAATGTGAGGCAGTCCCTTCCATTTATTGGGCTACAATAACCAGGAAGTTCTTCCTCTTCTGCTTCCTGATGAATTTTCCTTAGTTCAGTTCTGCCTTCGAAACCTACACAAATTTTATTCTGCACCTCTTCCCTAGGAGAAATAGTTAAGAATATTATCATCTGGTCCCTGTCGCCCAAGCAGACTTTGTAATATTTACAAACATAGTACATCTACTTTTTCCTGTAAGAGATGTTGGAATGTTCACTATAGTCATTCAACAAACATTTGCTCCTAATCAAAACAAATCCAAGATTTCTTTATAAAAATCACTTATGTGTTATTATTGCTCTCATTTTTCTTTCTAGTAGTTATTCCTTGCAGTGAAATACTTAGACTAATAAAGCAAAAAAGCAAAAAAAAAATTGAAATATTCCTTCAGGAAAAAGAAATATTGATAAGATATAGAGATGTAGGTTTTAATATGCCAACGACAGAAAAATGACATAACGTCCTGTAAAGAGCACCAATTTCCAATTCAGACCCACCTCACAGGATTTGATCATACAAAAATAATGTAAGAAAAACAGAATGATTTGGGGGGACTATATAAAGATTAGCTATTATTATGATAATGCATCTTTTTAGACCTTATTTTACATATAATCTCCTGACCAAGAAATAAAAAGATAAAATATGAAAACATAAACTAAAAGAAATGTAAGGGGAAATATAAATAATTTAATTTTTTTTAAAGATTTATTTATTTATGCATACAAGAACTGGAGTACAGACCAGAAATGTGGGAGTGGGGGGGCGGTGAGAGGATTCACCAGAGACAGAGTGGGGAGCAGAACAGGCAGATTGACTGAAATACACTGCTGAGGGGAGCAGTGGGTGAGGTAGGAGAGGTCTGTGGGTCACCTCCCTGGCTGGGGGTCAAACTTGTGCTGTAGTACCTGCGGATTGCTTCATAATTCTGACACTTAACCCCTTGTGCCATCAGGGAGGCCCCAAGAATTAAAATTTTTAAAAGACTACATTGTCTACAATAAATTTGAAAATTCAGATTAAACATATCACTTACTAGAAAAACAAAATTTACCAAATTAATTCAAGAGGAGATAGGAAATTTGAATAGATTCTTAGTCACAGGCAGAAAACAGGTGTCAAGGCTGAACAGCTCAGTGTGAAAATTCCCACCCACCCTGCCCCTAGCAGCTCAGAGTGACTGGGCAGAAGCATTCAGTACATGCTTGTGAAGACACCAAATAAATCAAACTGGTAAGAAAAAAATGTAAAGATTTTCATCCAATAAGTCTGCAAAACTAAACGATTTTGGAGAAAGGCTCCATCAAACATTTCTGAAACAAGGACTCCCTTTTTGCTCTTTAAAAGCAATTGCTAGCTATAGTTAAGCAAGTCTAGCAAAAATTGAAATAGCATCTCCAATCCTAAATACAGTGTTATAAGATTATTACAGAAATGTAATATTGCAATATAAAAGCAAGTGTGTTTCATATCAGGATTAAAGAACAGTTCAATATTAAGACATTTATTAAAGTAGAAAATCACATGATCATATCAAGAGAAACAGAAAAGACACTTGATAAAATTCAACTATGTTTTTGATAAAAATCTCATAGAAAATGAGAATTGAAAGACATTTACACAATGTATTTCTCAAGGCATTTATCATAAGCTGTTAATTTTAAATATTTAACACACATTCTTCTAACTACAAGAACAATGATGCCCCATTGTTATCTTAAAATATAATCTTTTTGCCTAGACTAAAATCCCCTTGAAGTTTAGGTCAAGAGCTTATTCATAATTTTATCATTATAAGTTTATCATAACTTTTAAGGTATTCCTGAAATGGTATTCTTCTGCCCCAGAATCTTGTATCAAAAGTAAACCTCGGGCCTCCCCGGTGGCGTAGCGGTTGAGCGCTGGGTTGCGAAGCTGCCCGCGGCCTCTGAGGCGCCGGTTCGATCCCCGGCTGCTCCCCGGCCACTGGAGGAGGGTCCCACATGGCGCGCAGACCTCTCCTGCCGCCCGCTGCTCCCCTCAGCAGTGTACTTCGGTCCTTCTGCCTGTTCTGCTCCCCGCTCTGGTGAATTCTCTCACCCTCCCGCGCTTCTGACTGTACCCAGTGCTTGTATAAACAAAACAAACAAACAAAGAAAGAAAGAAAGAAAGAAAAAAAAAATGCCTCTATAAAAAAAAAAAAGTAAACCTCAAAATTATTTAGTAGGCTAGTTAACTGAAATTCCTAAGTAAAAATTAAAATCTCTTAAAAACATAGTTTATTAGTAAGAAATCCTCAGCAATCCCAGATAAACTGAGAACCATGCATTCCATAATTTCTATGATCAGGAAAAAACTTTTAGCCTGCCATCCTATCTTCTATAGAAAGTACCATTTGCTTACATATCAGAAGCAATAAGCAGCCCCAGACACAAGCACTGACTGACTGACCCTTCTCACAAAAAACTTGCCCGTGATGGAAACCCACTTCTACTGCTCTGCCTTCTATTGTCATGTTCTGTGAGTCTATAAGATAAAAGGTATAGGAAGAGGACACAGAACAGATAAATGTGTTCTCAGTTCAGCCATAAGAACTGGTAAGTCCAGAAATCATGTCAGATCGAACTCCTTTGAACACACTTTGACCTGCATCACCTCTTTAACACCTCTTTGAGACCTTCCTCAGTCTTCAGGAAAAAGAAATATTGGTAAGATATAGAGATGTAGGTTTTAATATGCCAACGACAGAAAAATGGCATAACGTCCTATAAAGGGCACCAATTTCCAATTCAGACCCACCTCACAGGATTTGGCTATATAAAATAATGTAAGAAAAACAGAACGATTGGAGGTACTATGTAAAGATTAGCTATTATTATAATAATGCATCTTTTTGGTGCCTTTAGAACCGCTTCATTTGGTTTCATCCACCTGGAGACTGGAGGGTTTCATTCACCTGGAGGGTTCACTGCATTTCAGTTAGTGACGAATAATCTTTGAGCAGCATCAAGAGACCAAAGGTTTGCACAAATATCCTTCTTAGTAATCACTGCTATTCTAATAAGTTCTCTGTTCTCCTGGTTGAATGACTCCTTGCTTCCACTTTTACTTTGTGGGCATTTCTCTCTAACTAGCATAATTCTGCCTTTCAGCGGCTACTTGGGGGACATTTTGATGTGAAAAAGATTTTTCTTTTGATAGGTGCATTCAAAGGAACAGGGAAGAGACCCTCTTGAGATTCTCTGACTTGTCAGTCTAAAAAAGCAATCACTTTGGTAACAAAGGGGAAATCCTAATTCATATTTTTATACCTAGAAAGGGCTTTAAGGGTGTCAACATTTTAAATTGTATATTTGATAGAAAATCAGGTACCAGAGTTACTGTTTGAACTGACTTAGTTTCTCTGTCTCTATCTCTGTTTTTCCCTCTCATTATTTTCATTAATCTTGGAAATTATACTTATTCTTAGGTATAGTTTTTCCAGAAATTGTTTAAGCTTGGAAAAAACGCAAAAAATATTTTTAATAAGCAAGTTTGAAACTTTTTTTTTTAATTTTTAAAAGATTTATTTATTTATAAAAGAATCAGGGTACACACCAGATCGCCAGAGGGTGAGAGGATTCACTGGAGACAGAGCGGGGAACAGAACAGGCAGACTGACGAAATACACTGCTGAGGGGAGCAGCGGGAGAGACAGGAGAGGTCTGCGGCGCCATGTGGGATTCTCCCTGGCTGGCCAGGATTGAACCAGCGCTGCAGAGGCTGCAGACAGCTTCACAGCATGGAGCGCAACCGCCTGTGCCACCAGGGGAGGTCCTGAAACAACATTTTTAAAGAATTTAATCTTGATAACTCTTCTGATGCTACAAATCAGAGGATGTTCTGATTTAAATAAAAAAAAAAAGATTTATCTATTTATACAAGAACTGGAGTACAGTTTAAAGGCACAGGAGGGTGAGAGAATTCACCAGAGAGAGCGGGGAGCAGAACAGGCAGATGGATCAAAGACACTGCTGAGGGGAGCAGCGGACGACAAGGCAGGAGAGGTCTGCCATGCCATGTGGGCCTCTCCCAGGGAACCCGCGCTGCAGAGGCTGAGGACAGGAAGCCCTAAACAATAATTTAAATCAGAGAATCCAACATGGCGTGGCAGACCTCTCCTGTCTCACCCACTGCTCCCCTCAGCAGTGCTTTCCGTCCGTCTGCCTGTTCTGCTCCCCACTCTAGTTCTGGTGAATACTCTCACTCTCCCAGACCTCTGGGCTGTACCCCAGCTATTGTATAAATAAAAAATAAATCTTAAAAAAAAATAAATTATTGGGCCTCCCTGGTGGCGCAGTGGTTGAGCGCTGGGCTGCCAAGCTGCCCACAGCCTCTGCAGCACTGGTTTGATCCCCGGCCGCCGGGCAAGGGTCCCATATGGCACGCAGACCTCTCCTGCCGCCCACTGCTCCCCTCAGCAGTGTACTTCGTCAGTCTGCCTGTTCTGCTCTCTGCTCTGTCTCTGGTGAATTCTCTCACCCTCCCGTGCTTCTGACTGTACCCAGTGCTTGTATAAATAAAAAAATAAATCTTTAATAAATAAATAAATGAATAAATAAATAAATAAATAAATTATTCTTTACAGATTTTTAGTCACTCTTGGATTTTAGGCTAATTTAAATTGTGTTATTTACTAAATTGATATTTGGAATACCTACATAATTTCTCTGTAGAACAATATAACATTTTGATGATTAAACCTACTTTTTTATTTCCTTTGTTATCCAATTTTATTTAGAGAATGACTACAGATGAAGGCAATATGTAAATGTCTTTTTTTTTTAAAGATTTATTTATTTATTTACATAAGCACTGGGTATAGTCAGAAGCGCGGGAGGGTGAGAGAACTCACCAGAGCCAGAGAGGGGAGCAGAGCAGTCAGAGTGACGAAGTACACTGCTGAGGGGAGCAGCGGGCGGCAGGAGAGGTCCGCTCGCCATGTGGGACCCTCCTCTGGTGGCCGGGGAGCAGCCGGGGATGGAACCGGCGCTGCAGAGGGTGCGGGCAGCTTCGCAGCCCAGTGCGCAACCGCTGACCGGGGAGGCCCTGTAAATGTCTTTAAATGATAGCAAATACATTTAGCTTGCCATTTTACAATGTGTTGAAGTAAAATAAAATGTATGGTTATAAGAAATTAGCTATGTTATTGGTTTTTTATCTTGCAGTTTTTTCTAGTGTCTAGAAAGATAAAATTTGGTTAAATTAATTAAAGGTGGTAATAAAAATTAGCTATGGAGAAATCAGAATATGTATGTCAGATAATAATATGGTTTGTTTGGTTTAATGTATTTTATTTATATATCTGTTCATTTATATGAATATAAATAAATTTCATATGTAAATACATAAATAAGCATTGTATATGTAAATAAATATAATTAACGATGTAAGAATATTTATATACTTTAATCTCTACATTAGTCTTTAAATTAATAGATTAAAATACACTTTTTCATTTACAATTCTATAAATTTTAACATATGCAAAGGCTTTTGTAAGCACCACAAAAACAGGATATAGAACAATTCCAAAACTCCTGTAAATTCCCTCTTATTATGCAGAAGGTAGTCAAGTCTCCCCTCACACCTAAGCCTGGTTTCTCTGTCCCCATAGTTTTGCCTTACCAGAATGTCATTTAATCTAATCTTTTAAGATTGACTTCTTTAATTTAGTGTAAGACATCTGACATACAACCATGTTGTTATGTATATCAGTAAGTTGGTTACTTTCCATTGCCAAAAAATATTCCATACTTTGTGTATCCATTCACTCATCGAAGAACATTTAGTTTATTTCTAGTTTGGGCCAATTATGAATAATGCATTATTAACATTCATGTTCAGGTCTTGTGTGAATTTATGTTTTTATTTTCTGGAAATACATAGCAGCCAGATTCTTGGGTGATATAAGTGTATATTTAACTTTATGAGAAACTGCCAAAGTTTTCAAGAATAGCTGTTCCATTTTATATTGCTCCCAGATGAGTGTTAGTTCCAGGTGGATTATGTTTTTGTTTCGTTATGCTTTGTTTAAAGATGTCTGTTATTGTGTTTTGAAAGTTTCATCTTCCTTCAAGTTTGTGGGAAGATTTTATCATAAGCAGACAGTTAATTTCATCAAATGACTCTCTGCATCTCCTGATATGACCATATGTTTTTCTTAAGTCTGTTAGTATGCGAATTCTATTGATTGATTTTTGCATAGTGAAACCAGCCTTGCATTCCCAAGATAAACAAACCCTACTTGGTTGTGATGTATTGTTCTTTTTATATAGTGCTGGATTCAATTTGCTACTTTTTTCTTAATTTTGCACCTATATTTATGCAGATATTGGTCAATAGTTTTCTTTGCTTGTATTGTCTTTGTCTGGGTAATATCAGAGTCATGTTTGCTACATAAAATGAATTGAGAAATGGTCATTCTACCTTACAGAAAGGATTGCGCAAAATTGATGTTATTTCACAAATATTCGGTATAATCCACCAATGAAACTCTCTGTGTTTGGTATTTCCTTTTTGGACTATTTTTTAACTATAAATTCAATTCCTTGAATTGAACTCTTCAAGTTCTGTATTTCTTATTGTTTGTGTCTTTCAAAATCAATCCATTTCCTGTAAGCTGTCAAATGCATGTGCATAGTGTTATGTATAGTAATCTCTTTTTATCCTTTTAATGTCTGGGAGGCTACAGTGATATCTCCCATTACTAATTTTGTTATATTGTACCTTTATTGTTGTTATCTTCATCAGTCCTCTGGAGGTATAGCAATTTACTAATCTTTTCAAAGAAAGATCTTTTGGAATTTATTCATTTTCTTGCTTTCTTTTTTTTTTTCCTCTCAGTGTCATTGATCTCAGTTCTTTATCATATCTTTACTTCTGTTTGCTTTCAGCATAGTTTATACTTATTTCGTTTATTAATGTGAAAATGTACCTTATATGTTTGAGACCCTTTGTTTTCCTGTATAAGAACTGAATGCTGGGCCTCCCTGGTGGCACAGGGGGTTAAGACGCAACATATGAAGCTGTCCGCAGCCCTGCGGCACGAGTTCGATCCCCAGGCCAGGCAGGGAGCAACTCATATGGTGCAGCAGACCTCTCCTGACTCACCCACTGCTCCCCTCAGCAGTGTACTTCTGTTGATCTGCTTGTTCTGTTCCCCGCTCTGCCTCTGGTGAATCGTCTCACACACCCCCTCCCCGCAACTCTGGCCTGTACTCCAGCTCTTGTATGCATAAAAAAATTAATCTTTAAAAAAAAAGAACTGAATGCTATAAATTCTTTTTTCCTCCCAAGTGACCATTGGCCTAAATGCTTTAAATTTCTAAAAACTACTTTGAATGCCTCTCACAAATTTTAATATATTCTATTTTCATTTTGTTCAAAATATTTTCTTAAAATATCTTCTTTTAGCTGTCATATAGAATGATATTATTCTTATAGAATGGTATTATTTAAATTACAAATATTTAAAAATCTTTCCTAAAAGTTGATTTTTATTTTATTTCCTTTATGGTCAATGCATATAATTTGTGTTACATCATTTGTTTAATTAATAAATTTTGTGACTCAAAACATGACTTATCCTGGTGAATATTTTATGTGCACTTGAAATGGTGTTCTATAAATGAATATTAAATTGCTTGACAGCATTGATCAAGTCTTCTATGTCCTTGGTGATTTTTTACCTACTTATAATTACTGAGCAAGGATTGTTAAAGTCTATAATTGTGGATTTGATTAAGTCTCCTTTCAATTCTTTTGGTGTTTACATCATATTAAAAAAGTATTGAATCTATTGTTAAATGCATAAATATTTAAGATTATAATGTCTCATTGGTAAGTTAAGCCTTTTCTCATTTTGTAAAGTCCCTTTTTATGCCTGGTAATTGTTCATGTTCTGAAAAAAAAAAAGAAAAAAGGTGAAAGACTAACCCTCTGGAACCTGTGAATGTGAATTTACTTGGAAAAGGGATCTTTGAGGATTAAATTAAGAATTTGAGATGAGATTACCCCGGGTTACTTAGATGGGCCCTAAATCCATTGGCAAGCATCCATATAAGAAACGGAAGAGAAAACATAAGGAGGAGGTAGCAGATACTGAAGTCATACCATCAAGAAGAGGAAGGAAGCCTTACAGCCAGCAGAAACTGAAAGAGCTAAGGAGAGAGTCTCCCCAGAGCCTTTAGAAATTGTGTACTTGTGCTGATACCTTGATTTTATACTTCTGGCCTCCAAAACTATGAGAGAATAAATTTACATTATTTTAATTCACCACATTCGTAGTAATTGGTTATAACAGTATTGGGAAGCAATATATGAGATAGTATTTCAGTTGCTCTTACTTCATTTGTAAATTTCTAAATTCCATGCTGGTCATATTTCCCTTCTACCTGGAAAACTTTTACCATTTCCTTTAAGGCACAGCCTTATAGCAATAAATTTTAGCTTTCCTTCAACTGGGAATGTGTTTATTTGCCTTCATTCCTGAAGGATATTTTCACTGGCTATAGATTTTGGGCTGATACTTCTTTTCCTTTAGCCCTTGAGAAATGTTGCTCAACTGTATTTCAACCTACATGATTTCTAATGAGAACTCTTCAGTGACTTAAATCATTGATTTTTTTTCATTTTTTAAAAATCTATATATCTATTCAGGTAACATTGGTTTATAAAACAGTGATTTTCATTTACTTTTTTCAATGGCTATTTTTAGGATTTTATTTTTCATATTTGTTTTTCAGCAGTTTGATTATAATATATTTGAAAGATTATTTATAAAGTTTAACCTGTTTGGAATTTGCTGAGCTTCTCAGATTCTTCATTTATTTTTCCTCAACAAATTTGTGATTTTATTCAGTTACTCTTTACTCAGTAACAAAGGCTCCTTTCTATCACTAAAATACTTCGTTGACTGTTTGGCAACACTGCTCACTTGTTACAATAAAAGTTTTCTTTATTTGAGAAAAATAAGTTACTAATAATCACTTTTATTTATCATTTTATATTTTCAAAATATTGTCTGAAACTATGAGTTATGTTCAAACATTTTTTTCTCTGAAAAACATTTTCATTTTTGTAATTCCTCAATTAGCCTGTAAAAGAATATTAAGATATCTTTTAAACTGAAAATATCTTTTGGTTTCTTGGACTTGCTGCTAGGTAACACAAAATTGTGTTCCTTTGCCTCCCAAAGTGAAACTAATAAAATTAATTGGTCTTTCCTAACATTCTATGAATATTAACTCAAAAACAAGGTAAAAGGTCTTTTATTTCTCAAACTTAACAAAAACCTGTACATGTACATATCATAAAAGTATAGCCTACCTGAATTAATTATATTAAACTTAACACCCAGAATATTTCAGTGATTATAAACATTTTTATATTAAAAGGAATGAATATTCAAGCACACAGACAGGCATGATAATTATCTAGAAATTTTGATTTCTAGGTTGCTGAATTTCAATGCCCATATTAATTGGGAATAATGATAGTATATTGTATAGCACAAATCAAAATATATGGTGATTTATCATGGTCCTCATTGTTCTTACTCTCTAAGTTTTTACTGACTATATCCTCATAAATTTATGGTGTTTAATGCCTCAAGTGAGAATTTCACTTTCTTTCATTCTGCCAGTTCTTCTGGAGATTTAGTGTCTAGAGACATCACAGAAAAACTGTCCTCGAGGCTTGATGAAAAGAACCTTGCTAGGTCTATTTAATGAATAACAAGCAAAAAACTGTAGGGTGTTTATAAGGTCTTAGACCTACACCTCTCAAATAAAAATATGTAATTCATACCTGAAAACTGTCTTCAAGTTGCGGATCCTTAGGACTTCATGTTGAGGAACCTTAGGAATCATCCAGGAGCATGTGATTTGGAGATGGAGCTGGAGGATGGAGACAGTTTCTAATGAAGACCTTCAGATCAAGGAAACAACTGTGAATAGTAAATGACTTCCATTTAAGACCTATGAACAAGATCCAGATGACCAGAACCACTGATCTCATGCTTTAATGTGTATTATTTTGTTCTCTATTTCCCTATTTTCTTTCCTCTTTGCAATTGCTAACTTATTATTATTCCTTAACCATGATACCTGTAAAGCCCCCACACTGAATTTTTTTCCAAATGTACTTCTTGACATGATTCCAATTCCTCTCTAGAGTTTGCAATTTGGTGAACATATACTAATCAAAGTGACTATTGGGTTTGTACTCATTTTACTTTGGGTGCTACCTAGCTTCATTTGGTACCATTTCCTTGCTACAAATCAGATGAAATAAAATCCCTGTTACAATCCTTGTTAATAGGACTCAGCCACCAAGAAATTTATTTCATGACAAAAACCACAATAAACCTGAAAGGAATCTAAAGTCAGGAAACTGAAAATAAAAAATGAAGCCAGGAAACTGACTATGTCAGTATTAGAAAATGATTCCCTTTTCTGTAGGAAAAAAAAAAAATACACAGAGGGACTAGTCATTGTAATCAAACTGTCACAGAGCATAGAAAAAAGCTAGGGAACCAATGGGGTATATTGAGAGGTTTGCCTTTTACAGATCTTGCAAGAAAGGTGTATTAGTTAGGCTAAGCCCTCATCCCTGTCCAATTTACAGATTACAGTCAATAGTCTTCTGTGCTTCAAATCCAATACTAGTTGTTAGGAGCCACCCTATGATCTGCCTTTAGTGAAAATACTAATATGAGGATGTCAGATAGATTTGGCCTCACACCAGGCAATGGAATTTGTGGGCCTATTCTGTTTGATATCCACATATAAGTCTTTGAAGCACAAAAGACTATTGACTGCAATCTGCAATCTGTAAATTGGACAGTGAACTATACTATCAGTAACTGATGACTGCCTTCAGGATAGCTCTTAATATAACCCTGGGTCCTTTTGACCCATCAATTTTCCTTGTAAGAAAAATAAACATTTGGACAGTTTAATTTAAAAAGGAAAAAATTCTGAGCTTCAACTTATTATTAAATAATATGTTAGACTATTTTCTTTGTCATTTTACACTTCACATGAAACTTGAAAAATAAGCAGAATCCTATAGAACGTGGTACAGAGAAAAGCAGGATAATAGTAACATTACTTAGGCCCAGAATTCCTCACCCAAGAAGTTCATATATTTGGACAAGTGGTGATTCAAAAAAGAGGTTTTTCAAAATGAGCATATACTGATTTAGGGAAAGAACTTTGCACTTACATTGCTGCAGACCTCTGTTCTCCTTAGTCCCTCCAGGTCTTCGGAGGGCTCCAATACCGGTCTGCATGTATCTTGCCGACTTACGCCAATTGTAAAGGCCAGGACTGGCCACAGTGCAGGTTTTCTGATCCCATGCAGACCAGGTAAAGGAGTCAGAGTCCTCAGTAGTTTTGCAGGTTTTTTATTTGGGGTTCACCAGGCATATAGCAGGCAGGGGTGCTGGCCTCCCAGCCCCCAGCAAGTCTTTACTCTACCTGGGCTCTCTAGCGTTTGTTCTGCTGCTTCTCGGCTTCCCTTTCGGCTTCAGCTTCTGCTTCTACTGCTACTGCTACTGCTGCTGCTGCTGCTGCTGCTGCTGCTGCTGCTGCTACTGGCGTCCTCGTGACGCCGCCCTTAAAAGCATAGTCTTAGCCCAGGTGAATCCCATCTACCTATGCCCACACCCTACTCCAGGTGCCCGCCATCAGGCATGCATTCAGGACAAGGATCCATCATCTATCCTGATGGCGGAAGGGCAGAAAAGCCTGATATTTTCTTTACCTTACAGCAGCCATCCCAGGCAAGGTAGGTTCATTGTTGGTTCAGGCAGCTTAAAAGAGAAGGCTGGAGCCCCGGGCATCATCCCCACAGGTTTTTTAATAATACTCAGGGGAAATAAGTCAGCAGGAAGACAACAACTTGGGCCCACCCGCCCCCTGCAAATCTCTATATGTACTTTTCTCTCAGCCATAACTGTTGCTAGTCCTCTCCTTGCTGTTCTCTGTGTGACGCAGGCCCAATATCCCCGGCGTCCAGGCTCAGGCCTGCCCACACCATCCTCCAGGTGTCCACCATCAGGTGCCCCAGGTCCTTGCTCCCAAGCTCCTCCTGCATTCAAGGCCACAGGTAAAAGCCACAGAGGCCAGAGGCATAAACGCCCGAGTAATCTTTTCTATAAACTGGTAAACCCAGATTGCTATGCCAGGAGAGGTCTGATAGCCTCTATTATCTGCTACCTTCAAACACAGTCACATATTTAACTCTTAAAGAAAGTGACTTTCTTTAGTTGGGAGTTTTCACCGAGAAGTGCCTGTCTGGCAGATGAGCAGCGTGATGTACACTATCTAAGTGATGCTTTCCTCATCTACTTAGCACAATTTTAATTACATTTCACTTATATTATGTTTAATTTTTAATGCCCTTATTTGGGATATTATTCAACATATCTTCCCACACTAGAATATATTTTCTACAATGTCAGGAAAATGTTTGTACATAGAAGATGCTTCCTTGGCATATAACTTAGTGATCTTTTGACACATAGGATACAAATAGGATATGTTAGGATATAGAAAGGCCCTAAATGAATGAATAAACAAAACTGCACAAGTAGGACAGAAACCAGGCATCTGCAAGCAATGTCTTCTAAACCATGCTTGTGTTTACTCATGTGTTGGGCAATGAGCAAAATCAGCAGAATGGGTAAATATTCATGACATATAGTTTATATTTTATCCTACTCTTGGTATTAAAATCTCTGCACACTGCCTTTAACAAAGCTGTAGTTCTAACAGATAATTGTTTTCTGTGTTTATGATTTTTTTGACAATTTTTAGTAAATTAAAGTTGGCAACTCTATCTTAGTCATCCAACTTGATTTTATTTTAATAGTTTTTCTTCACAATCATTGAAAGTTTGGGAACTACTCATGTAAGCATGTCAACGAATTTTTTTAAATTAAGATTACTTCTCAAAAAATATACAAATGTAAAAGGTTTTTTTTTTTAACTCATTAATGAGAGAATCAGCAAGATGGTAATCTGTTTCAAAGGAGGATATGAGAAATTAAAAGAGAGTTACTAAGAGAAAGTTGAAATAATATTGCTAATTTGGATACAGGACAATGAAAACAATAACCTTTATGGATAATCTTTTCTATAGAACAAAAAATCATTTGAAACTCTACAGAAAAAAAGTGATTTGCAATTTACCAATTTTCTCCATGGTAGCATAAAACTTTACAAATTCAGGACCATAAGAAACAATAAATAGAATTTAGGAAGGTAAAAAAAAATTCCCCTCCTATTAAGAGACAGACAAGTCAGACCAGTTTGTTAAACAATCTAGTATGACTTACAGAAGGTCATAAGTAATCTTTTTTCCTCATTTCCCAGTTCTAGATAATTAAGAAGCTGCCTCTAATGTTTGAATGGAGGTTACATTCATGAGTGTGTAAATATAGATCTATAGACTAATAGATACAAGACCGGAAGGAGACAAACCAACAAACAATTGATTTGGAATTAGCTATGATTTGGAAAGAGCGTTATGGGTGTATTGTTTGCTAGGGCTGCCACTCACAAACTGAGTGCTGTAAGTAGCAAAGTTTATATTCTTACAGTTCTGTAGCTAGAAGTGTCTGGTCAGGGTGTGGGCAGGTCCATGTTCCCTCTAAGGGCATGTTCTGCAACCATCCCAGGCTGCATAGGTTCATTGTCAGTTCAGGAAGCTTAAAAGAGAAACTTGGAGCCTTTGGCATCACCCCCACAAGTAAGGGGAAACAAACCAGCAGGGAGACAGCAACTTGGACGCCCCTGCGAATCCCTGCAAGCTCTTTTCCCTCTTAGCAGTTCTCTGATGCGTCCACCATTCTCCACTGCACTCTGCTGCACAGCCTTCCGCACCCCGTCCTCTGTGACTGCCCTTATATGCTTAGTCTCTCAGCTCGGGATGCCCACCTACACATGCCCACACCATACTTCAGGCGCCACTGTCAGACATGTGTATGAGAACACAGGTGCCGATCATAGATGCCAATGGCAGGGAGGGTGTAAAAAACCTGATAACTTCCATTTACCTTACAGGGCACTAGGGAAGAGTCAGCTCCAGGGTTGTCCCCAAGCTTCTGGCAGTTGCTTTATGTGTAATGCTATAATGCCAGTCTTCACGTGCTATTCTCCCTGTGTGCAAGTCTGTGTCCAAATTTTCCCCTTTTTGTAAGGATACCAGTCACAGTGGATTAGGAGCCAGGCTAGCCCAGTATGATCTCATCTTAATTAAATTAGCTACATCTGGCCTCCCTGGTGGCGCAGCGGTTGAGCTCTGGGTTGCAAAGCTGCCTGCAGCCTCTGCAGCACCGGTTCAATTCCCGGCTGCTCCCCGGCCACCGGAGGAGGGTCCCACATGGCACGCAGACCTCCCCTGCAGCCAGCTGCTCCCCTCAGCAGTGTGCTTCGGTCCTTCTGCCTGCTCTGCTCCCTGCTCTGGCTCTGGTGAATTCTCTCGCCCTTCCGCGCTTCTGACTGTACCCAGTGCTTGTATAAATAATAAATAAATAAATCTTTAAAAAAAAAAATAAATAAATTAGCTACATCTGAAATGACCCTATTTCCAAGTAAGTTCACGTTCTGAGATATCAGGGGTGAGGTTTTAAATATACAAAGGGGGCAAGTCAAAATTCAACCAATAGCAATGGGTAAGTTTTTCTGAGAACTTTACTTTCTAAATTTTCAGAACTAAATGCCAACACCTATTTCCCAAAACATTCAATAACAGTTCTAGATGTATTTATTTGTTTCCAAGGGCAGACCTAACAAATTGCCAGAAACTTTGTGACTCAAAACAACGTAAATATATTCTTGTGTAGTTCAGAGGCTAGACATCTAAAACAAAGGTGTTGGCAGGGCTATGCTCCCTCCAAAGGCTGGAGGGAAGAATATTTCCTTGCTTCCTGGTGCCTTCTATGCTTGCTAGCACTCTGTGGCTTACAGCTTTGGCAGTTGAGTCTCTGCCTCTTCCCAAGACTGTCTTTTTTTTTTTCATTTGTTTTGTGTTCAGTTATTTCTTAGTGGTTGCTCTCAGGCTTAGCTTTACTTATCAAAATTGACTTAGATTTATAATAATTTAGTTGCAGTATGATACAGAAATGTTATTCTTATCTAGGTCTATTCTCTCTTCTTCATTTTTGTGCTATAATAATAATAATATATAGCATGTATGTGTTTCTAATCCAATAATACACAGTTATAATTATTTCTTTATATAATTTTATATATATTAAAGAAGCTGAGAAAAGAAGAAAAAGTGAGTATATACTTATTTTAGAAAACCTTTTTTTTTTTTTAACCATTCTGGTTCTCTTCACTTTTTTTTTTTTAAAGATTTATTTATTTTGGCATACAATAGCTGGGGTAAAGACCAAAGATGCAGCGGGTGAGAAGATTCACCAGAGACAGAGTGGGGAACAGAACAGGCAGATTGACCAAAGTACACTGCTGAGGGGAGCAGCAGGTGAGACAGGAGAGGTCTGCTGCGCCATGTGGGTTTCTCCCTGGCTGGCCGGGGATCGAACTCGTGCTGCAGAGGCTGCGGATTGCTTCATGGTGCGGTGCTTCACCCCTTGCGACACCAGGGAGGCCCTCTCTTCACTTGTTACTGCAGGATTGAGTTACCATCTGGTGTCTCCTTTATTTCAACCATCTTCTTTGTACTGTTAGCAATACAATTGTGTACATGTAGTACACAAGCTAAGAGAACTATGCATTTGTACTGTCCTTTATAATTACAAAATTGTCTTTACCAGTGCCTTTTGTTTTTTCATGTGAATTCAAATTACTCTCTTGGGTCACAGGCAGTTTTTGTTACCTGTTTTTTCTTCATCTGGATATGTCACACTGTCCTGTTTCTTTGCATGCATGTCATAATTTTTCTAGAAACAGGACATTTTAAGAAATATATAATCATGACACTAGATATTGATTCTCTTCTCCCCCTCTCAGAAGCTTTTGTTGTTTGCTTGTTCATTTGTTTGATGTCTTGGATAGATAATTTCAGTGAAGTTATTTCCCCTGTAGTGTGAAGCTTCTGACGTTGCTCCTCAGAAGGAACACCTTTGGGCTAGGACACAGTCACCTGGTAAGACAGTGGTTTTAGCAGATTTCTTTGACTGCCTCTTTCTCTGATCCCTCCATTAAACTGTCTGCCTCTTTTGGCATCACACCAAGCTCTTAGGTTCCATTACTTGTTAACTGATTGCTCTATTGCTGTTAATAATACCCTGGGGCAAAAATTGTTCTCTATTCAATCTAACTGAAATTGGGCCCTTTTTCAGGGACAGTTTTTGAAGTTTATTCTGACCCCAGAAGGATTCTTAACTGTCTCGGTTGTTCTCTCTGGTAAACTAGCTGGCCTCTGGTTTGTTACTATCATAGGTGCACCAACCTCCTCTTAATTGCCACCAAAATCCCCACAGACTGTAAGAGCATTTGACCTTTAACTTGAACTTCCCCACACTCTGCTTTAATCAAACCATTCCTGAGGGGAAAGTTTTATAGATGTCTCTTCTTAAGGATCTCCCCTGGGGAAAAAAGACATATCCTAATCAAGGCAGTGAAATCTAGGGAGGAGTGGTCTCCTCTGCTGTTTTTGTCTCCCCCTCCCACCATGGAACTCCCACCTTAGTGGTGAGGTAGACTGAATGTGAGGAGGGCTGCAGGATTCTCAGCCTGCCATGGCTGAGTAGACCTATGGGTGGAGACTGGATGAAGAAAGGGCAATCCTGATCTCTCAGCCACACTCTCTCTCCCGAGGAATTTAACCTCTGCAACTCATGGGGGAGAGAGGTAGGAGAAATGCTGGTAGTCTGTCCCTACAAGGAAGGTATTGTTTTTTGAATGGGGGTTTAGAAAACCCGGAATCCTATATTGGCCACATCCACCTGGAATGGAGTCTCAATCCAGCTACACTGAGGGTCAATGTGATGAACTGAAACACAGATGAAATGTCACAGAGTCTTGCTATTCTTATCAAATTTGAGTAGACTTTTAAAATAAATGTTTCTTCATTTGCTGCATACCCTTAGAGACCTGAATGTTTTAAAATAATTTTTACCATTTATGCTTGTTTTGTTAGGGAGCAGGTCCACAGAATTCTTTATTGCTACCATTCCTGATATTTGCTCTACATAATTAGTCATTGGTTTTCAATTATAAACCTGAGCTTACACATGGTAATGTTAAATTGGGGAAATGTTTTGCTAATGTTGAACTCTTATAAAATTTTGCATTAGAAATATTTAAAGAATGGACAAGATGACATTTCAGACTTACTGTTGTTTCTCACTCCATATGGGAGAATAACAATATTTAATAGAAATGGTTAGAAAAAAAATCTCAGAAGATTCTATATGTTTATAGTTTCATTAAAATGTTTGGAAATATATGTCAAAAGCAGACATCTGTTGGAAGGCAGTTGAAAGTGAATATTAATGAAATCTAGGTGCAAACCAAATTTGCCTTATGCATTAATCCAGCTATAAAAGCTGACCCAGTTATAATATCTCGCTTAATGTTCTCTAAACCAGTTACAACCAAGTCAGTTCACTAAGTATTCACATTAGAGTAGAAGGTTGTGGCTAAAAATGAGTATATTTCCCACGCCATTCATTAATTTATTTAATGCAGTAGAAGTGGTTTCAACTCCAGAAAACAAAATAATCTCCTGTTAGAGATTCGTACTCAAATATGACATAAAAAAGTGCTTTGGGATGCTTTCCTACTTATGTTTTTATTTATTTGTGTTCCCTGTGATGTACCAAGTGATTGTCAGATTATGAAATGTGGCATCTATAAATATGCTTTAATTACTCATTTAGTTCAATCACTTAGTCAACAAATACTTAGTGAATAAGTATTCAGCCAGCCTGTTTTGGATTCTGGGGATACAGCAAAGTATGAGAATGACAAGATCCTTGTCCTCTTAATGTTTATATTCTATTAACTGAAAATAAACAGATAAATGCAGAAATGTGCTATATAATATGCTGAATGCTAAAATGTATTGTTTACACAGTCTCATCAAGACCAATGCACTTATTTGCAAGCTGATAGTCATGGTTGCTGATGTTTCAGCCATTTCTCCCCCTCTGTCAAAGGGACCCACTTCTTCCAAGGTTAAGATCACTGCCCTAGGGTAGCCATTATTCAAGATCTGGTTAATGCAAATTATGAAGACAGTTTTCCCCTCAAGTCAATTTGTGGATAACCTATTTTTCTTCTCTACTATTGCAATAAATTTCAAGCAATTCATTAGGAAATCCCATCAGGTCTGCTGTCAATAAAAATGTGTTTCCTCCTCACCAAGTTCAGTGCCATATGTAGTCTGACCCACCATTCCCTCACTTCCCCAGATTTTTGCGTGGACTCTACTTCTCTGCCTCTGCCCTTCTCTCCTGAAGTATATATTCAGTACATTCGAGGCTAGTGTCATGAGCTGTAAGATGTGCAGTCATATGGGGCCCCAATTTCAGAGATACACAATGCTCAGTTTAATGTTCTGTTGTCACCATATTCAAATTTTTAATAACTTTTTATACAAATGCTTATGCATTTGCTTTGGGTCCTGCATGTTATGTAACCAGATCTCACCATCACCTATTGGGCATACTTATAAACCAGACGGTTTGTTTCATTTGTTTTGGGTCCTGTATGTTATGTAACCTAACCTGACCGTACCCTATTGGGCATATTTATAAACCAGACCATATTGCTCCTCTGCTCAGGACACTACAAAGGCTTCCTTTCTTATTCAGAGTAAAAGGCAAAACCATGTGTTGGCCTCTAGGGACCCATGTGACACCCCTCCCCACCCAACTCCCGCCTCTCTAATCTTAGTTTCCATCACTGCCTCTTCCACACTCCTAGATCTTCCTCAAGCAGGCTCCAAGCAACTCAACCTTAGGGTTTGCAGAGCTGTTCCTTCTGACTGTTACATCTCACTTGAATATTGCATGACTTGTTCTCTTGTGATCGTTAAGCCACATTGTAAGTGACGCCCCGTCTGATCACTCCAAGTAAAACACAAACCCACATCCACTTCTCACACTGGCTATCCATTTTATTCTGCTGTATTTTTTACATAGAACTTACCATAAACTGATATCCATAGTTACTTAATTTTTTTATAGTCTGTCTGGCTTCCCTTGGTAATCTTTCCTTGACCTGTCTTTAATCAGTCTCCTCAAAGCCCTCTGCTCTACTAGACCCAGATTCCGGGTTTCCCTCTCTGTCCCTACAGTTTGAGTAAAAATCCTGCTAAGTCAGTTTAGCAAAAATTCCCCTCATGATTATTTCACCCTGACCTAAATTTAACAAGAATTCTGTTGAGCTGGTCTAGCAAGAATCCCCCTTATCACTGATGCTTCTTCTAAGTAATTCTCCCTCCCACCCTGCTTCTGAATATAAACCCCTACTTGTATGGGGTTTTGTAATCCCTTATTGTAATCAGGAGTTTAGTCTGATCTTGCTTTCCTGTTATGAAATACCACTATAGTAACCTTCCTTGAATAAAGTGTGTCTTACCATTTTTAAGTCTCATGACTATTTTCCCCCTTAATACCCATATTTAAATTGTAAACTCCCCAAAGTCAGAAATTTTGTGCTATATTCCTATCACCCAGAATACCATGGGCCACCTGGTATTTGTTAAGTGAAACAATGAATGAGCACCTCGTATTGAGAGGTAAGCACAGTATTTCCATGCCCGTATTCTACCTGCACTACAGAAAGGTAAGCCAGTGCAGGTGACTGACGCTATTTTTCAAGAATCTTGATGGGATGTTGAAAGCAAATTCAGTGGGTTCATTCTCTTGGTGGGTGGCAGGACTGAAAAAAAAATCAGTGCCAAGATGGAGTGCACAAAGCACAAATGTTTATTTCTATGTGACAGAAGAGACGAGGCAGTAAACTAGCATTTCCTAAGAAACTGTCTTCTAGAAGCAGTGGGTAAAGGTATATATTATTTTTTATAGCAGAGGGCATATTCAGGAATGTCTTTTATTCCAGCAGGCATCCTCTGCTCCTTATCTTCATTTGGAAGGTCTGCTAAAAACATACCTTCAGGGATACATGAAAGTTAGTCATTTACTTGATTCTTATCTAGGTTTTTTTTTTAGGGTGAAAGAATTTTAATGATAGTCTTCTTTCTACTTGCTAGATGGGATATTGCCCTCTTCATGAATCATTTAATAGAGCCCACTAGATCTCTAAATTTATTTGGATGAATTTTGATTTTGAACAATGTGGAAATGTGATTATGTCAATTGGCAGTCTCTCCTTGTAGGTAGCAAAATTCCTCCTGTAACTAATCAGCAACAAGGCCAGACTACCTTGGGACAGAAAGAATTTTTCTATCGATGCAAAATGGTTAGTTGCTTGTCAAGACCTGAGGACTCTCCTAATCTCTCTCTAGATCATAGTCGCAAACTTTCAAGTGAAAGATCAGAAATGTTTATCAGAAATCCATTTGTGCAGTTGTGCTCAAGTTTTCTGCAATAGACATAGTTGGTATTCTGTTCTAACTGTAACTGCCTGTACGCTTCCTAAACTAGTCCTCTGGAAAGGAAGAGGGAACAATGGCCATTGAGTGGGGAACCTGGGAGACACACAAGCAGGCTGCTCTGACCTGTTCTTTGCAGCCTTAGCGCTTTGGCACATGGGCTCCTTAGAGACAACAGCAGCTACCATCTTGTCCCTCTGGTGGATTCCACTTGTTCATTTCCACTCCCTCTGTCCCAGCTCTCTGGAATCTGCCCACCCCCTTGCTTGTGGTTCCTGATGGTGTGTGCCTAGGACTCATCCCAGCAGCAGTAATTTCTGGCCTCAGCTGCCCTGCTCTGAGTCTGGCAAAGGATAGGTTTGATTGATTCAGGAGTTTGATTGGGAGCCTGTATTTCCCTACCCTACTCATTTTCTCCCTTTGCACTTCTCCCTTTGAACCTCGTACCAATTAACAATCTTTGCACACACTATAGAGTTCAATTACCTTGCTTTGATATATGCAGGTGACATGAACCCTTGGAACAAGCAACATGGGTTTTTTATCATAACAATGTGGGGTTCCTGAGCATCCCTTGGTTTTGCCTGGTATCATTCTTGGTTCCCTGACAGGGAATGAACCCCCCAGGAACATGCCATCAGTACCTATAGAAAGCAATGTGCTTCGAAAGGTGTCTAGGTTTATTATTAGCTTCATATAGTCCTAACATTTTAAAATCAAGGCTATTTGCTCTGTGCTCACCCCATACAAGTAACGAGCAGAAAAGTGAATTGGGAGAGAGGATGGATTTAGAAAACTCATCTATTGTTCCAGGTAGCCTATCTCTCAGGGGAAAAAAACAAACTAAACCACATGTTATAGAAATTCTTTCTTGAATTACTAGCAAAAACAAACTTTGAAGAGGAAAATAGCAAGAACAACAATATTTAAAATATGTCATTTAAGCTTTATGTATTCTATCTTGACAAGTCTTTTATTTAAACAGTAATTTGTCCAAACAACTTTCATCTTTTCCTCTCTATAAAAT
Source organism: Talpa europaea (assembly GCF_964194135.1). NCBI lineage: Eukaryota > Metazoa > Chordata > Mammalia > Eulipotyphla > Talpidae > Talpa > Talpa europaea. Next base: position 91,352,968 of record NC_140070.1, read on the forward strand.
GTTATTTAATTTTAGGTTCACAGATTAGGGAGCACAATAATGTATTTTTATAATTAGGATTATAATTTTGTATATTGTGATTCAAGTTTACTTATCCACTTAGAGACTGTGTGCATATTCTAAGGGATAATGTTACATAAGGCTGAGCTGCATGTCTTGATTCTATAATTTTACAAACTGTGTTTGGCAAAGTATAGTAAAATCAACAGTAATGATACCTTATTTTCACAGGATCTTTCATTTAAAAAAATCTCAGAACAGGGCCTCCCTGGTGGCGCAGCGGTTGAGCGCTGGGTTGCGAAGCTGCCCGCAGCCTCTGCGGCACCGGTTCGATTCCCGGTTGCTCCCCAGCCACCGGAGGAGGGTCCCACATGGCGCACAGACCTCTCCTGCCGCCCGCTGCTCCCCTCAGCAGTGTACTTCGGTCCTTCTGCCTGCTCTGCTCCCCGCTCGGGCTCTGGTGAGTTCTCTCGCCCTCCCACGCTTCTGACTGTACCCAGTGCATGTATATACAAAACAAACAAACAAACAAACAAATAAATAAATAACATGCCTCCATAAAAAAAAAATCTCAAAACATCCAATATTTAGAACACATTAGTAAGGCATGCTGACTCTGTGACAAAAGTTCTATGTTTTAATACAAAATAATATAGAAAATTGTTTAAATTTTTCTGTTACTCATCTAACTTAGACTTGTTGGTGCCTTTGGATTTTTCAAAGAAATCCCTATTTAGTAATAATAGAGAAGCAGCTTAGAGGATTTTTATAATGTAATTGAGTTTCTGCAGAAGCACAAAACATGTATGGTAGTTATTCTTAACCCAGACAGAGTAAAAGAAATTTTAATTAGAAGTATTTTTATTAAACTAGCAACAACAAATGTTGGCGAGGGTGTAGAGAAAAAGGAACTCTCCTGCACTGTTGGTGGAAGTGCAAACTGGCCCAACCGCTATGGAGAGCTGTGTGGAGATTTCTAGACCTACTAAACATAGAGCTTCCATATGATCCGCAATTACACTCCTAGGTATTTACCCAAAGGACACAGAAACATCAATTCCAAAGAGCACCTGCACCCCTATGTTTATAGCAGCACTGTTTACAATAGCTAAGCTTTGGAAACAACCCAAATGCCCAAAAATAGATGACTAGATCAAGAAGATGTGTTACATATACACCATGGAATATTACTCAGCACTCAAAAAAGATAAACACATGCAATTTGCAGCAACATGGATGGCGCTGGAAGGGATCATGCTCAGCGAAATAAGCCAGAAAGAAAAAGAAAAATACTGGATGGTCTCACTCGTAGCAGGAATCTAGAAAACTTAAATAAGGGACCAGGAAAATGAATAACTATAAGAAAGTGAAAATCAAAATCAACAAAAAACTATGAACCAGAGACACGCCATGGGGGCAAAGGTGCGGGGAGGGGAGGGACTGGGGTCAAAATAAGGGGGTTGCAATTGTATGGGGAATATAAAAATAAAATTTATTTTTAAAAAAAGTATTTTTATTATTTTGAACATCTGCTATGTACCAAGCCCTCTATCAGTCATGCCACATTTGGTCTCAGTTTTACATGCAGATGAATGTATACATTTGACAGTGATTTTGAACTTCACAGGAATCCTACAAGACAGATAGAAATATATTGAATATGCCTCAGAAAGAAACTACAGGTATAGTGGTTCAAGCTACCTAAGACGTCTAAACTGAAAAAAAAAAAGAGCACTGTATTGGAATCCAGATTTCTCTAGTTATATATTTTTTTAACACCCAGATCATTACAATTGGAAGGATATGGAGGAGAGTGTGGAGGTGGTTTTTATTATTGAAATTTTTCTTTGCAACTCTCCTCTATTAATAATCCCAACTGTTCATTTAAAAAGTTAGATTCAGAAGTAGGAATCAAGCGTATTGACATGTTCTTAATAACAGTTCATATCTTTTAATGACACAGTATGGATGGTCAGGTGGCTTAAGACAGTGAGTTTGTTTAAGGGACTTACGGTCCTGATAACATAGGATAGTGTTTCCTAAAGTATGCCAGATATAACACCAATGGTCCACAAAATGATTTTCAGTGAACATTTAAAGAGTTAACCTATCATATATTTTTAACACTTAATAGTTACATATTTTTAACATTTATCAGGAAGAAAAGAAACTAGAAGAATAAACTCTTACTTGTATAGGTCTTATTATTTACAATAAGAACAAAATCAGTAGTGCTGTAGTAATTCACTTTGCACAGTGTCTGGTTACTCTAACAAATTCATGAATGGATCAGACCTCCGATAATTAAAACTTTTGCTTTGGTATAAGGATATTATGATTGTACAAATGACTGGTATATATCATCATATAGCAAATTTCCAGTCTCATAAGCATTTATTTCTTAGTAATACATTAATTCACTGCTTCTGGAAGTCAATCATAGTTCACCATATGAGTATATACTATTGTGAACTGTAATCTGGATTGATTGGTTTGTTTTTAAATTAAAACTATCATGGTTAAGAGTTTTAAAAGATTTTCCAGCATAATAGAAGAGACTTATAACAAATATGACTACTAATTGAGATAGTAATAAAGCCAAATTAATGACTGACTCACCTGTTAGTGTTGTAGAAATACCTATTTCAACAAAAAACAAAATATTGCACAAACATATTAACACACTTTGAAATTTGAAATTTCATTGCCACTGAACACAAATCCATTTCATTATATGTTCTTTTTAAGAAACATTAGTGTCATTTTGACACATACAAAGAACACTGAGAAACTATCAAATTTTTTGAAGAAAAATTGAACGACATTCAAATATCATAGAAATTAATATATTTTATAATGAATAAGAATATAAAAGTCGCATGGTATTGTGAAAAAAAGGTAGAAACATGCAGAAAACTGCTGACAAAAAAGTGTGAAAGCAATGATTAGGACAAAGCAAATAAAATGATTGATAAGTTAATTCTCTCAGATAACAGAGTTCACTTTAGAATTACAGATATGAGCATAAGTAAATCACATTTAATATTCAGAGAATGATGAAATGAATATAATTCTCTGTTAACTGATGAATCCACTAATGTACACACAGAAAATCTTTGAAATTTTTCTTACATCATCTGAATAAAATAATCCATAAAAAAATTTTTCTCAACAAAACTGCTCAACTGAGAAGTATTCTAAAATTTCATTGAAGTCTGAGGATAACGATGATAAGTGTCATTCAACTAAATACAGCAGATGTCAAAGATGATTGATTCAACACACTTGATTAATACAGTTGAAGTATTATGCATATACTCGCAATTATATCTACAAAGAAATCCTAGCCAAGAGATATATGCATAAAGATTTAAGAAAAGTAGGGCCTCCCAGGTGGCGCAGCGGTTGAGCGCTGGGTTGCGAAGCTGCCCGCGGCCTCTGCGGCGCCGGTTCGATCCCTGGCTGCTCCCCGGCCACTGGCGGAGGATCCCACATGGCGCGCAGTACTCTCCTGCCGCCCGCTGCTCCCCTCAGCAGTGTACTTCAGTCCTTCTGCCTGCTCTGCTCCCCGCTCTGGCTCTGGTGAATTCTCTCACCCTCCCGCGCTTCTGACTGTACCCAGTGCTTGTATAAACAAACAAACAAATAAAATAAATAAAAAAAATGCCTCTATTAAAAAAAAAAAAGATTTAAGAAAAGTATTTATTAAAATTTTCAATCATTGCAAGATTCTGGGTTCTCAAAATTTTCTCAGACTTTGGGGGGAAAAAAAGCCTAGCATAAGTAAAAAAATGAGAAATTGTTGTCTTGTCATTTGGTAGATTCACCCTTATATGCCCATTGAAGTTAATATATGTGTGAAATATTGCATATCCAGTGCTAACATGGTTTATCACAGATTTAACTGACACACTTGTTCCCTAAACGAATCTGATTTTTTATTCAGATAAGCTTCTACAGGGAAAAGAGAAAATCAAGATCTTATGATTGCTCTTGAACACAAAATCTAAATCAACTATACTTGGGGAATTGAAATACTATAATGTCTACTTTAGTCATCCTCAAACTTTAGTGTACATTGAATCACCAAGGGAGACTGTTAAAATATAATTTCCAGAGCTCCCTCCCAAAACAGAGATTCCAGTTCCCTGAGATTCTCAATTTTTAATGAGCTCCCAGGTGACAAATATGGTTCAGGTCACAGACCATACTTTGGACAGCATTTGTTTACATGATATCTTGGTAGAAAACAGTCCATTCATCATTATCCAAACTGAGACAACTACTTGCTTAGGAAATTTATCTATATGACATGCACATGAATCACAAAGTTACAAAAACTTGAAAATATAACTCAGTAATCATATTTGTAATAAAGCACATGGAAATTATGTCACTGCCTACATTTAGGCAAGGATAATTATTTCACTCCTTAAATTTTTTCTCAATCTTTTGGTCATTGGAATTCATTTTGCCTTGTAATTAAGAAAGATTATCCATTGTTTCCTATGAAATATATTAATAAACACAAGGCATTAATATTTTATTAATATATTATGATCTACTAGTAAAAGCATATGTTACACTGCAGATAGCTTATTAAAATGAAACTGAGTCATACAAAAGAAAATATACAACTAGATCTAAATTGATCTAAAATCAATTAAAAATAAGCATTGTTCTTCAAATACTCAATTAGACTCTAGTCTTACAAAAAAAAAAGGCACACAAAATCTACCTAAAATGTGCAGGAGAATTATCTTCACACCTGGACATTGATCAAACAGTGATGTACTGCCATTGTTCCCTGTCTTCAGTTTTATTGAATGAAACTTCATATTGACATCATCAATTGAAATGCAACATTTCCTCCCAAGCATTGTTACTCAGTGGAGTCAGGAATGTAATACATGAATTTGGATCACTTCATGGGTAATTGCTAGATTGTTGCTTTAAAAATAACATCTGTTTGTGTATACTTTGAACTGAGATATGCCAGCTCCATTGCCAAAAGCTGATATTATTACAGCACATTTCAGAGGTGTAACAGCTTTCAAAAGAATTTCTTAAGCATTTTACTTTCATCACAGGAAAATTTTCAGAGCATGCATCTATCTGAATTCTAGACAAAGGTGCTTTCTCATTCCTCAATTTACATTTTGTAATTTGTACATTTACACCACTCAGATGACTAGGGGCAAATAGCTTTTCCTCTGCCTTTCGTTATTCCTCTCTCTAATAAACAGCATATTACCTGTCTCCTCACTGAAATATTGTGGGACTACTGCAAATTGCTAATACTATCATGAAATTGCTTTGAATTTCTATTCAGAAAATTTGTCAAATTTTCTGTTTAAAATTTTGTTGATAAATGTGCTCACAAAAATAGAAACTGAAAAAGCACATCAATGCTGTAGATTTCTGTGAAAGCACATTTTGCTAAACCCTAAATTTGCAGAGAGGATAAAAGAATCACTCCTCTTAAGTGCACATTTATGTGGCCTGGGGAGGGGCACAGTGTAGACCAGAAGTGCTGTGGGCTAGAAAACATAGCCAACTCTCCCTGACTTTCTCCCTGCCCCCTAACCCCCCAATCAGGATCAGGCCTGATTATGAAGAGTCCCTGCTAATAGGGGAAGACCCCTTTGGAGAGACCATACAAGCATACTTTTTCTGATTTGAGTCTGCTCACATCTCCATAAACTAACCTAGCAAGCATGAAACACTCCAGCATGTTGCTATTTGCCATCCACATAAGCTATAAATACATGATTTACATGGTTTTTTTAAATTATTTATTTATGCATACAAGAGCTGGGGTACAGGCCAAAGATGCAGGGGTTGAGAGGATTCACCAGAGACAGAGGGGGGAGCACAACAGGCAGACTGAAATACACGGCTGAGGGGAGCAGCAGGAGAGACAGGAGAGGTCTTCTGCGCCATGTGGGCTGCTCCCTGCTCCCTGGCCAGCCAGGGATGGAACTCCTGCTGAAGAGACTGTGGATTGCTTCATAGCATGGTGCTTAACCCCTTGTGCCACCAGGGAGGCCCCCATGACTTACATGTTTTAAAAGCACCAATGTTCAGTACTTTTGTTCTTATTTTTTTTAATGAATAGAAAGTTAAATGCATTATTAGGAAAATACAACTCAAATACATTTGCAAGAAAAGAATATTTCTTGAAAGTTCTGGATTATGCCCCAGATTCAAAAGAAAAACAACAGGAATGAGGGTCCCTTTGAGAATAGGGTGAGGAACAGGGCTCAAAGTTGTCATCCCTGCCTCAACTTTCTTTCTGTCCATTCTATTTTATTCATCACTGCATGACAGTGCAGTGTCTCAGTTGTTTCACATGGCAGGGGACATGACATATTTCCACAGCTCCCTATTTTCACAATTCCCCAACACACAGGAAAGAGACCTATTGTCTCCCAGTTTCTATTTAGAACCTCCTGAGATGGACACTGGCTAACTTGGTCTAGAATCCATGCTGCCGCCTGGACAGAGCGATGCAACCTCTGCAATTGGCCCTGTGTGACTTGTTATCTACCTTTGGAGACCAGGGCACTACGTAGGGGATTGTGGGATTGGCTGACACCAGCAAAACTACAGGGCCACTTCCCCAAAGGAACAAGGTGCCAGTGTGAAACAGCAAAACCCCAATCATTCTTTCCTGCTCCATGATAGCTTCCTCCAAGATCAACTATGAGAGTTATTTTCCCCACTTGTAAATGAGAAAATAGAATAGGACACAGATTAAAATATACACACACTCATAGAGTGGAACAAATCAAATTTATGACATTCAAACAGCATCATTTCTGAGGATTTTAATAAATATGCCTCTCATTCTATTATTGAAATAGGTTTTCAGAAATTTGGCTTCAGGAAAAATTAAGAATTTCTGATTTTCAAATTGATTAATCAAATACCTGCATTTGGAGAGGTCGGGGAAGACAGAAGGAAACTTTCAATATATTTTTCAGCCATCTGGGGATATGTTGGTCAGAATAAGTAGAATGACTCAAAAGAGAAGTATATTTTGAGTATCTTTTCTCTCTATTCATAATGTCTCTCCATTCTTTCACCTTCCAGCTCCAGAGAACAAGGAAAATTCTGCTGAGTTCAGATCTCTCACAAATGTTCAGTGGTTATTTGGAAATGTCTAATGATCTAACATCTGAAACTTTGGAATTATGTATGAGAGCCAACGTTTTTAGTTAACTAGGTAGCTTAATGGTATAGATTCATATTCAGACATCATTATAAGGTAGGAAAAATGTTTTGCTTTATTTCTGTGTAGTTCTTGCAATCCAAATGAAACCAACTTTTTTGTGAAGGGAAGGAATTATAATAGGAGTTGAAGGCAAAGCTTATTAAAAAAATTCTTCAGGCTTTAGAAAATGAAATCAAATTAAGTGGATTCTTAAGCCTTATGCAAAGCTATAAAAGCAAACATTAAATATTTGCTATAAAAGCAAATATTAAATAAGAGTACTTGATTGATTGACCCCCAAATTTAGGGAGAGCTTTTGACCTGATGTAATTATAGACAATCATATAATCTAAACATTTAAAGTGAACAATTCTGTAAATTTGCACATACTTGAATTTTTACATAAGAATACTGCCACTTGTCAAGTCCAGAGTCTTACAGGTATTTTTTCTCTCATAAGAAATTAGAATAATTTGATGATATTTGAGTTTTGCAAATAATATAGAGACTAAACTGGGGTTCCTAATTTAGTGTTAAATCACATAATGCATAGGAATATGTACCTGATTTCTCACAGGAAGGTAATGATGCAAAGCAGCCTTTAAGCAAATTTGAAACTTACTTTGTATGCATTAGGAGATTAGTAGTGTGCTATGGTCAGATAATATGCATGGGGTTTAGAGATACTCAATGCTGTCCTTTTGTTTTACAAAGACCGGAACAAAAAAGAAATATGATCTAAGAGAAATAACACTGATTTGGGAGTCAGAATGTCTGGATATTAGTACTTTCTACAAACAAATAGTCAGGTGACCTCTAAGGAGTCACAAAACCTCTTTGGATGTTGGTTATTTCAGTAAAATAGGAAGATTTGATTGATGGCTTCAAAGTCTATTTCAGCTCTGTAATTCCCTGACTTCAGATATATAAATATGATTAGCATAGTGCTTAGAGCATGGTGGAGAATTCAAAAGATGTTACTAGCTCTTTATTCTTTCCTCTTTTTCTTGCAATCCTTTTCATGAATCCAACCACATTCTCAATGCATATTTATTTCTGTATCATCAATATGTAGCACAGAAACTAGCAAAAACTGCTGTTTATAAAAAGGAGTCTCTCTTCAAGAAACTCAATCTAATAGAGAAAACATAAATAAATTGTATTACTATGATTCACATCCAAAAATACATTAGTAATTTATATTCCTCACAAAGACAGTACAGCAAAATGAGTGAAGAACTGCTCTTTAAGCTAGGCCAAAGAAACTTAATTAAGAAGGGAACATCTCAATATCTGACATGGATTTTTATAAATGATTAGGAACTATTCAGGCACTGGCAGAAATAGAATGTTCATTGGACCTATGACACAGTATTGTGTTCTGCTTAGGCACAAACACAATAATTCTAATTTTCTTAAATTTTTATCCTTAAAAATCATATTTTCTAAGGTATACCATCCTTATGAGTGATTTTTTTAAAGCTAATAAATTGTTTATTTAGTTTAGAGCTTGAACTAAAATATCTCTATTAAATTTAGTGCTCTTTCACTATTACAGATGTTATAATATAATATTAAAGATTTTTTTATGTTATTTGGGGGCTATCTATATGGTTCCATTGATCAGCATGCGTGCCTTTTAACAAATGCTAAATATATTAATTACTTTTGCTTTATAACATTTCCTGGTATCTGACATGGCAAGTCCTCTTACCTTATTCTTTTCCTTCAAGACCTGTCTTGTCTATTCTTGGGCATTTGCGTTTTTGTTTTTTTTTTTTTAAGATTTATTTATTTATTTATACAAGCACTGGGTACAGTCAGAAGCACGGGAGGGTGAGAGAATTCACCAGAGCCAGAGCAGGGAACAGAACAGACAGACTGAGGAAGAAATACACTACTGAGGGGAGCAGCGGGCGGCAGGAGAGGTCTGCGCGCCATGTGGGACCCGCCGGGCTGGGGATGGAACAGGTGATGCAGAGGCTGCGGGCAGCTTCTCAGCCCAGCGCTCAACCGCTGCGCCACCAGGGAGGCCCGGCTTTTGTGTTTTTTATATAAAATTTTAGAATCATCTTGTCAGGTTTCACCAAAAAAAGCTATTGAAATTTTTACTGGAATTTCTTTCTTTCAAAATATTAATTTGGGGAAATATTAATCTTTATGATATTGAAATAGTATGTCTTTTCAGTTTATGTAGACCTTCTTTAACATCTTAGAGTAAGGTTTTAAATTATATAGACCTACCAATCTTCTCTGAGATTTTTCACTCTGTACCTAATTTTGTGGTTACTATAAATGGTATTTTTAATGCCTTTCTTTTCTTTTTTATATATTTCCAAGTTAGCTAAACTCCCCAGTACAATATTAAATAGTTATGTTAATGATAGACAAACTTCATGATTTTACATGAAACGAAAAAACATTTTACCTTACAAAGGATGTAGTTTTCATTTTTGATGCTCTACCAAAATCAAAAAAATACACCCTTCTACTCCTATTTTTCTAAGGTTTTTATAATCAATGAATTTTTAAATTCATTTTTAAATTTTAAAATTTTAAATTTTAATATGAATTTTTAAAATTCATATCACAAGTAATTTATTTGCATTTATTGAAATAAAAGTATATTGGGCCTCCCCTGGTGGCGCAGTGGTTGAGCGCTGGGCTGCGAAGCTGCCCACAGCCTCTGCAGTGCCGGTTGGATCCCTGGCTGCAGGGCGAGGGTCCGACATGGTGCGACAGACCTCTCCTGCCGCCCGCTGCTCCCCTCAGCAGTGTACTTCAGTCTGCCTGCTCTGTTCCCCGCTCTGGCTCTGGTGAATTCTCTCACCCTCCCGTGCTTCTGACTGTACCCAGTGCTTGTATAAATAAATAAATAAATCTTAAAAAAAAAAAAAGAAAAGTATATTTTTCTCCTTCAATCTATGGATGCAGTGGATTACATTAATGGTGGTTCTAATTATAGACGCTCCTGTATACTTAAAATATTCCTCATTTGGTCAAGATGGGGATTACCATCATTACTAGATTTGGATTGCCAATAGTTTCTTTAGGATATTTGCCAGTACTCTTAAAATGTAAGTCCATAACTGACATAGTAATTCCTGCCACTTGCCCTCTTTTTTTGGTAAAAACAGTTGCAAGCGGGCCTCCCTGGTGGCACAAGGGGTTAACACCACACTATGAAGCAATCTCAGCCTCTGCAGCATGAGTTCAATCCCCAGCCATCCAGGGAGTAACCCATATGGCGCAGACCTCTCCTGACTCGCCCACTGCTCCCCTCAGCAGTATTTCAGTCAGTTTGCCTGTTCTGTTCCCCACTCTGTCTCTGGTGAATCCTCTCACCTTCCCGCATCTCTGGCCTGTACCCCAGCTTTTGTATGCATAAATAAATAAATCTTAAAAAAAAAATAACAAGCAAGGAGGGAAAATTAACCAGACCGCTCTATGGAAGGAGCATCAAATAATTTGTATTTGTGTTTTATCTATCAAAATAACTGTTCATGATTTTTGTTATCAAAGTCTAGCTAGTCTAAGAATATGAATTTGGAATACTTCTTCTTTTTCTATCCTCAATAAAACATTTAGTAAAATTGTAACTCTGCTCCTTAAATGCTTAGTGGAAATTTCCACTAAAATGGATTGCCCTGTTGTTTCTTTTTTGTGAAGATAATAAGACTATGCACAACTTCTACTACATCTTGAGTCAATTTTAGTAAGTCAGTTTTCTAAGATTATCCATTTTTCCAAGTTTTCAATTTGTTGGCACAAAATTGTTCATTGTACTCTATTTGTCATAGAATCCAGAGTTATGTCTACTTTTATTAATTGTATTATTTATAAGCTATTTATTAAGCTAACCAAAGTTTATTGATTTTATTAATATTTCACAAGCAAGCAAGGTTAATCTTATCTATTGTATGTTTGATTCTTTCTCATAATTTTATTCAAATTTTTACTCTCTGGTTAGATTAATTCTATAGTGTCTTCTTTCATCTCTCATTCTCATTCATTTGCAAGAGTTCTTTATACATTCTGAATATAAGATTTTTTTTGATTACAAATATTATGAAATGTTCTCCCACTCTTTTCATTTGTTTGATGAATGAAAGTTAATTTTAAGGTACATTAAAATAGCAATCTTTTATGATTAGTATTGTGTGTATGCTGTTTAAGAAATCTATCACTATACTCAAAGTCATGAAGATATTCTATATTATAGTTTCAAAAAGATTTAATATTCAGCTGGAATTAAATTTAGGCTTATATCTCTTCCCAAAGAGAGATTTTATGTTGTTTTTAGCAAGTGGTTAGGGCTCTAACAATCTGGGATCATCTTAATCCAATTTTAGAAATTCAAGATTATTTCAAATTCGGTTACAGTCCTGCAAGGGTTTATTTCTGGTTTACCACTACTCCCAGAGTGTAGCTGTTTTACTATAAAAAAGAAAAGAAAAAACATGGCCCCCTCTGGTGGCGTAGGGGTTAGAGACAATGCTAACAAGCTATTTTGCCAGCCACTGCAGCACAAGTTCGATACCCGGCCAGGGAGGTGACTCACATGTGCAGCAGACCTCTCCTAGCTCACCTGCTACTCCCCTCAGCAGTGTATTTCAGTCAATCTGCCTGTTCTGTTCCCCACTCTGTTTCTGGTGAATCCTCTCACCTCCTGCATCTCTGGCCTGTATCCCAGTCTTGTATGCATCAATAAATCAATCTTTAAAAAAAAATAAAGAACAAAAGTAATACTGAATGAAAAGGTTCTTAACTCAAAGTATGTGGTTTCTACCACTCTCGCTTTTTTATTACACCACAGCCCCCAATATTTTGAAGGTGCACAGGGGGTTAAATTAAATATACTATTATTCAGAGAAGCATTAAATTTGTTTCTTATAAGACCCATTTAGAACTATTGTCTTGAAAACACTCTAGCCCATTCCAACATGTTCAGTTTAATCTTGGAATCTTTATATCAGTAATGCAACCCAATTGCATTCTTAAGGCTTAGTCACCTTATCTTAACTACAGAAGTGACATAACAACCAAGGAAATCCTGGTTTTTCACGGGTTTTTATTCCTCTTTGCTTCAATTTTAATCTCACAGATTATTTTTTGTGTTTTCTTATTCATGTGTTTTTGTGTTTGGGAATTCTTAGAGATTTTCTTTTCTTCCTGAAAGTCCAGGCTTTATGCAGAATCTTCTTATCATAAGGTGAAAAGTCCAGTAGCAAAGTCCTGCTTTCCAAGTTAACATTTTGTGAACTATTTGAAGAAGATAACATTCTCAGAATACTTACCAGATTGAAACCAAGTTTGGGCTTAGAACTCTTATGGCAAGGAGCGGGGGGTGGGGTGGGGGTGCAAAATATGAACAAAAACATACACTTTCACTAATAACAAATACTTGTTTTTTAAAAACTTTATAACAAATAAAATCATTAATTTTTCTTCTTTTTCATTATGTTCTAGCTGCTTTATAGATGACTAATAAGTCTCAGATGAGTCAATGATATAAAAACTTAGTTTCACAAGGGAATCATTAGGTAATCAAGACAGCCACTTAGCTACACCTCAAATTATGGCTGTAAAATAAAGATTTACACAATAGTAGTCATCCCAATTCTCTTATTCACAAGCGTTAGAACTGCCTCTACTTCTTACTAGCTGACTCAACATGAATGGGAGTTTTCAGTAGGTGTTGAGTGAATGTGAAAGCAGTGGATCTAGACTCAATTCTATAGAACAAATTACAGGTTTTTTAAAGTTACAATGAAACATTTTTGTTCCTTCTTAAGATTAAGCTATATCCAGAGAGTAGGAGTATGTAAGAAAAATAGTAGGACCTATTCCAGTACCATGGCAGCCCGGGCAGTCCAAAATGGCCTACTTCTGCTTATCATCCCTATTTTAATGAAAATAGTATTACTGTGTTAAAAATTACAGCTAAAAGGTGGCATAAGTTAGTGTTAAACTACAGACTCAGAGCAGGCTGACATTTAGGCTTAAATCCCAGCTCAAATATTTGCTAGCAATTTAACTTTGGGTGAGTTTCTTTACTTCCCTAGACTCTAATTCCTCAGTACTTGCCTCATAAGATTGTTATGAGGCTTTTAGACATAACAACTTGTTCCTAAAATGCAGTAAAGAATCAGGGGGTTTATCAAGTTATATTTTTCTTACCCAGGAAGAATGATTACACTGTGGGATAGTCCTCTGGCCAAGCGCCAATGGACTTTATGACTTAGGAGGAAATATAAGAAAAACATAACCTGGTGGCCAATTCACACTTTGTCTACACAGAGTACAGCCTGAACAGCCAACAGAAATAATGAGAAACAAGTGGAATGTCTAAGAATTTTTGTTTCTCGATCATCCATGATATTTTTAGTAACACTGCTGAGAATTGTTTTAAAATACAAAGTCGAATCCTAAAACTGATAGTGTTAAACCTGAAAGAATTATTGGTACTGTGGGAGGAAACAAACAAGGAATTTTTGAAAGGAGAGAGAATGGTTATTTTAAAAGGAAATTAAATGTTTGGGAGCTGGAGAACAGAGGCAACCTTTATTTACTATAAAAGCGGGCTCCATAATGCTAAGTGAAGTAAGTCAGAAGGAGAAAGAAAAATACCAGATGGTATCACTAATGTGTGGAATATAGAGTAACTAAACTAAGTGTCCAATAAAGTCAAGCTTAAAAACTAACCCTTGATAGCTGACTACAGAACTGAAGCACCAAGGGGGAAGGAGAAAAGGCAAGAGTAAGAACAAAGGGGAAAGGAAGCACAATGGACTGTGGACACATTATGGTGGGAATACTTGATGGGGATATCCAAATATTACCTCAATTAAAAATAAATAATCAAATAAATTTAATTTACAAAAAGAGGAATGTAAAAATATTTTTTAAATGAAAAATAAAAGTGAGCTTAAGGAAATTTCACTGAAATATTTAATATCTAAATTAATAAAAAGTTAAAGAAACCACTATGGAAAGCTATGTGGAGGTTCCTCAAACTGCCAAAAATGGAGCTACCATACAACCCATCAATTCCACTCCTAGGAATCTACCCGAAGAACACAAAAACATTAATTCAAAAGGATACCTGCACCCCATGTTTATTGCACTTGTGTTTATTCATACCTATTTATAATATGTAAAATATGATAACAACACAAATGCCAAAAAATACATGACTGGATCAAGAAGATGTGTATATATACACAATGGAATACTCTTCAGCACTCAAAAAAGATAAACTCATGCCATTCACAGTAACGTGGATGGAAATGGAAGGGATTATGCTCAATAAAATTAGCCAGAAAGGAAAAAAAAAAATAGGGCCTCCCTAGTGGCACAAGCGATTGAGTGCAGCAGCGCTGTGAAGCTGTCCGCAGCTTCTGCAGTGCCCGTTCAATCCCCACTGCGGAAATACCCACATGGTGCGGCAGACCTCTCCTGTCTCGCCTGCTGCTCCCCTCACCAGTGCTTTTGGTCTGTCTGCCTGTTCTGTTCCCCACTCTGTCTCTGGTGAATCCTCTCACCCTCCGCACATCTGGCCTGTACCCCGGTTCTTATATAAAAATAAATAAATCTTTAAAAAAAAAAAGGAAAAGAAAAATATCAGATGGTTTCACTTATAGGAAGAATATAGGGGAACCAAATAAAGGATAGGAAAAAAATCAATAAATTAAAAAACAAAATAAACAGGCAACTATAAATCTGAGACACTCTGCAGGAGATGGGGAGGGAGAGGGATCAAAACAGGGGAGGGAAGAGCACAGGGACTATAATGATGGTGCGCGGGTGAATTGGTGGTGGGAATTTTATGGGGAATACACCTGAAAGGAGAAAGCAAACATTGTACAAAACGGAACAATGATGTAAAATATATATAAATAAATAAATTATAAAAAAAGTTAAAGAGAGCATACTTATAATTAAAGAAAAAATACACACCGGCAATTCAGATTAGACAGCTAACAAATCATATTATATTTAAAAAGATCCATTTACCCCTCAGTTCATAATCGCATTTAAAAGTTATTTATTTTTCATGTTTAATATACTTTAAAAACATTTTAAAGTAATGCTTAGTATGCATTTACTGAGCATTTAAGTACTAGGGAGTACAGTGCTGGCTCAGCAAATGATACAAAAAAAGTATAGGATATGGTTTTTGCCCTCAAGTAAAGTGATACATTGCAATATGCTTTTAAGTGATTGTACAAATTTGACTGATCATAGTGTCATACAAAACAAAGCACATACCAAGTATGTAAAAACTAGGAATTAAGAGACACATGAAAACATCAAAGTAAAGGACATGCCACATTGCTGTTCAGAAATTTAGGGTAAATATCTTTCTGTATTTTTTCCAATCTACCTTAAGAAAAATAATAGAATACATGTGCTGATGTTGCTTAGTGTAAGGAACAGGCTCTGTGTCAAATTCTCTATCTATTTAATGCTCACAATAACCCTACAGGGTAGACACGCTTATTCCATTTTCTAAATAAGCGGTGGAGATTGGCTTGAGATCATAGAACTAGCAAGTGGCAGAGCTAAGTCTTGAACCACAGCGGTCTAAGCACAAACAGCACTTCCCCACTCACTGTACCAATTCACCAACCTCCAAGCACACTGCACCTTCCATCCACCTGAGAGCCCACCTCAGGCACTGTCAGGCTTTCCTGTGTATTCTTACTCATTCTCTTCCACTGCAACATGAGCCCATTGTCTTCATTTACACATTGCCTCAACATTATGCTAAGTGGAATAAATCAGAGAAGGAGAATTACTGTCGCATATCATATGGAATCTAAAATAGCAAACCCCTAGAAACAGAGAGTAAAATGGTGTTTGCCAATGACTGGGGGTGGGGGGGGATATGGAGGTGTAGGTCAAAGGGTATCATTTCTCAATTAGAAGATGAATAAGTTCTTAGGATTTCAGGTACAGCATGATAACAATAGTTAACAATACTGTATTGTGTACTCAAACATTGCTACGAGAGTAATGCTTTAATGTTCTCACCATAACGACAACAAAATTGTAATTATGTGAGGTGAAGAATGTGTTAATTAAACTTACTGTGATAAAAATTTCCCAATATATACATATATTAATTCAGCATTTTGGACCCCTTAGACTTAAACAATGTTCAATGTCAATCACATCTCAAGAAACTGGAAAAATAAAAATAAAATTTAAAAATTTTAATTCCTTTGAAAACTTTAGGCTCCTATATTGCAAGAATTGTGTTTTATCTGAGTATCCTCATCTGTATTAATGCATAATTTAAACAAGCAATACATTTTAATTCATTTCTAACAACATGCTAAGCGCTAGGAATATACTTGAGAAACTGAAGTATCTGGAGCTGCTGTTATTATTACTATGGTGAATTTATTTAAGATATCAAAATACACATATTGAACTCCAGCTATATATGGCATTGATTCTATATATTCTGTGACATACATAAGAAGTCTAGGACATACTCCCTACTCTCAACAAGTTTATAGTTCAGCTGCATAGAGAGATAAAACTAATACATGAAAAGGTAAATAATTAAAGAGTTATATTTCTATCCAGGAGGATAAAACAGTGTTATTTGATGACTAGTTTGCTATAGATAAAAGAACTTCTGTAGTAAAAAGTGTTGCAGTGTAGATTTTATATATATTCAAGCAGATTTTTTTAATATTGATTTTTGTAATCTTTGTTATGGCAATGTTCACTGTGAATACCCAAGCATTTGATACTTTGCCATGTTTTCCAAACTTGTTCATAAATGGAACACTTGTTTCATGTGACTACATAGCTTCTGTGTTTAAAAAAATGAAAAAGAAAAAGCGCTGTCTATTGTGGAAACCCTTTTAAAGAACTTATCAGGCAAATGTCATTAATTACATAACATACAAGGCACAACCGCTATATGCTGACTTCATGGACCACATTGGTCGTGGCTGCTTCTATTTAAAGAGCTGGGACATGGTCTCACAATTCTCAACTAAGTCCTATCTAGACACCCCCAACTGATTAAGAATATGTAGTGAAATATTTTGGTCATCTTTAGAATTAATCATAGGAGTTAAAGGAAGAAGAAACAACTGTGATCTGGAATAAAGCAGCTTCAAGGAGGAGATAAATATTGAACTAAGCTTTGAAATGTGAATGAAAAATTCCTTCATGCCAAAGTGACAAAACTTTTTTACTTAGATGAAAGTATTTGCTTACTCCAGTCTTTCCTGCAGTATTCTGGGGAAAAGAAGGTTAAGGGACAAAAATGAAAATACATACACTATCAGCTATTATTAGGCTGAAAGTAGTCACTAAATATAGTCTCATTCATACATAAAGGACTCAAAAGAACTACTAAATAAACACTGCTGATGTGACCAAATCTCTTCATGTAGAACTTTCCAGCATGGGTACTGGGAGGATAATCTAATGGTCACATGGTAAGGGGTGGTACAATGTTCTCCACCCCCTTGACAGAGTCAAGAGCAGGTGAAGTTACAATATATAACATGGAAGGCATTTGGGCTCAGGGAAAGAAGAGAGGGGAGAGCTCTTGCTTCTGTACCCAGACATGCATCCTGGTATTGCTGAGAAGGAGGCATGGAAAGAGACATGCAGAGACTGAGAAACACATGCAGAGGCTGACGATAGGGAAGAGCTATCTCGATGTGGTATCTCCTTTCATCCCAGCTTTCTGGAAGCTACTTCAGAACCCTTTTCTCGTGGTTCCCCATGAGAAGATGCCTTAGCCTTGTGGCAGGCTTGCAGCCCTCACTGTCCCCGTTTCAGGCCAACCCTGTTTGACTGGGCATTTGCCCACAAGGGGATGGGTAATTTCAGGTGTTTTATTGGGGGAACTAATATTCTTTCTTCTCGCCTCTCTCTATGCACCCTTATTATATTAGTTATTCACACTAAGAGTATGCTTGGCTTTTGTGAACATGCATGGCTGGATCCCTTTAGTTTGGGGGTCCCTGGGTACACCTTAGTTGCATGGTAACAAAATGTTTAATTTCTCCACCTTTTATTCTTAGCTGCATAAAAGACAGAAATCAGATCCATGGAACATCAGATCCTGATTCCCTACCAAGCTATTTCCCCAAAGTTTTTCATAACCTTCTCATCGTTTTCCAGCTGCGGCCCAACTTGCTACAGTCAAACACTGAGAGGCGAAGTCAGTGAGAGTTTTTATATCAATAAAACTGTTTTTTGGTGCTCTTCAACCCATAATCAACTAAGATGCCTATATAGCGTCCCTGCCCTGCAATTCTTTCTGAGCTGAAGTCTCTCTGCTTTGCAAGAAATAGGAGGACTAGCCCTCTCCCTACTACGTATCAGTGCTTCTCACTTTAGACCCAAGGCAAAATTATCTCTATGTGTATGTCCCATGTTTACCTGAGTTACTGATGAACTTACTGATATTCCCTTCAGCTTCCGTGTAGACTCTTTTTTGGCAAATGATTTTCCATGGGTCTCTCACATTTCTGCATGGCTTATAAGCAGAGACACTGCTGCCTTTGTTCTGGAATATCTTTTTAAGGATGTTTCCACAGCCTAAAACCTTGAAAGATAGAATGTCTCCCTCTGGCTCAAAGGGCAGATTTGTTTACTATTGTCTGAGCCCAAAGTCAGGAAGGCTCGCTCTCTGGCCATTTGAAAGATTTGAGCTCCCTAAATCTGAAGTTTTCTCACCTGTAACATACTCCATTGCACATGCAGTCGCTGCCTAGCCCTCATTGCATTACCTGTGGGAACATGTAACATGCCAGTGACTGCATCAGTAATAAAGTCCTTTGTTCTGACCTGAGAGGGTCATGTCTTCTGCTAGCACACATGACATTGCTGAACTAACTTGTTAGCTTGCAAATAGGATAAAACCTGGGCCCTACGCAGTGGCTGATACATCCCTCACTCAGGATTCAGACATATGTCCTTGGATAACAACCCCCACCTAATATAGACACTGTGCTGTCATGAGCATTTCTCATCTCTTCCATCAAGAAAGAACAAATTTCACCTTCAAAGAGTTTAGTCCACTAATGGTTTCTAGCTACAGTAAGCTCAGTTTTCAGAGACCATGTTATTCCTGAGCGACCCCACACAAAGTCTGAGGAGGGTGTTAGTAGGGTCAGGACATTTCTGCTCAGTTAAGGGCTCAATCTCATGGACATTCTTTGCTCCAGAGTTCAGGGCTGGTTTTGCTGAGGATTAGTCATATCTGTAGGCTTTCCTTGCTCAATAAAATTCCTCTCACCTTCATCTTCACAGATGTTTCCCCAATCAACTCATGCTCCCAAATCTATATCATGTCTTCTTCCTAGAGAATGTAATCAATATGGCTGTATCCAGTTACAGACATCCAAAAAATCATTCTCCTTCCTCTGAGAAGACCCTATGTAAATAAATTCTTATATATTAACATCTCATGTGAATATCCAGGTTTACCCAACAGGCCAGGCATTTGAAATCCCAGCTTAGGTTCAAGTTAGAATTTCTACAGAATGAAAACTGCTCAACACAGCTTTATGTATTTTAAAAGATTATGTTAGGACATAAGTTTGTGAACTATTCATTTTCATTGAAAAATTAGCATGTAAAATGCATTTCTGTAAGAATAGAAAGTTAGTCTTAAATTTAGGTTATCATAAATAATATTCACTGAATTTTAATAAATCTAAATGTCATTAATTATAAGCATACCACTATTTTAAATATTCAGACAAAGCATCACCAATTAATCTATGGCACAGTGCTGAAATACCATCTATTATAAGATAAATTCCAATCTCAGACATACTGTGAAAGAAAATGTGCATCTTTCATCCAATGAAATACAAAATTATATGACCTTGGAAATTTCTTGAGCTCAGATTATTTATGTTTATGTTTAATATCTAAAGGAGACCTTAATAAAGACTCATCAATGCCTGAATTTTGCATGACATGTGATATAGAATCATCACTACAAGTTCTAGTCCTAAAGGCTATCAGAATTTATAATAAAATATTGAATATTCACTTCTTTCATTTCTTAGTTCCTTAGCAATAAAATTAAGATATTTAATTTTACAGATTTGACCTGCAATAACTCTTACAAAACACTTGCCATGCTCCCCTAGATCACAAGAGATCAGTCCCCCACATCATCTCAGTCACTTTCATTGGAGCCCTGGGTAGATGCCATTCCTTTTGACTCAAGAAATAAGACACAAAGACTTATATAAATATTTACAGAATTCTAGTGGCATACACTAAGTGCCATGAAAGGCATGATGAAGAACAAATCAAATAGGGACCTTGACTTCACCATGCCTAGAAGATTCTTCTTACTTTGATTTATCCAGAACTCACTCTTTGTCTAAGGTTCTCACTGAGCCATTCCCAAACCACTGCATTCCACAGGCCTCACCCTCCTTTGAACCTTAAGTACTCAATTGCCTACACTTATTCTAGGTTCTTGAATCAAGCCACCTGAGCATTCTGGACACCTTCAGGCAAAATACCCATAAACAGATACTGATCCTTCTTCAACTGTCAGGAATTTTAAACCGGGGTATAATTTCCAGTGTCTATAAATGCCTTTGGGGCTGGGGAGTTGGAGGTGGGGACATGAGGGAGGTCTGTGAATCACTTGAAATTGCATGTAAAACTGTATGCATATGCTGTCTCCTGAGGAAGGAAGCAAAATTTTCATAGCATTCTCAAAGGAATACTGAAGCCAAAATAGTTAAAATATGTTTTACTAGGTTCGAAGCAATGAGGTCACTTTTTCGAACATTAACAATGAGCCTGACATCCATTTTACTTCAGCCTTAATTTCTAACAACAAAGAATGCAATTTCCTGAAATATGTTCTTTTATCTTTGTAAGTGCCATTAAAAAATTTAAATGCAATGTCCAGTGGAAATTACGACAAAGATTTTTGCCTATTTTTAGATGTAAGTGTCCTAGGACTTAAGCCAAGTTGCTATCATTTTACACTATATGGTAGGAGAGAAACCTGGGCACCTAAATAGAAAGACTGGTAACTAATTCTTACAAGTTACAGTGAGAATCATAGCCCTTAATACCTAAAATTGAAGCTGAAAATTATAGAAATATGTGTCCAATAAATCTGCTATTTCTCTCCATTTCCATCATTTACTTACATTAAACTATGACCACCAGAAAGAGACCTCAAATTTCTAGAAAGGCATGAACAAAAATGAAATCTTCAATCTTAGAAACATTCCTAAATATCTTTTATACTTCAGTCGGCTTTTGGCATACCAAAAACAGCTGCAGCAGCAATACACATTTGGGAGATGAGAGGGAAGGAGGCTTCAACAAATATTTAGAGCAATGAATATAGATTTTTCCCCTCTTTGATCATAGTTGCAAAAGCCTAGGCAGAGATGGAAAAGAAAAAAATAAAAGATTACTTTTCAGTTTTATGGTTTTCTTTTGGGCATTTTCTCTTTTGCATATAATTAGAGCATGTAAGGAGAAACAAGGTCTTTGTAATCCACACCCATGTAGAAGAAAAGATGCATGTAGCTTTAAATAAAAAAGACCAAGTGATTCTAAAATGAAATCCCTTAAGAAAAAACACTGAAGAAATGGTGCATAGTAATGCTCTGTGGGGTTGTATTTTTTTAATGAGATGTTAGATAAATTTAAAAATTAGACATAATAAACATATTCATGTTAACCATATACCTTCAGTATATCAGCTTATGGTAAAATAGCTGCTCTTGTACAGATGACATAGAATGGAAAGTAATATGCCCAAAATAGAGAGCAGACTAATGAGAGATGCAAAAATAGAGCAGAGAAATAAATACACATTTACTTCCCAGAGACACCAGTGCAAATTCCCTCAGAAACATAAAATGCCTTTGCAATAAATGTTCTTCAGTGAGGACTTTTCAGAAAAGCCAGTGCAATCTTTCACATTATATTTTAATCTCTAAAATATTAAACTAAGAAATAAGATGGCTTCTTGAACTTTGCAGTCCAAAGTACTGTTAAAAAGGAAAAAATCAACAGATCCAAAATGGAGACATTTCTGCTAAACCCAAGACTAAATACCTAACCTAATGTGGTTTTCCAAGCCTCCCCTGGAATGTCATCTTAGTTGGTCAGTATGGAATTTTCTGGTCAGCACCAATGAGGTCATCTTTTCCATTACCCAAAGGAAAATGAGATAATCGGTCACAAATTCCTTTTCTATTCCCCATAGGTAGGTCACCTAAGCCTGAAACAATTCCCTCTTCCTTTATCTTGCCCTCTTTCTGCCTGTAAAAACTTTCATTTGTACAGCTTTCTACTTGCTAGATGGGATGCTGGGTGATTCATGAATCATTTAATAAAACCAATTAGATTTTTCAAATTAACTGTATTGGATTTTTGTTTTTTAACAGTACTATAAAGCATTATTACAACCGAATACCAAACACTAAAGCAGAGTTTTTCTTAAAGTTAAGGTGATATTAACATACCCAGACAACACTGAAAACTATAAAGAATCCCTAATTAGAAATGGAAAAATTAACATTCTTCTTCTTTCACACTTTATGATTTCTGGATTTGTTTACATTTTAAATCCTCATTTCCAATGTGATTATTAGGCATTCTGTATCTTTAATTTTCAGTGCTCCTTAAATGAAGTGCAGTGCAATCCAGAAAGAAGACAGAAAGTAAATCCTGGTCTGCGCCTGTCATATAATGGTTTCCCTAAAGATCTGCAAGATGATATAAATTCAGTGAAACAGAGGTGTTTAAGTAGACCAATTCACTGAATTTATTCACCAGTTCCATTAAAGGAAGGAGGTGAATGATTAAGCAAAAACACTTCTTTCTCTTTTTTCCAGTCATTTATTTTTATGGCTACATGAACTGTGCACATCAGTACTTATAAAGCACTGTAAAGAGTGTGTCAATCATAAGTTAAAGGGAGCAGAGACTTAATGGTAATATAAGAGAAGGGGAACCAAGAGGTGAAGTTGAGAATTACAGAAACCAAGCAACCTTATGTAATATATTACCAGGGAGAGTCAAGCATAACAGAAAGAAGTGGAGGAAGATGACAGGGAGGAGAGATTACATAAAATACTAATGTGCCTCCAGGGTCCTAGAACTAAATAGTGAAGGGTTTGTCTAGATAAGCTAGAGAGAGTTCTTTATAAATTTGGAGTTCAGAGAATAAGATGACATGAATAAAAAGATAAGTGCTGGGTATCCAAATTGATGACAAATGCACTTGCAGGCATTCCCTCGGGGGGTTGGAGAATACACTGATTACCTGTGGTTCCCTGGAGGTATGAAAGATTTAATATATGGCACAGTGGGTAAGTATGCTGGGTATCTTAGTTCCTCTAATATCTGCACCATCAACACCTGTCCTGTTACCATCATTTATGGGACTCTCTCTCACTTATCCATGCCTTAGCTGTTTTCAGGTTCATAATTACTTCCATCTCAATTTACCTCCCCTGACACTTACCTGCTTCAGGTCTTTGGGGAAGCAATTATTAAATCTGTATCCCCAAATTGCTAAATGATCCCTCAGGAGCTGAGAACAGTTATCACAGTTTCCCTTTATGAGGCAAGCAATCCATTCCCTAGTTACCCAGGCTCAGCGGAGAATGTATACTTGGGCAACTACCCACAAGTGCATTCATTCACTCATTCATTCATTCATTCATTGAATAAAAATGTGTTGAGTACCAACTATATGTTAGACTTTGTCACACTAGAGATGAAGAATTGAACAACAAGTTTTTCTCCTCAAAATTCTCACAGTCTAGAGGGGACATAAATAAGCTAACAGTAACAACAGTATATGTTGATCGTTGCTGAGTGTTGTCAACCTGAAAAATACTCATGCTGTAAGATAATCTGGAAGGTGTTTATGAAAGAATAAGAATCATGATTCGTGCACACCACCAAGATGCAGTCTCCAGGGTTAGAGCATAGGGAGTTCTAAGGGATCAGGAAGGAATGGTCTGCGATTAGGTCATTAGTGACACTTTGGGATTGGTTCCCAAGCCCATTTGTCTGCCTGTGGTTGGTGGGCAGAAAGTTTTCAGACAGAACGCTGCAAAATGGAGGCCTTCTGCTACAGACAGTGGGTGGATAATTTCTTGTCTTTCCATGGCCACTAAATGGCTGAGTCAGGATGTTAAACTTTCACCTAGAATTCTCACATGGCAGCTTAGAGAAAAAATGGAGTCTAATTCACTCAAAATAGTTTCTACAGTGTGAACCCAGAGCATGTCAGGAGCATTGCTAAGACTACATGGGGAATCAGAACAGTCAAAACAAGGAAAGTGGTATCTGGATGTCTCCCACTGGAGGGAGAAAAATCTGCAGGGGGTTCCAGACAGACAGCACACAATGTTAGTTATAAAGGAAAAGTAGATTATTGTTACCAAATATTAGCTAAAATTCTTATCTTTCCATCATTTCTTCAATGGTGCTAATCTTACTCCTTTGGCTTCCATATTCATGGGAATTTAAAGTAGCTGTATGAACATAATTGACACCACAGAAGTGGCCCTCTGTCTTGTTCCACACGCCCCTCTAACATGCCCCATATGTCCCAGTGCCACCAAACTCTATCACTTCCTTCAGACAATAGTGTGACATCACTGCTTCACAGACTACCTGTCTTGGATAGAGTATGTCTTTGTTTTCCTTCCCACCTCTCTAGGTCCAGTGCAACAGCTCTGAGGTCTATCTCATTCTCTTCTCTTCCTCATGGCTGAGTTCCTTTACGCTGAGTTCCTTCGTAAATACATGGCTTGTGTGATACAAACTTTGAGCTCTCTGATTAGCACACTTTTATTCCCTCGGGTCAGCCATCCTTTTAGATTTGAAAGATTTCCTTTACGCCTGTTCCTTAATCTTTTCTCTTATTCTGTACACGGCAATTGATGTTCATATGAGAAAGCCTGAGTTTTTATAAAGCTGGCTTTCAAATTGGGGGGTGGGGTGGGGAGTAAAAGACTACAACAATTTTTCATGATCACAGTCACTATGGGTACATGAGTAATAGTAGATGACTATAAGTATATTATGAAGGTTATAAGTAATACCCAATTGGTAGCAGGATAGCCATAATTCTACCCCATTCTCTTTTACTCTAGAAAGCACATTTAAAAGAAAGTAAAATAGGGTGATTTTATATACCTAATAATTGATTTTATATACCTATCTGACATAATAAATAAAGAGTTAAACCATGCAGTTTGCAGTAACATGGATGGAGCTAGAAGGGATCATGCTCAGCGAAATAAGTCATAAAGAAAAAGAAAAATACTGGATGGTCTCACTCATAGCAGGGATTTAGAAAACCTAAATAAGGGACCAGGAAAAAGACTAATTAATACAAAGTAAAAATCAAAGTCAACAAGCAACTATAAACCAGAGACACAGTACGGGGGGAAGGGGGTGGGAGGAAGGGGCAGGGAGAGAAAGGACTAGAGTCAAAATAAGGGATGGTGCAATTGTATGGGGAATATAACCAAAATGAAAATGCATACATTGTGCAAAAATGAAAAAAATGATGTAAGAATTATATAAAATAAAATATTTTTTAAAAATTTAAAAAGAGTTAAATACCAGCATTTATATATTAATAATATTATCTATTATTAGGTTCATCTCTCCAATGGTTATTCCATGCCTAACTCCATACGTGGTTGTACTAACTGTACTAGGAGACAGAATGCTATTTTGTCTGGCGTATTTGCTGCATTCTGGTGTTCTTCTAACCCAAATGCTTTATTTGATTAGTATATTGCACAGTGAGCGGCACATGCTTTATGCCTAAGTCATACAGATGGGAGAGAGAGGGAAGGAGGAAGGGATGGAAGGTGGGAGGGAGGGAATACAGAACTAAAGTGTCAAACTCTTAACCACTTCTTCCTTTTATTTGAAAAGGAGGTGAGAAGGAGGTGATCAAAGATGAGGAGGAAAAGGGTTTACAATATTGAGAACTTTAATCTTCAAAACCACTCTATGAAATACGTGCTGATTTGAATCCCATTTTACAGACTTGTGAGAGGTGTAGCTTGACTAAAAGCACAGCTAGTAAATGAGATGACCTTGAACTCTAACCTCTCTGGTTCCAAATACTCTTCCTGTAAAACTTCCACCTGGAGGACAACTTTCTTCTTCACTAAGAGTCTGCCACTAAGTTAAAGTCTCAGATGCATTTAATTTCCTGTTATTCATTCACTTTTTATCTGTTCTCACAAATTCACCCAAATCAATAGACTTTTGTCATCCCACTACAGCTTTTCATTGTCCAAGAAGCCCCAAATAGGCTGAGGCTTCTGTCACCAGCATTAATAAGAAATTAGGTTTATGTTTATTTCAATCCCACTACATTAATTTGTTTCATAAAAATAATCTATATACATAAATATTTTTGGTTGAAAATTTTATTTTTTTAAGATTTATTTATTTATTTATACAAGCACTGGTACAGTCAGAAGTGCAGGAGGGTGAGAGAATTCACTAGAGCAGGGAGAAGAACAGGCAGAGTGACGAAGTACACTTCTGAGGGGAGCAGCGGGCGGCAGGAGAGGTCTGTGCGCCATGTGGGCCCCTCCCCGGTGGCCGGGGATCGAACCGGCGCTGCAGAGGCTGCGGGCAGCTTTGCAGCCACCTGGGAGGCCCTGGTTGAAAATTTTAAAGTCTATTTTTTATTATAGTTGTTATATTATTACTACTAACACCAATACAATAAGGCAATAATAGCTTCCAAATATTTGTTTTTATTTACTTAAGATAGCTCAACTTCTAAAGTCTTCACAAATTTCTGTTTCAAATAATTGATAAATAAAATAATCAACTAAACCTTTAGGTTTTCTCATATTGCTAAACAAAGTGTTAATCAAAACCAGTCTTCAGTAAGTATATAGTATGATTTTTCTAAAAATTAAGATGTCATTCTCTTTCTGGGTTGACAAGTGTTTGTTTTTATTGTAGTTATGTGTCAGTAAAGGTAAAATACATGGATTCTGGAATCAGAATATGATGATTTGAAATTTGACTCTGCCCATTTTTTAGCAGAAAGTAAAATTGATTTCTATGAAATTCAATTAAATAAGCTAATATTTAAATGAATATAAGTTTAACTGCATAATAAATATGCACCCAATAAGACCTAGCTGTTATTAACCCAGAGAGAGTAATTACTACAAGCAATTCCTATAATTTCATTGAGAACCCTTGTAAAGCAAGAATACTTAATCTACAAATTGCCTCCAAATGTAATGAAATTTTAATACTAAAGTTAACAATTAATGAAGATGATATAATAGTACATTTTGGAGATATTTAATTAAATATTTATTGTTTCAATCTTGTAGCTTTCTTTTAGTATTCTGAACCATTTATTTTTTTCCCAGCCTCAAATATTTCTATTGGCCCTTGCGAAGTTTATAGGCCCTAAGCAATGTGTCTGCAGTGCTTGATGGAGAGACTGGCCTTGGCCAATGATAAATAAAACAGCTTTGAATGCTACCTTCCCTGGCTCCAAATACCATTCCTGTGATAGCCTGTCTTGTGGAGAACAGTCTCCATTAGCAAGAGTTTGGGAGGTTTCTAGAAATTTTGGAAAGGTTACCAAACAGGAATTCAAAGATAGAAAAGTAAAGCAAAAATCCAGATGTCAATGATGAGGCAAAATTCTTAAATTACTCTTGCCTAAGTTCAGAGTTTATACATAAACCTAGACCAAAACTGGCCCTGTAATAAGTCATAAATAGAAGAAAGAATGGCTGAAATGGGCGCTGATCCAAGAAGGAATACCCTCTTTGATAGAGTAACTATAACTTGAGAAACAGCTGCTGTTATTGTAATAATTCCAAAACAGTCAATCTTATGGGACCAAAGAATAAAATTAAGTTTTTGCCACAATGTATAAAATGGATCAAATATCTACTAGTTCAAGGAGATTGGATTATAAGTACCATGATTTAGGAGATCCTACAAGAAGATACATGAAGAATGATGTTACTTTAATACTCTAAGGCAGTTCTTCTGATAATGTGTACAATGGACCATGAGGCCAAAAATATTTCAAATTAATACTACAGCAGTATTGCCTTTTGCATTGTGCTGATATTTACATTTTGCAATTGCATTGAAAAAGCGATAGTGAGTAAAATTTTTGGTGCCTTAGCACAAACCCGGACAGTGACACTAAACTGTGCCAACAGTGGTGGTATTTGCACCTGCACTCAATCAGAGAAAAGAAGATAATACAATAAAAGAATAGTTTCACTCTAGAATAACTTTGATGAGGCAGCAAATATTTTTAATTTTATCAAGTCTCAACCCTGTATGCCTTTTAAATGTATGTGATATACTGGGAAGTATATAAAAAGCACTTCTGCTACTTACCGAAGAAAACAGGTTATTTTCAGGAAAAGTATTTATTTGAGTTACAAACTGAACTAGCCACTTGTTTTCATGTAATATCATTTTTACGTGAAATAGAAATTGGCAGCAAACTATTGTAGTCATATTTGAGCATTTGGCAAGATTTTTGAAAAATAAAATGGCTGTAGGCAGCCTGTCACTTTAAGGATAAAATTAGAATTCAAGATAAAATTAGAATTTTGGAATATTTTTATATGTCACTCTGACCTTGGCTTTTTCCCAATACTCAAAGACTTTCCTGGTGAGACTGGTGGTGATATAAATGAATATGATATTTTGATATTAAAAAAATGAACTAACACTTGGAAGATATGAATAATTCAATGGGTCATTATTTTTCAAATGGCCAAATCATGATTTTTCACATCCATTCAAAATGGAAGATAGATCAATGAATTATAAAGAAAAAATATATAAGTTTATGGATTTGGTCTAAGATTACAAATTTTAGATTGCAAGTAACTTTCATTTAAATGTCATTTGTCAGATTTTGGCAGAGTAACAGAAAATAAAACCCTCAGTTATCTAAAAAGATTATTAAAATATTTTCTTCTTTTTGTTTACACACCTCCCTGAGGTCATCTCTTCATTATACTCTTCAACCAAAACAAAATATGAAAACAAATACAATGCTAAATCAGACATGAGAATCCATGTTTTCTCCACTAGTCCGAGTATTTAAAAATGTGCAAATACGCAAATAATGCCACACTTCTCATTTTTTCTTTTAAAAATTTTAATTATTATTCATTAAAAAGTTATTTATCTAGGGCCTCCCTGGTGGCGCAAGGGGTTAAGCACCGCTCTTTGAAGCAATCAGCAACCTCTGCAGCACAAGTTCGATCCCTAGCTAGGGAGATGACCCGCATGGCACAGCAGACCTCTCCTATCTTGCCCGCTGCTCCCCTCAGCAGTGTATTTCAGTCAATCTGCCTGTTCTCCACTCTGTCTCTGGTGGATCCTCTCACCCCCCGCATCTCTGGCCTGTGCCCCAATTCTTGTATGCATAAATAAATATTTATGCATATTTATTTATGCATAAATAAATCTTTTTAAAAAGTTATTTATCTTAACATATAATAGGTTTTTTATTTTAATAAATTAATATTGTAAGACTTGCTTAGTTTTATTTTCTCATATGGTATATTGATTAATATAATTCACATAAACAAAAATACTATGGTCCTCAATATTTTTTATGAGTGAAAAAAGAGTGCTGTGGAAAAAAATTGAGAATTGCTGTCTTTAAGTTTAACTATATTTGAAGCTGGTGGCCATTGTGACATAAGCATCAGATCAATGATCACATATGAAAAATTCCATGCAGTTGACCATTACTTCAGAGTTCTGTAGTTGGACTGCCTTTTAAGAAGTTAACCACCTAAGAGTGACTACTATTGCCTTTGATGTTCTCCATAGCGCATTTGATGATGTTACCAGGAAAGACATCCAACAAATAGTAAGAGAAAGACCATTTCATGCTGATACTGCTTCTTCCTTTGATTCTGGTCAGGTTTCCCAACACTTTACCTCTTGTTTCATTATGAAAAATGTACAAACTTCAAACCAAAAGGGTAAAAGCTGCTGCTGGGCAGATGTGGTCTTCAAATCTCTCCAAAATCAGAAAATCTGTTAAAAATGTTTACCGTAAATGTAAGAACCAATACTCAGAGTCAACTCGACATCCATCTAAGACTTCCTATGATTGTGACCAAGAAGACATTAGTACTGATGAAGAAATGAACCTGACGGTCATGTTCCAAAATATCAAAACTGCCCAAATTGAACTCCTCAGTAAAATGACCAATATTGTCAATGAAGTATCAAAAATCCAGAAAAATGTTGATTTTTATCAGAAGCAGACCAAGGGATTGGAAACTAGAATGAATGCAAATGACAACAAACAACACACAATAACTAAAAGTTTCTTCTCTATGAAAGAAAATATTGATGTTTTAAAGAAGAAGGTGATAGAATTGGAAAACCAGAGTTTTTGCTCTAGCATACATTGCTTGGAGATTCTGGAAAGAGAAAAGGGTAAAGAGATCATAGAACTTCTTCACCAACTCATCCAACCAGAAACTTCGAAGAAAACATCTACCTCTACAGCCTCTGAAATCCCTTCAAAAGAACCAAAGACAATACCCAGTTATCTCCAGCCTACTGGTCAATCTGGGGAAAAAAATTCTCCCAAAGTTAAAAATTTGAAGAAAAGTAACCAACAAAATGCATCAAGACGCTTAAAAAAGGCAAGTCCACATATTCATATTTACCCAGACTTTAGTACATGGATCAAGCTAACTTTTGTCCATGGAGAAAAGTGGGGATTTTTTCTTAGTCCTACAAAACTAGAGGAATTCCTTCAGTGGCTTCTTTCTAGGCCAGCCATTCCTCCTGAGGAACCACAACTCATAACCCAGAGATATTATCCACTCACTGGACCTATTGCAGGCTTGACCACAATCTGTCTCTCTGTTTTCAACTACATTTACTGTCTTTTTGGTTCCTCAAAAGAGCAAGTAACTCGACTATAAACTTATTTTCTGCTTTGCTTGGCACAAAATAAAATTAACCTGGTTGCTCCAAGCAGTTACACATTTTTGTAGTTGTTGTGAATTCTTTCATAGTTTGCTCACTGTGAGTTCACTCTCTGCTAAGTTGCCATGTGTCTGCAGTAAGTGAAGGTATATCTTTCCATTGGATAATAGTGGTGTATTTTCTATCAATGTTCTTGTCTTCTCAAAGGTAATTCAGGAGGATTCATCTAGTGCCTATTTCATAATTAACTGGAAGCAAAGAGTTGGGGGGGGGGGTCAAGGAAATATGAAATGCATTTGGTAGGTCCCCCATCAGTGTTCTCTGCATGCCTTTGTAGATAAGATTGTGATGCCAGAGACAGACTGCAGCTGCCTTTAAACAGCATTGAGTGAAAACTAACCCGGTATTGAAAGGACTAGTAATTACCAGAACATTCACTGCAAAAATAGGATTCTTCTTTCAAATTCAGTTTTACCTTTTTTTTTTAATAGAGGCATGTTTTATTTATTTATTTGTTTGTTTGGTTGGTTTTTTTTGTTTATACATGCACTGGGTACAGTCAGAAGCGCGGGAGGGTGAGAGAATTCACCAGAGCCAGAGCGGGGAGCAGAGCAGGCAGAAGGACCGAAGTACACTGCTGAGGGGAGCAGCGGGCGGCAGGAGAGGTCTGCGCACCATGTGGGACCCTCTGCCAGTGGCCGGGGAGCAGCCAGGGATCGAACCAGCGCCAGAGAGGCCGCGGGCAGCTTTGCAACCCAGCGCTCAACTGCTGCACCACCAGGGAGGCCCCAGTTTTACCTTTATTAAGCAATTGTGAAAGGGGAAAAACTGAAGGTGGTATAATTTTTACATCTTCATGAAAGAGATAAATGACATGTCCTTTTTGTAGTTTTGATAGGGGAAAAGGAAAATTTAGGGAGAGATGTATGAACCAAGTTACACCTCAACTTATTAATACCATCAATTCCTATATGGTAAGGTCTGGTTTTCTATATGAGCCACGTACCACATATCCAGAGTAGACCTCATAATAGAAGGTTGCCATTGTAATGCAATTTTTCTAAACATGATGCAAAATAATTACAAAAAGAATATTTCCTTCACCACTTAACTCAGTAAATGAAATATGTCAATAGTCATATGCTGTTTAACAAATAATTTACAAATGCTCTTGGCAAATTATTCTGAGTTTTAAGTTATTTAAGTTATTCTGAGTTAATGATTTGAAAGGAGGACTCTAGCATTTTGATAAGAACAGCCCAGTTTCAAACCATGGCCAGCCATGCAGTATAATTTTTTTTCATTTACAAATGCATTTGATCACTTCACTTGATCCTTTTTAACAAGTATATAGATGCACAGCATGGATGGTACCATCATATGCCTACTTAAAACAGCACTAAATATTATGTGGGCTTGCTTTAAATGGGATAAATTATTGTTCTGATAAGCAATCTCTCTGCCTTTATTTATCATCACAGATATCCACAGAGAACAGCTAGAGTTCTAGTTTGACACATGGGCTGCTGCCCTCACAAAGGCAAATGACATCACAAATGGCATCTGGGAGAGTAAAAAGTGACTCAGCTGGTATTTGCTTGGGTCATCTGAGTTCTATATGAATGCTTGCTTTCATTATTCTCCTTTTACATGCCTTCTTACTCTTGTTTAATGCTTCTAGAGAAGCAAAGAGTTAGGGAAAGAGCATAAAGTCGTCAATTCTGAACAGTTTAAATTTCACACTTACTTTCTTCTCAACTAGCTTTTGTTTTGTCAGCCATAAAAAAGGGAACCATATTAACTTAGAAAATGTTTCTTCAGTGTTTGCTAATAGCACCAGATCATTGTGGAAGATAAAAGTAAAAGTAGAAGACATTCCCTATGCTATAGACACATGACATCAAATGCGATAAAGTGTGTGCAAACTCTAATGCATGACAAACATGTTGGCAAGCAAAGAGTAATAGAAAAAGTCCTCTTGATATTAGAAAAGAAAGAGTTGATGCTCATAGCAGGAATCTAGAAAACCTAAATAAGGGACCAGGAAAAAGAATAACTATAAGAAAGAAAAAAATCAAAAAATCAAAATCAATAAACAACTATAAACCAGAGACACACTGTGGAGGGGGGGGGGCGGGGAAAGGAGAGATTGGGGACATGATAAGGGGGGTGCAATTGTATGGGGAATATAAAAATAATTTTTTTAATAAACAAAATAAAATTACTTTTTTTTTAAGATTTATTTATTTATACAAGCACTGGGTACAGTCAGAAGCGCGGGAGGGTGAGAGAATTCACCAGAGCCAGAGTGGAGAACAGAACAGGCAGACTGACAAAGAAATACACTGCTGAGGGGAGCAGCGGGAGTGGCAGGAGAGAACTTCCGCGTCATGTGGGACACTCACCAACGGCTGGGGATCGAACCAGCCCTGCCAAGGCTGCGGGCAGCTTCACAGCCCAGCACTCAACCCCTGTGCCACCAGGGGAGGCCCATAAAATTACTTTTGAAATTCAAAAAAAAAAGAAATTTTCATTGAGGTTGCATTAAATGTAAATATTAATGTGAAGACAATCAATGTCCTTCGATACTCAAAAAAAAAAAGAAAGAAAGAGTTGATGAACCTAACAGTAAGACAGTGAGGCCAGGAGAGGAGGAGTCAGGGGGGGCAGTGTACCAGGTAGAAGGACAAACAGGCACTGGAGTGTAGCTGGAGAGGAACGTGGGAGATGGAAGTCACCAAGCATTTTATAAACGTAATGTGTAAGTACTGACAGGGTATTATTTCAACCCTTTTCTAGATCTCATTTTTCTCTTAAGGGATTCCCCACCATGTTCATTTTAACCTGTTGTGACTGCCACAAGAATGTTAGAGGAAGTTAAAATGAGAAGGACACATAATGTTCTCAGGGTCTCAAACTTTTCTATAAAGATGACTGTCCTGGTAATTTTGCTTTTGAGTCAGTTATTTATCAGCTTTAGACA
Organism: Talpa europaea; assembly: GCF_964194135.1. Taxonomy (NCBI): domain Eukaryota; kingdom Metazoa; phylum Chordata; class Mammalia; order Eulipotyphla; family Talpidae; genus Talpa; species Talpa europaea. The sequence goes on from NC_140070.1 coordinate 91,387,167, forward strand.
AGATGACGCATTACTTGTTAAAATTGTGACTCAACTTGTACTACCTGTGAGCAAGTAATTTTCCCCCAGTCCATTCTTTCAAATGCACCTGCTCTCACCCAATTCAGCTTTGAGGTCCCTCCTGTCCACATCTGTCCTCCAGTGACTCACAAGCTCTCTCGTCCATCTTAGTCACCACCTCCCAGTTAATTCAATTCAGCTTAAAAATATGTGTTTGTTTGTTCCCCCACCTCTCTTGCCAATTTCATATTTTCCTCTTTTAATGGGAGACCCACCTTCCCTGTTCCCCTCTCCTCTCCCATTCTTCCCTGGTTCATGTGATCATGTCTTCCATGTTCTCTCTTCTGGCAGATACCCCTTGGTTTCTTAGATGGTTCCTCTGCCACTAAGTAAATACAGCAGAAGAATTGTGCCTTACCACAGTGGAACACTACAAAGGTAAAAAATGCAGGGTGGAAAGTGTCGTGTAAGTTCTGCTAAGGCATTTGGATTTTACTATCCTTGATATGAGGAGCAATAAAAAGATTTTAGAGCTATTTAAAAAGTTGCCCTTTCAGAAAAGGTTTATGGACATCTTGGATGTTGGGGTACCAAGCAGGAAAATTTTTAATTATTAAAGTGTATTATAAAGGCTTGAACCAAAACAGTGAAGTGTTAAAATACAGATGCTTGAAATACAGATGCTGGGCCTCCCTGGTGGCGCAAGGTGTTGAGCGCAGCACTGTGGAGTTGTCCACAACCTCCGCAGTGTGGGTTCGATCCTGGCCAGCTGGGGAGCTACCCACATGGCACAACAGACCTCTCCTGTCTCGCCCGCTGCTCCTCTCAGCAGTGTATTTCAGTCAGTCCACCTGTTCTGTTTCCCGTTCTGTCTCTGGTGAATCCTCTCACCCTCCCACACATCTGGCCTGTACCCCGGTTCTTGTATGCATAAATAAATAAATCTATTTTTAAAAAAAGTAAAATACAGATGCTTATCTTTGATGACTCCCAAATCAGAGACTGCTCCCATCCAGTCTCTGCTGGGACATCCTGATAATTCCTTTCCAAGCAACTACTTACCTTCTCCATTTGGATCTCTACTGCACACTCAAACTGGTTGCCCTTAAAATGAACTTTAATAGCTCCTTCTTCTTTTGCCTCAGACCAATTTCTCTTTCTATGTCCCTCACTGGTAATGCAAGTTATCCATGTCCCCAAACTCATCTTCTCCCCCACTTATTTATCTCCTAAGTAGTCATCAAATCTTTCCCTGTTTATCTTTCCATCAATTCACAAAACCCACCCCTTTATCTCCCCACTTCACTTTTTTGGTTCAAGCCTTGATAATACACTTTAATAATTAAAAATTTTCCTGCTTGGTACCCCAACATCCAAGATGTCCATAAACCTTTTCTGAAAGGGTAACTTTTTAAATAGCTCTAAAATCTTTTTATTGCTCCTCATATCAAGGATAATAAAATCCAAATTCTTAGCAGAACTTACACAACACTTTCCACCCTGCATTTTTCACCTTTGTAGTGTTCCACTGTGGTTAAGGCACAATGCTTCTGCTGTCAGACTGGCCTGATGTGAAAACTGGCTCTGTCACCTTTCTATGTGGCTTTGACATTAAGCCAAAGTTTAAATTCTCAAAGCCTTAGTGTCCTGTTTTCCTAAAATAAGAATAATAATCAGGGATTGTGGTCAGAAATAATGGGATTGTTATATGAAACTCTTAAAAGCATATTTTATATGCAGTAAATATGACATAAATGTCATTGATCATTACTTTCTCATCTTTGTCTTCCCATATAAAACTTCACATAAAAACCACCATCTAGACACAGTATCTTACAGATTTTTTTTTTAATCTTGTGTCTTTATATACTTGCTGCTCCGACTCTCTTGAATGCTTTTCTTTTATCTGGATAATAAGCAATAATTTGAGTATCAGCTGAATCTCAACTCAAATACTTTCTCTCTAAGACACCTTCCTTGATTTTTCCACTAAAGCTGCACCGCGCTCGCTCTGAGCTCCGGGCTCCTGCTAAGCTAGCGACGCCGTCGAGCCGCCATCATGATTATTTACCGGGACCTCATCAGCCATGATGAGATGTTCTCCGACATCTACAAAATCCGGGAGATAGTGGACGGGCTGTGCCTGGAGGTGGAGGGGAAGATGGTCAGTAGGACAGAGGGTAACATTGATGACTCGCTCATTGGTGGAAATGCTTCCGCTGAAGGCCCCGAGGGCGAAGGTACCAAAAGCACAGTAATCACTGGTGTTGATATTGTCATGAACCATCACTTGCAGGAAACCAGCTTCACAAAAGAAGCCTACAAGAAGTACATCAATGATTATATGAAATCAATTAAAGGCAAACTTGAAGAACAGAGGCCAGAGAAGAGTAAAACCTTTTATGACAGGAGCTGCAGAACAAATCAAGCACATCCTTGCTAATTTCAAAAACTACCAGTTCTTTATTGGTGAAAACATGAATCCAGATGGTATGGTTGCTCTGCTGGACTACCGTGAGGATGGTGTGACACCATATATGATTTTCTTTTTTTTTTTTTTTTAATAGAGGCATGTTCCATTCACCCATTTGTTTGTTTGTTTGCTTTGTTTACACATGCACTGGGCACAGTCAGAAGCGCGGGAGGGTGAGAGGATCTACCAGAGCCAGAGCAGGGAGCAGAACAGGGACCGAAGTACACTGCTGTGGGGAGCAGCGGGCAGCAGGAGAGGTCTGCGCACCATGTGGGACCCTCCTATGGTGGCCGGGGAGCAGCCAGGGATTGAACCGGCGCCACAGAGGCTGGGGGCAGCTTCGCAACCCAGCGCTCAACCGCTGCGCCACCGGGGAGGCCCCATATATGATTTTCTTTAAGGATGGTTTAGAAATGGAAAAATGCTAACAAATTTGGCAATTACTTGGAACTATCACCTGTCGTCATAACTGGCTGCTGCTTTTCATTGACACAACACCAGGACAGACAAATGGGACTGATGTCATCTTGAGCTCTTCATTTATTTTGACCTTGATTTATTTGGAGAGGAGGCATTGTTTTTAAGAAAAACATGTCTTGTAGGTTGTCTAAAAATAAAATGCATTTAAACTCATTTGAGAGAAAGCCTCTTAGTTTCCTACCTAGTTAAATCCATTTGGTACTAAGTGTTCCTGGAGAAGCTAGAGCCTAGTTGTAGACCACAACTAGAAAGCAATAAGACTGTCTTCAGATAACTTCTACAGACTACTGGGTTGGAATATAAAAAACAAGAATCTAAAGTCTTAATTCTGAGATGAAGTAAAGGGAAAGACTATGCTCATAACAGTGCCAACATTTGAAGTGGATTTCGTAAACATTTCATCACCTACAAATGGAAGTAGTTAACTCTGGAAGATATTGCTTAAAGAATAAAAAGACACTAAAGCAGTTGGAAGCAAAAAAAAAAAATTTTTTTCTACATATATATTATCTTTATCTATCTATCTCTCTGTCTTCTATTTATATATCTATCTATTGGGGGAATAGAACTTATTTCCACTACATTGGCAATTTGAGTTCACATGTCTGTCTCCCTCATAAAACTTTGAGTTTTTCATGACTGAGATGAAAACTGATCTGTTTACCTTGAACACAAAAATAATTTTACCAATAGATTCTCACTAAATATTTTTTAATTAAAAAGAAGAAAAAAAGGAAAGAGAAAAAAGAAGAAAGAAGTATTGCTCTCTACCCCCAAAAATGAGAATATAATTAAATGAATGTTTATAATGTAGATGTCAAACATGAAAGCCACTGTACATCCTCCAAATGTTTCAAGCCACATTGCTACCATATTGAACACATTTACTAGTAAGACAGCACTTTTCAGTGAACAGTACAAGGACATTTAAGCATAACAGACCTTAGAATAGGTGTATACAGAATGTTCAGTATCTATCAAGCACTGTGCTAGGATATGAGTGTGCATAAGTGAACTTCATATTTAGGAGATATTGACAAATTCCTTAAGCTTTTTTACCCTTCAGTTTTCTCAACTCAACTTGGAATTGAGAACAACTTATAAGTGTATTAATTAAGTTAAACCGTGTTTATAACTTGCCCAGAGCAGTGACTGACTTAACAGATATTTAACAAATGATAATTGTTTCCTTCCTTGTCTAGGCTTGATGTTCAAAAAAAAAAAAAAGACATGAATATGAAAAGAACATGAACCCTGTCTCAAGTAGCTCACATTCAGAATTCTTTCTTCCTTTATCAGGCATAAAGGACTCCAGACAAATGATGAACCAAGTGACAGGCTAAATACAAATGCTCCAAATCAAATCTTGACTCATGCAAAGATAGTGTGATAAGAATAAGGCAGGGTGTGAAGCTCTCCTCCTGGTCTGGGCATGCAACCAATATTCCATCATCTCAAACAGCAATTCGCCAATTTTTAATTACACACTATGAAAAAAAAATGCATCACAGAAAAGTATTGGGGGAGAAGAGGAGAGGTTCAGTTTAAGATAAATAATTTAGTTCAGTTTGGGACTTACATAGATGCAGACACTAAAGCCTTCTATTCATTCAAAAACAACAATCACCAACATTTATTGAAACATTAAATTGAACATTTATTGAAATCTGACTCTATGCCAGGAAATAGCTGAGCTAGCCTTGAAGAAACAGAGATGGAAAAGAGACTGATCCTGTCCTGAAGGAACATGCTTTCCTATGAAGTTCTCTTCAGTTGCCAGTTATTTTGGCCTGCGCTTTGATTTTGAGTAGAACACTACACACTTCATTTAAAACTTAATTTAGATTTCTCATGGAACACAACTCAAGATCCACTTAGAAAAAGACATCGCTGTTCCTAAAAGTAACATTTTAAGGTTAATTCTTCGATCCATAAAAATTCAACATTTTCTATCTTATTCTATACTCCTTCAAAATGTAGACATTCTCTAACATATCAATGGATTGTGCTCCAAAATGTCATCTGTAAAATCCAATTTTCAACTCAGAATTCATAGTAAAAAGAAACAGTATTAGAGATGGATTTTTTTTTACCAACTTGTAAAAGCTGTATTCCTGTATTCCAAAATGTATATTGGCATTCATAAAGCTATTGCACCCAAATTTTGTGTATTTCCATGCAAAAATACATTAAAGAAAATAACTATAAGAGCAGTTGTCCTGATAGGTCGGCCAGGGACCCCGCTTTCTTTGCTCTGTTTTCCATCTAAGAGTGGCGTAAAAATTTCACAGACCAATGATTCAGGAGGGAGGTGCACCTTGGGGAATAGCAGGACAAAGAACAGGGCAGAAGTACAGGTCAAAGCAGAAACTCAGGATGAGAAGCAGATGTGTGGGGAGTTCCATGTGACGCCTGGAGTGCAGTACAGGGAAGGGCTGACCTACAGCTAGGGTCATCTGTGCAGTGATGGAGGAGAGGGAGAAAGGTCAGCAGCTATATATGCAAAACACCTAGCATAATTCCTGGCATACAGTAGTGTTCAGCAAATGGTGATGGAGATATAGGAGATGATGAAGTGGAGGCCAAAACCATGTACTTTGCACCCTTATTTGTCTTTTGGAATATAATCTATTTGTAAAATAATTATATTTGCAAAAAACCATGGAATGGCCAGCCTTTTTGAGCTCTGAAATATTAAAGGCAGGTGGAGGTGAGCAGGGCATTGGGTGGAACAATAGGACATGCAGGTAGAAGTATTGCTCTCGTGGGACCCTGGTGACAAAGGTAGGGTTAATTTCCCCTTATATCCCATTCTTTTCACCCAAAACTTGACTTGTAAAGGTATGGGTGTGGGAGGAGAATACAAGTGTCAGTAAGAGAGGAAGGGACAAGGAGAAGCAAGAAAACTCCCACCAGGAGTGAGAAATCACAGAGGTTCTGATGTCGCCCTTCATACTGTGAGGTTATTCCTACCGGGCAGATGTAAGGCACCACTCTGTGTGCTCTGAAAATACTAAATAAAGGCCGTGATTCCACAGGCACTGTAATCAAATGTGATGGTCATCCTTTTTCTAACCCTGGTTATATTTTAGTATTATGGAATCTGCTCAGTCTCCAGGAATGTCTCAATAAGTCTCTCAATCTTTTCCTTTAGTCAAAGATCACCTATTTTTAGATACCTGCCCTCTTCCCTACTGTCATTGAGGATAGGAAAAGAAATGAATGAAAATGTACTTCGACACTAGCATCATCTGAGGATGTATTCTCTTGTCAATCTCTTCAGAAGAGGTGATCTCACAAGACATCCTGATGGAAGGTGGGGCACATCTTTCACATGCTATACATTTGAAAAGTGGATGCCACTTGTATTTATTGTGACCCTCAGTCAACTCATCTTTGCCAAATATAAAAACAATTGTACAGGTCTGTGACTGGATTGCAGACATTGGTCATGTGGTTATCTGTTATTAAAGCGACAGTAATGACATCACGCCTATGGAGTCTAATTAGAGGAGCACACTAAGTGTCTCAGATGACACTTCCAATATGTTATCTAACAGGTATCATCAGAACACACATCAGAGCTTTGTCTTTAAACAATGAAGTTTCTGATCAGAGGCTGATCTGAAGACATTGAGTTGGTGTCGTTTTCTTATTGAAGTAACTTTAGTTTACAGCACCATCTATGATTCAGAGGTAGTTTCTCACCTCAGCAACTGCATATATTACACCATGCCCACCCCCAGTGTCCAGTCACAATAGTGAGTTATGAAAGGAGCCAAAGAGTGACTAGCTGAATTGATGATTGGCTGAATCCTGTAGGCCATTAGGGCACAACAAAAAGCAATGGAATTTATTAGATTCCACCTTGTTATAAGAGATAAGAGCTGTGTTTCTTCTCATCAGTACATCCAAAGTCACAAAAGGTTAACTATGAAAAATAGTCTCAATATTGCTCAGTTCAGTGATATTCATGTAGGGATACCCCCCAAAGGGCTTCGCAATATCATATGAATGCAGCTAAAGAGGTATATCCTTCCCCTTTTGATAATCATGATTATAAAGAGCAATATATTGTAGATTGAAGAACAGGCATCTAGAGAGTAGATAGGCCTGAATTCATGAGGACTTTTTTACTCACTAGGTCTGTGACCTTGCTGAGTTCTTCAAATTGTGAATCAATTTTCCTGTCTCTAAATTGGGAATAATAATAGAATGATATGCAAAATTGTGTGCTGAGGATAAATATGGAAAAGCACTAGTTGAGAATCTGACATAGATGAAGTAATCAGTGAATGTTCCATATAACTTGCATTGCTTTATTTTATGTGTCAACTTGACTGGGCTCAGGGATGCCCAGATAGCAGGTAAACCATTGTTTCTCAGTGACTCTGTAAGGGAATTTTCCAGGAGATATTAGCATTTGAATCAGTAGACTAAGTAAAGAAGATTGTCCTCCTCAACCTGTTGAGGGCCTGAACAGAACAAGAGGCAGATGAAAGGTGAATTGGTTTTCTGCTTTAGCAGAGACATTATTTTCTCCACGGTGCCTGAACATGGGCCCCCTGGTTCTCAGGCCTTCAGACCTGGACTAAGATTATACCATCAAAATGCCTCAGTTCACAGGCCTTCAAACTCAGACTGGGGCATACACCATTCCCCCCCTGGTTCTCAGGTTTTCAGGTTTGGGCTGAACTACCACTGACTTTCCTGGGCCTCCTCCAGCTTGCAGGTGGCTGCTCACCAGGCTTCTCCATGGCCTGCATAGTCACATAAGCCAGCCAGTCCTTCAAAATACATTTCTTTTTTTATAACTATATAGATTTTGTTAGTTCTATTTCTCTGGAGAGCCTCAAATAAATACATAACTGTGGTTACTACAATTGATGAGGGTAGAAAACAGCTATCCAGTATGCTAAAACAGAAAAAGATTGAGGAACAGAAAGCTAACCCAACTCACTGAGGAGGATCCTGAGATCCAGAAGAGGAAGTGACTTGTTTAAAGTGACCCACCTTATAAGCCTGACCAGATTCCAGGACTCCGTTTGAGGCATCTAGTGGTCTTTAGGTCACACTGAATGCTGACAGTTAAAGGAATAACAAGAATAGGAGAAAATGCACTAGCCTAGTGGTCAAAGACACATTTAACTGTGCCTCTCATTGAGGTGGGAGACAGGGGTGTCCCTAACATTGAGGTGGAAGACAGGGGTGTCCCTAACATTCCATAGAATATGACAGCATATTGATCAAGGTTTACAAATCTGCCATTACTGCCCACCAACCTAAGCCTGCTTCCCCAGATCATACAGCCCATGTTTCATCACCTTTGAGACTTCGACCTTTTTTTACACCAGAATTTGCCATGCTAACCTCTGTCATCTGATCTTTTGATCAGGGATTAAATGCTAATATTATATGCAATATATGTGTATATACATATACATACATATATACACATAAACAAGCATTTCTTATCAAATATATATGTACACACATATATGTCAGGAATATGTATACAGAGATATATATCAAATATGTATCCATAGTCCTTTTGATTAATTTCCTTACCTATTATACATAGATTTATATCTGATTACTATAGCTACAGCTTTTTTAAAAAGTAATAAAAATAATAAACACACACATATACTTCTGGCTGAAGTCTCGGATGATACCTTTAAATGTCAAAGTACTTTAAATAACTTGAACAGCTGTGAATAATGTTTAAGTAGCTTATGTGAATTTTAAAGGACAGTGATAACTTACTGGAAAGCCTGTCATTCAAGGAACAACAGAATTGACAGAAAACATTATTAATGCACTTAACACAAAATCTAGTGAATCACTGCTTCCTTCTCAGCATATTCTTTAAAGCATGGGCTATTTTTCTGTTTCCCTACCTCTTTTCCTGTGTCTTTGATAATTTCCACCATGGGTTTCTACTCCCTCTTCATCTTTCCTACTGTTTCTGCGTCACTCCTTCTTTTCTCCCAACATCTTAGTTTTCTCAGGATGTTGGAAGAGCTCACACATATATTCACTTGCCAGTCATGGTCATGTGCATTTACTTGTCTTTTCTCTTTTCCCCTATTCAGTTTAGCCCATTGTTCTGCAATCATCGCAGCCTGGGTAGGTTCACCGTTGGTTCAGGCAGTTTAAAAGAGAAACTTGGTTTTTTAATAGTACTCACGGGTAACAAGCCAGCAGGGCGGCAGCAACATGGGCCCCCCACGAATCTCTCTATTCACTCTTTCCGCTGGTAGCCATTCTTCGCTGCTCTCCACCACACAATCCTCTACCACCCACCCCATCCTCTGTGATGCTGTCCTTATAGCTTCAGTCTCTCAGCTTGGGTATGCCCACTTACGCATGCCCACATCATACTGCAGGTGTCCATCATCAGGCATGTGTGTCCCAAGCCCACGCTCCCAAGCATCTCCTGCATTCAAGGCCACAGGTGATAGCCACAGAGGCCAAAGGCGCAAAAGCCTGAGCGATCTTCATGTACCCTACAGCCATGAACCTTAGTGTTGACCTTTCCCTTTTCTTCCTGATTCTTTTATCAAATATCCCTGGCACATTAGTCAAGGTTCTCCAGTAAAACAGAAACAATAGTGAGAAAAAGAATATGTAATATACATATATAAAGAGATTTATATTGCAATAGCTCATATGATAATGAAACCTAAGAAATCCCATCACCTGCGTTTTTCAAGTTAGACATTCAACAGTCAGTGGTGTAGATTCCAAAGGCCTGAGAATCAGAAGCTCAATATCCAGAGCACATTCAACCTTCCTCCGTCTTTTTGCTCTAATTAAGTCCTGCACACCTGTAGGTGATGTGACCCACCATGGAAAAAGCCACCTGCTTTATTCAGTCTGTCGATTCAATGACAGTTTCTTCCAGAAACATTATCACATAGAAAGAAATAATACCAATTACCTGGGCATGCAGTTGCCAGTCAAGATGACATAAAATTAACTATCACTTCTGTCTTCTACTCCAGTTTCCTCTCATGGCTGCTTATTGCTGTGTCCATTCCTCAAACTTTCCTCCCCAGGTCTGGGTGTCTGTATTCAGCTTGAGGCAGCATTCACACTTCACCTTCCAATTGCACTGCTTAAAACTGTGTCTCCAACCTTGGATTGTTTCGCCACTCTGAGTAAAGTTTTACATGCGCCCCCTAACACACTTTCTCAAACTCTCTCTACTTCTCCGATTTTTGGTTAATCTCCCTATGAAAGGTGTCTTCTCACACGCCTTTCACTTTTTATTACAATCCTTATTTTTCCCCATAGAACTAATCATTTTTTTTTAAAGATTTATTTATTTAAACAAGAGCTGGGGTACAGGCCAGAGGTGCGGGAGGGTAAGAGGATTCACCAGAGACAGAGCGGGAAACAGAACAGGCAGACGAACGAAATACACTGCTAAGGGGAGCAGCGGACGAGACAGGAGAGGTCTGCAGCGCCATGTGGGACCCTCGCCTGCTGGCCGGGATCAAACCTACACTGCAGAGGCTGCGGACAGCTTCACAGCACAGCGTTCAACTGCCTGCACCACCAGGGAGGCCCAGAACTAATCGTTTTATAATTAGATACAAATAATAAAATTTTATCATAGAATTTATTTTGGATAATGAAAACAATTGAATATTATAAGTTTAGGCTGAATTTCAAACACAGGTGAGTGGAACAAGTTATAGTTAAGCTAGGGAAATAACATCAACTAGTTGTTTTCTACTTATCATTTTCCTATTGCGTTTCAATTGAAAAAAGAACCCTCCAGCTGAGAAAATGTATGAAAAAAAAAGATTTTAATCTAATTTCTTGACTTGTTCTAATATTCTAGTCCTTTTATGGTTTCCTACAATTTATGTTTTTTTAAATTTCTAAGGAGAGATATGCAGCATTTTGATTGCTTTTTTTTCCAGTTCACTAAAAATGTTTTTTAAAATGAGCATGTTTTGCAGAAACACTGATTATAACTTTCATCTTCAACAATGAAAAGTAATAAAGTCAAGGATAACATAAACAAAATAATTATACAAAAACTCAGATTTTTAGAAATTACTGAATATGAGACAAGATAGCTTGCATAGCCTCCCCTCTTGTCCATTTTTACAAAAAAAAAATCATAGATTTTGAACTTTCAAAGTTATAAAAATCAATTTCAGTGTATTTATAACTTTGGGAATAGTATATAACTGAGCAGCCTAAGAGGACTGAAAAAATTAGAAAGATTCAATTCACTATGACTCATTTAAATGGGCTAAGAACTAGGCAAGTCTCAGATTAATTTCTCCTTCCCTTTATTAAAACAAATTCAGTTCATAGATAAATGGGATTTTAAGTCAGGAGTGAAATTTCCCCAGCCAAGTCTTCTGGTCTCTTAACTGAATGTGCAAAATATGCTTGCAGGGCAAGAAAGATATGCTTGGACATATGGGGTGAGGTCACACCAGCTCCCTCTCCCCAGCATGTTCTTCTGCAGTCCCTACAATGGGTAAGGATCCCAGCTCAGCAAAGCCCTGGTAGTTATCTCCAAAAAAACCCTCAGTTCTGTGTGTTTCTTTAAACAGGCACTTTTCCCAGATAAACACTGTTAACAGAAAATGAAGGTAGCTTGTCTTCCTCTAGGTCTGTGAAAGTTAACCAATTTAATCTGCTAAATCTACCCCAACTTCTTTTAAATAAGTCCCAAGATAAGCAGGACAGCACAAGATTCCGACTAGTATCATCTTGGTTTTATTTTGCGATTCATACATGATTCATTAATTCATTGAACAATTATTCAGGACATAAAGGCACCATGCTAAGTACTTGATAATATATTGGTAAGTAGAACAGATAGGATCGTATCTTGAGATCCCCAACGAGTGATTTAGAGGCTCACAGAGACTTTAGTCTTCCTGGCAATTCCTCTTCTCACTTTTTGCATGGTTTATCTCTGCTACTGCCACAGGTTGTGGTGCCTCCATCCCCCTTGAGAACTGCTGCTGGGGTGCCTGCTTGGCTTCCTATTGTTAAGTGACAGATCCTGTTGCTTGAGCAACCCAAAGTCATTTCCTATGCTCTGCTAACCATGCTGCTCCTACTACAGAGACAATAAAGTTAAATATATGCTTTCTCAGCTTCCTTTTAACCCCTGACCCCAGATGTAGGCAAAAATCTGCTTGAGGGAATTCTGCGGAAGCTTGTTTCCATGTTGTTGTATTTTTTTTTTTTTTTTAAAAAAAGGACAGTTGTTACTGGTAAGCTCTTCCTACTTTCTCCTACCTGCTTTGAAAGCAGAAATGATGGTTAGACCTTCAGCACCTTATTATGAACTTGAGGAAAGACCAAAAGAATAACAAAGCTGCTGTGGGCTTAAGTTTCTGCGCTATCACCACTACAGCCTAAATTCAATCCCTGGCCAGGGAGCTAGCCCACATGGCACAGCAGACCTCTCCTGTCTCCCCCACTGCTCTCCTCAGCAGTGTATTTCAGTAAATCTGCCTGTTGTGTTCCCCACTGTTTCTGGTGGATTCTCTCACCACCGCCCAAACTTCTGGCCTGCACCCCAGTTCTTCTACAAAAAATAAATATTAAAAAAATAATAATAACAAAGATACCGGCCCTAACATCATTGAGACACTGAAACAACATCCACAAACTGTACCTCAGGATTTATTATTACATGAGAAATAAACTCCTGTTGTTTAAGCCAATGGAATTGGATTTTTGGTTACTTGTAGCCCAGTGCAATTCTTAGTGACATTTTGCCATTGCCACCATCACAACCAAAACTACCCCAGCTTCATAGAAGCTTAGTGAACATTTTATTCTTGTGCTATCCAGGGCAAGGGTGAAATCTAACCTCAAATTGTGACTCAGTCCTGATGACGTCTACGAACACATCAGGATTCTCTTGGTGTTCAGGGCTCATCAACCTTTATTTTGGATGTTTGCTAGGGGGTTATTATCCAAGTCGCCTATGGGAGTGGGTGTGAGAAGAGAGACTTGAGCAGCACCTCAAATAAGATTATGACAACATAGTTCTTAAATACTACCCAATTAGGGAGTCACTCTCCAATACCCTCCTACATCTCAATCTCCAATTAGTACAGATACAAACTTCAAGCTCTGGAGGTATATATGCAGAGTACTTCAGATCACTAAGGTCACTCATTCTAAAGGATTTAAGTCACACTTCATTCTAGAGGAGAGTCATATTTAAATATTTAAAACTTCACACTAATTTTCTTTCTCCCTGCCAATTACTAAATTGAAAGTGTTTTCTATCACAAGAGACTCTCTTGATCTATTCTGTGAATCTCATATCCTCCCACTTTCTCAAGAGCCTCCCTCTCTGGACTGTGTCCACTGTCCTTTATATAACTGAGAACTCTCTTTATTAAACACTTTTCATGATCATTTAAATATCCTATAATCTTGCCTATTCTTAAAAACAAAAATTAATTTTATTAGACTATAAGCCTCCAATTAAAATCTTAACCTGCCTCCAAGTTACAAAATATATTACTATAGCCTCAATTTCTATTTCCTTCCACTCTGACTTCTCAGTCCACTCCAAAATGTCATTCTCACCATGTGAATACTAGTGTTAAGTCATCAATGACCTACATGTTGCCCAGTCAATGAAAATGTCCACATCTATCCTATCTGAACTCTCAGCTTTCTTTGTATACTGCCCTTACTCCTCTTTCTAGTAACAGCTCTTTCTTTGCCTTCCATCCTTCCATGTCCCTTTACTTCCCTTTTGTTGCCTCTGGTTTATTATCAGGTTGCTTTGCTGACCTCTTCTTTACCCAACCTTTTTATGTAGACCTTCGTCAGAGCTCAGTGTTTGACCTTCTTTAATTCTAGTCCAAAGTGATCTCATCTGCTCCCATATCTTCAAACACCATCCACAAACAATGGTTTCAAAATCATCTCCCCAGGCCAGACTCTTCTGATTCACAGACTCACAAGTTCAAATGTTTTAATATTTCCATTGGAGACAACTGAATAAAATATAAGAATATTAAACACAATATGTACCAAATAAACTTATTATCTATAACCACCCTGCCCTAAAACTGCTTCTCCCCAAGATGTCTTTTCACAATCATGTTCCCAATATTCTCCCAGGTGCTCCAATCAGAAGACTAAGCCCTCCATAACACTTCCCTCTTCTTCAATGATTCTGTCCCCTCACCTCCTCCACAACCCCACTCCCAGAAAAAAAAAAAAAAATCACCAAATCCCATTGACCCAGCCTCCTAAATCCATCTGTTTTCCAATTTGAGCCACATTCCTCTCCTGGACTACCCAAAGCATTTTCTAATGAGTTTCTTCCAATCCATTTTGCCTTGCCACAGCCCCATTTTTCACAAGGCAGTGAAAATAATCATTTAAAATGTAAATCTGATCCAATCATTCCTTTAAATAAATAAACAAACAAATCATTCTTTTACTAAAACCATTTCATCATTTCATGGTTTCTCTATACTGTTTTAAAGCCAAAATACTTCTTTTATTTTCTGAAAAAGGAGGCTCTTTTTTCTTTCCTTTTTGTTGTTTGTTTTTTCCTCAAGGCATTATATATGCCTCTGCTGGGATGTTGTTTCTTCCAGAATTATCTTTCAGGTGTAAGTTTAATTACTGTTTTCTTAAGGAAGATTCTTCTGATTAAGTTAGAAAGTGTGTCAGAGTCTCTGTTTACTTTTATACCACCTTGTTATTTTCAATTATAGGACTTGTCAGTGTAATAATCAGATCCTACATATATGATTATCAAGTAGGGAAACCCTAAATAAATATTGTAAGCATCATGAGGATGGAGACTGGGTGTGATTTCATGACTATTTTATTCTCAATGGCTAGCACAAGGGGAATTGTAGGTGCTCAATTAGGATTTGTTGTATTCACTGACTTTTATATAGTTCTGGCTCTAAGGCGTCTACTGACTTCCCGTTCTGTTCACAGACATATGACTTTAATTATAACTAAATATAATCATCTCTTTGGATATCTTCTGAGGATTGATTTTAGGACCCCTGAACCCCACAGATGCCAAAATATGTGCATACCAATGTCCCTTGGTATTTGCATATAACCTACACATCACATCACCTCCAGTGTACTTTAAATTATCTCTAAGCTACTTATAATCCTAGTACTATGGAAATGCAAAGTAAATAGTTGTTACACTATGTTGTTTGAGGGATAACAGGAAAGAAAGCTCTGTACATGTTCAATGCGGATACAACCATCCTCAGCCTTTCTACATAGTACATAGCACACACTTTTGATCCTTATTTGAACCCACAGATGCAAAGCCCATGGACAAGAACCCAAGGATATGGAGGATTGACTGTATATATGTTTAATCATAGTATTTAATTACGATGCTTATTTAATTGTGGTGTATTTCCTCTTCCAAGAGTATTATGAAAAGGAATATATTTCTACAAATTAAAAGAAACTCTGGATTTTTCTAGGAAAACCCTTTTCGGGACAATATTTAATTGTTCTTGATGATTAAATTATTTTGTATTTATGTATATATGTTATGTTTTTAAAAGGGAAAGAAAAAAGTCAAAAAATCCTACTTAGTTGAAACTGGTATGTTGCCTACCAAGAATCAAAATATATTAGAATAATATCTCTCACTTTTTTGGAGACATTTTCTAAATTAAATGAATTCATTTCAAATTTAGATCTGTGAGATTAAGAAGTCGAAGAGTGACACTTCAATAATTTTCTCTAGTAATTCTAATATAAGGATGTAAAGGCCAGTCTGTGTCCCTGCGGTCCATTATTAATACATATGGGAGGGGGATGATTAGTGTGGAGACTACAAGGGGAAAACCCTGCCAAGAGGAAAAAACTGATGAGGATTTGAATTCTTATGGAGTCCACACTCTCAAGGGTTCTGATTTATTGACATAAGAATATTATCGCAGACAGAAGTGAAAAGAAAAAATAATTAAAACATATTTCTTAACCTTGGCACTATTGACATTTTGAGCTCAATAATTCTTCATTGAAGTGAGTTGTCCTGTGCATGGTAGGATATTTAGCAGCATCCCTGGTCTCTATCCAAAGGATGCCAATAATACTTGCCTCTTCTCTGAAATAGTTACACTCAAAAATGTCTCTAGATATTGCCAAATGTCCCCTGGGGTTGCAAAATTGCCCCTGACTGAATTAGAGAAAGTCAAAGAGATTTGTTGATTAAAAAAAAAAAGTACAAAAACACACAGGTTTTCCATCATTCACCAGTTTATTGATTCGTACATTCATTCATTTGACAAGACACAGTATTGGATGCTGTGTTCCAATGATGAGTAGAGCACAGTTTCTATTAGGAACTGAAAATCTACTGAGAGGCAAGGAGACCATCATAGAATAAGTCCTGGAGTCACAGTTTTAATGAATAAACGAAATTAGCCATTGAAAATCTCAATCTTGCTTGAACTGCACAGTAAGTACACTTGGTTATGGTGGACACAGGGGATTAGCATTCAGCATCCAATTCAGTCTCCCAGAGTACCCTCCTGATTGTACCAGTTGGAGAGCTAAAACTAACTACCTTGTCCAGAATGCCTGGTTGCCAGATTTCCAGGTGCAGACTCAGTTCTTCAGTCCCTATGCATGAGACTGACTCCACAAGGGAGAAAGAACCTCTGTTCCTGTTGCTTATTCTTCAGAGGCACAGTGCTGGAGACTTTAGCTTTTCCCCAGCCATATTCCAATGTCTGTCTCAAGATCTGCGGAGGTGAAGCCAGGGAGATATTGGTGACCTCCTTGACTTCCTGGCACTGTTGGTGACCCAACAGGTCAGTAAGAGACTCATAATTCTGCTTTCCTGTTCTGGGAAAGGTAGCAGCACCCCTGGCATGCCAGGTCAGCAGTAATATTCTGCAACTTATTTTGAAAAATACAGACATAAGCCTCCTGCATTCTAATGAATATGCATGGGCTGATTCCTTGGATCACAGTTCATCCTGCTGGAAATATCCAGCATACATTCTGTTGTTTTTTGCAAATTGAGCTCTGCAACTCTTTGCAACAAACTATAATATCTCAGTAAATTTATCACACACTGTGTGATCACACAGCCCCAGTATGGAAACAGATCATACATTCTTCAGTTAAGCACCAGATGAAGAATTTGGCTTCCATTTAGGGGACATACTATATGAAAATTTTGTTTGTTTTTGATTGTATGTTGTTGAATTGATGCAAATGAAAATAATGGATTGCACTGTAAGAGTGATGCCAGAGTCAAGCACAGGATGCAGAACAGAAGTGGTACATAGCGGAGATTTTGTAGAGAAATTATGCCTGAGATGAGTCTCAAAGTACAAGTAGGCACAGACCAGGGAAATTGCATTCCAGAGTAGCTAATAGGACAAAGCAGGGTGAACAGAAGATGTGCAATAGGTATAAAAAGTTGAGTTGCATGTGAAGCAAACAAAGGCAGGGATACACAATTGTGCTGAAGTTTCAGAAAGGCCTTGCTGAACCGTAGAATATAAAAAGAGACTTTCCATGCAATATTGGGGAAGCATATTCCTAACAGATATTACACCTTTTTGCTTGCCTAATTGTGATAGACTAAAAGAATTTAGGGGGACACAGTGAAACCAAATCAGATAGGTATAGGGATACAAGTGAGGTGTAGGTGCCAATAGCTTCGTAGAATAAGTTAGGAGAAAATGGGAGAGGTCTGACATGCTGACTCAGCTCCGCGGGTGGAGCAGAAGAGATGGGGTGAGATTTCAGAGTCAACAAACTGCTATTCACCACTGTATATTTTAGACTATAGAAGGAGTTACTTAGTACAGAACATGCTTCCATAAGGATATTCATTGCAGTGGGATATTGGCTACCTTAGTACATATAACCAAGTGTTCTGATAAAATATATATGCTCGATTCCAAAAAAAAAAAAAAAATAGTTGAGTCGGTGTGATATACTGATAGAGTTGGAAATGTTCCGTGTAGCTGGATTGTACAATGAAACGTAGAGGTTGTTGAGAGTTCACATGGAAGACAGAGAAAAGATTATGAAGAAGTAAGGGCAATTTTAATTTCCACATTCTTGCGAGTTGAAGAAACCATGGATTATAAGACTTACTACCCATTGTATGAATTTTCAAAGAAAAAATGGAAAGGCTACACTAAATATACCTGTTTCTCTTAAAACTAAATAAAAATGTTTATCACTCTAAATTCTTTGTTTTCAATACCTAAATCAGAATTTGCATCTAAATCTTCTTGACAATATTTGCCCATGAGAATCTAGAGACTACAGAGATCCTTCTAAATCACTTTCAAACATTTGGCAGTTGGTTATATTTAGCTTTTCACTGGTGCCTGTGGTCTTGACTTTTTAAAAGATTGACAGTAAGTTTCAAACCATATCAAACTACATTAAGATTTCCTCCTCTGCATTTCCTATTTGGTTAAACTCAGAGGATTTTGGTGCTATTTTTTTTCCCCATTATCAAATTTCATATTAGTATAGGCTAAGTAGAGTCTCTTAAAACTTAGCTGGAAACTTTTGACAGGTCAGTAGTCCATAACTGAATAATGAACTTATGGGAAAACAAATTAACCATACTAACGTCTCCCTGTTTTGGTAACTCTGTGATCTTTTGTAGGAGATTTAATATGTTAACCACATTTAATTCCACTGTCTGGTGTCTATGTCAGACAAATTTCTGTGTACATAATTTATTTTCATTTCAGTGCATATAATAAAACTATACTTCTGTAGACATTCTAAGCAAAGCACGAGGAATCCAGATTTTAACTTCGATTCTACCACTTGCTACTAATGAAACTGGGAGAGACAACAGAATGAAGTGACACCATGATGCATCTCTTTGTTCACACATACTCACAAAATGACAACTGTCACCTCTCCTCTGCCTGGGAACTTGTAAGACATTTTGACTGCAAGAGCTTCCCTGTCATCCAAAATAGTAAAAGGTAATGGGGAAAAAAATAGATCTCGTGCAAATTGGGACCTAGAATAAAGTTCAGTGTGGGCCCCCTGCATTCGAAAGAAAAACTTCTCCTTTCTCCTTCAGACCAGGAGATAGCGGGTATGGGCAAGATTGCACAAGGGAGATGATTTTGGATGAGAAGTGAGAATGGAAAAAGAGGAAAAGAAAATAAAAAGAAGTCTTTTTGTTTCTGATGATTTATATAAAAAGAAAAAAATAGAAGTCAGATGACTCACTACTACACCTAAAGGACATTCAGATAGGCAAATGATACATGGTTCCTTTAATGTCTAGAACACGCATAATCTTCCTTTTGAAATATCACAGGATGTATCATCCTGCTAAGTAGTGACAGCAATTTAAAATTTTGATTTATAATATTTTTATTTTTCTGGTTTATACTATCTCTGTTCCTTTTAAACTTTCTAGCTACCAGAATTCTATCTCCCTATCTGATAGTTTTGACTTTCTTTGGGTGACTCAGTTTTATGTCTTTCAGATTAGTGATCTTTCCCATGAACCATAAAGTGCTAGAATATAGAATGAAGAATAGAGGGAGTCGGGTATGTTGTGAAATCGCTAGACAGCAGGAGAAGAAAGGTCTTCTGATCTTTGCTTTGCCCCATCTCCATCTCCACAGAAAGATCCTTGACACACCACTTGAAGCTGCCATCCTGACATTGGTGGTTCTTGGGACATTGATATAGCTCATAGACTGATCCGTATGGTGGTAAGATTTTGATATCCCTCCCTCCCTGGCTGATTCAGCTCCATTTCTGTCCTCTTTAGTGAGAGAGAGAGAGAGAGAGAGAGAGAGAGAGAGAGAGAGAGAGAGTTCCAGCTTTGTCTACCCAATAGCCCTTGTCTCAAGCCACTTCACCCCCTCTTCCATAGCAACATCCCACCTATATACTGACCAGCTTCTTGGGGAATTCTAGATTTCCATTCAAGGAGATCCAAAAAAAAAAAAAAAAAATCTAGATCCCAATCACAACTTAAGAATTGAAAATGACTTGGGAGAGTTAAATTTTGAAATGTCTTCAGTCCATCCAACTTTCCTGAGATTTTGGATGTGTTTTGACATCATCCCTCCCAGCATGGTGTGGGGAAAGCTGTGAGGAATCGAGTTCCATAGATAAAGAAAGTCAAAGGCCTCTAGGTCTTTGATAGTTCCTCAACTTCTTTAACACAACACAGCTCTATTCTTCAAGCCAAATCCTGGCCAAGAATTATGGGAGCTCACCACTTGCTAATTTCACACTCTACTTCCCTATCTTCCCTCCCTTCCTCCTGTTCACAATCTCTCAGACCCCAAAAAAAGTTTTTGTTTCCTCTTATTGTAGTAGTTAGGATAATATCAGCTGCTATCACAAATTTATTTATGGCTTAACATAACAAAAAAAATCTAGTTCATTCATGTTGTCACAATTCAATGCATAAGTCTCTGGTGAGATCCCCTTCCATGTGGTCATAGAAACACAAAGTTTCATCCACAACATAGTTCTGATCTTCTCTTGGTCCTTGGAGAATCCAAAATATCAGGTTGCTAGGAAAGATTAAGGTATGGCAGCAACTCATCACTTCTAGTAATAGTCTATTGGAAACTAAAAACTATAATCTAGATATATATCTAGAAGGAAAAGTAAACTCTAGAAATACAAACTTCATGGTATAGGCCAACAGCAAAGAAATCTTTCTCACACTATGAACAAAAACTAAATTCTGAGTTTTCTGGGCTCTATTTCATTTTTTTAATGATATTTATTTATTTATTTATAGAAGAACTGGAGTATAGGCTAAAGGAGTAGGGGTTGAGAGGATTCACCAAAGACAGACTACAGAGCAGAACAGACAGATAAACTGAAATACACTGCTAAGGGGAGCAATGGGCGAGACAAGAGAGGTATGCTGCACCATGTAGGTAGCTCCCTGGCTGGGGATGGAACCCAGGCCATAGCAGTGACAGCATGATAGCACTGTGACTTAACCCCTATTCCATTTCTGAGCTCTATTTTCTATATTCTGAAGGAAGTTTTATAATCTTTTTCTACAAAACCTCATTGTCTAATATAGTGTCTTGTTTTTAGCCTTACTTTGAATTTTAGAAGTTAATAGTAACCCCTTTATTTTGCACTTCTGATGTAACACATGTAATTTGTACAATAAACATCCCTTGAAGCAAATGAATATTTCCAAATGCACTGAATTATATATGATTAAAGCATATTAATATTTTAAAATAGTACCTTTTACATAAAGTTACTGTAGTACTGAGTGCTGTTTCTCAGACTTCCAAACATGCCTACGGATGCTGCAGAATTGAGCTTATGCCTGAAGGAGGCCAGCATCTGCTCTCAATATCACATATCAAATTAAGGTTCAAAAAGAGGCTGAAATCAGCTCCTATGCCAGCTCAGTGCAAATCAAATCTATCCTGTTTGTCTACCAACCTTTGGCCTCAGCAAGGCCACCCTAATTGACCTTAGAGAGGTATTTATAAGACTTGTTAAGATTTTATTTTTTTTTATTATTTTTTTTTTAATAGAGGCATGCTTTATTTATTTGTTTGCTGGTTTGTTTGTTTTGTTTATACATGCACTGGGTACAGTCAGAAGCGCGGGAGGGTGAGAGAACTCACCAGAGCCAGAGCGGGGAGCAGAGCAGGCAGAAGGACTGAAGTACACTGCTGAGGGGAGCAGCGGGCGGCAGGAGAGGTCTGCGCGCCATGTGGGACCCTCCTCTGGTGGCCGGGGAGCAGCCGGGGATCGAACCGGCGCCGCAGAGGCCGTGCGCAGTTTCGCAACCCAGCGCTCAACCGCTGCGCCACCGGGGAGGCCCAAGACTTGTTAAGATTTTAGATTTTATCCCAAAGACTATGTGGAGAGTAGCAAAATGGAATTTATACTTTTGAAAATTGTAGGGAATAGAGGCAGGGAATCCAGTACATAGTTTATGGTAGTGATCCATACAAGAAAATATGAGAGCTTTAATTCTATAATGTGGAAGGATTTGAACTAGGAGATTAATTGGATATGAGGATGGATGAAGATCACAAGGGTAATTGACAGAATTTTAACCTGACTGACCAGAAAAATAGTGGTGACATTCGTTAAGATACAGGAGTAGGAAGCTGGAAGTGGGAAGATATAATGAGCACAACTGTAGATATCTTGAGTTTGAAATGTCTGTGATACATCAGAGGAGATGTTCACTGGGCACCTTGATAAGTGGATCAGAATAGATTTGAGGATCTTGGCAATATTAATGGTAACGGCATGAGAGTGGATGACTTCACCCTTCGAAAATTGCAAAAGGGAAGAAGAATGAAAGGGGAACTGAGGGACCCAAACTTTTAAAGACTGTGTAGAGAAAAAAAGCAAAGATGATAAGGAACATCCATAGAAGTAAGGGAATAGAGGAAAAAATGAAGAAAAAAATCATGAAATTATCAAGGTATTTACTTTGATGAAAAAGCATATAAGAGTTTGGGCTTGACATAGTCCCCATTATGGAATTTTGGAGATCTTCAGCTAGTTCATTCAGGTTTTCCATTTCCCCAACTTGATCTAAGTCTTCAAAGACCCATTATCCTTAAGGGGATGCTGAAAACTGGGGAGAAAAGGAACTTATCTACACCACATCACTGGACAGACACTGACTTTGAGCAGACTTTGGAAGGATGGGTGACAGCACTCCTCTCGGACCATCAGTGGGCAAATCCTTGCCTGGAACAAGGGAAATCCTCATTAGGCTCAATGGGAAAGGCAACCGAGAGGGTCTATGGGTGATGAGGACATAGGCCCCATTCTCAGGAAGTCCTTGGACAAGCAGCAATACCTTTCACAGTGGTCTTGTTTCAGCGACTGGATTCCTTTCAGTTCTCATCTCCTCATCCCCATAATGTCTCATGCCTCAGTCTTTCTCCATATTCAATACAGTTTTAGGGGGGTGTTTTTCCTTTGGGAAGTCAGGAACGATGTCATGTTTTTACTTGTCATGTTTCTACTTGTCATGTTTCCCCAGGGTGGTTTAAATCAAAACCAAGAGGACACCTGATTTCTCTTTCTGATCTTGTCACATTCTTCCAATGAGGCAATGAGCTCAAAGAACCTAGCTGTTTGAATGCGAGATGGGAGACAATATCAAAGGAGAAGGAAAGGAGGGAAAATGTTCTGTCGATGGGAAAATATCACTATATCAAGTATATGACTAACATAAAAAGAAAAAGTTGGTGCTAAAGTCTGAATATTTGTGACCCCACAAAATTCACATGCTAGAATCTTAACACCCCATGTGATGGTGTTAGAAGGTGAGACATTTGGGAAGGACTTAAGTCATGAAGGTAAACCTCCCATGAATGGGCTTAGTGTTTTTATAGAAGAGGTCCCACAGAGCTCCAAAGTCCTTCCTACCATGTGAGGAAATAACCAAAACTCTGTAAGCCAGGAGAGGACCCTCAACTTAACATACTGGCACTGTGATCTTGAACTTCCAGACTTCCAAAACAATGAAAAATAAATATCTGTTGTTTATAAGCCACACAGTGGTATTTTACTATAGCAGCTTGAATGGACTAAAATAGCCAGACAGTGTTAAAAAGATGACTTTTGAACATAATGCACTGAGAACATTACTTGTGTAAACACTAAGATAGCGATGGCCAACAGACAGAGGTGTAAAACAGGCCATTCTCTTCATTCTGAGGATGCAGCAAAGAGAACAGACATGATGAAAACTGTCACATTCTCACTGAGGTCAGTATTTCCAGAGCCTCAATCCCTCTTCTGCCCTGGAAATAGATTTGGGTTGGACCGTGACCCTTTCTGAGCTTCATGGTGCTATTTAGAATGTAGGAGGTTTTTAAAATAATCAAGAGTCTGGTCATATATGCAAATGTCTAATCGGCCAGTATTGGCCAGTTACATGTCATTAGTTCCAACAAATCTGTTTAGTCCATTGCACCTTTTTCTCAACATCAAGTTTGAATAGAATCATCAGCCAAACAACAGGCCCACAGTTAGGTGCCTCCTAACAATATATCTTTAGCTCTGTCAGCCTCCCTCATGTGCTAAAGTGCTGAACATCTTATGAAGAAAGATTGGGGGGATTGGTGATCACTACCTCCTGACATATCACTCTCTACCTATCTCTAAAATCTTCCTAGTTTAGTCATAGGGTTCTGGCATTGTTTCTTTTTCCATAGAACACCTTTCTATGTCAAGAAGAAAATCAGAAATTATCATTTATATCTCAATGAAAATATTAAAAAATACAGAAAAGGGAAAATATAATCTTAATAATGTACCTGTGGTGTCATGGTCAAAAACATTTACTCTGGAGTCAGGTTGCCTGGACTAAAATCACAGGGTCACCAGATATGTGAGTCTGGACACAGGCTTTTTTGGTGTCTCGATTTCCTCATTTGAAAAGTTGAGAACTAATCCCTGAAACAAACAATTGCTAAAATACTAAATAAAAGTTCTAGAATACTGCCTGCCACTTACACAGTAAATGTAATCTATTGACTATTGTTTTACCCTCTCCTCTACTACAAACTCATTTTCAGTTTATTATCTCAACTTTTTATCTTATCATTTTCTTTAATGCCCATTACTGTGCCAAAGATAATTGTCATTGGTAATGTAAATGATAAGAATGAAGTCACAATAGGTCAAAAAGGGGAACTCAGATTTTTGGTCCATGGCAGCTTGACATGTTGGAAAAATATTATTAGAAATTCTGACTCCTGATCTGACAAATTATCAGCAAAAAAAAAAAAAAAAAAAAAAAATTTGGTGTTTGTAAAGAAAAGTACCAACTCTTCATAATCAATTTTGCTCACATTGTAATCAATTCAAACCCATTATTATAAAACACAGTTTGCCCAATAAATGTTCATTTCAGAGACTGCCATATGATATAATCTGTCATAAGATATTAGGTTACTGTAGTTTCATATTAAGAAATTTAAGCAATTAATAAACTAATTCAATAATAAAGTCATTACAATAACAAAAAAAAAGGAGTTAGTATTAGTCAGAATCCATCATCAAAAATCTTTTTTTAAAAGAAGTTTTGTGACAGTGTCAGTGTGAGTAAGTATGTACTAACCAATTGAATCCAAGGTTAAGAGATTATGGTCAGGGTACTACTTTAATGGCATTTCTTACAATAAATGAAAAAGAATATAGGATTTTTAACACAAAGGAATAACTACTCTGACACTTAGGCCTAAAAGGCTAAAGAGAAATATCCTTAATATTAACCTAACATGGTGACCTCATTATGTCTTAGTCAGTGTAATCCTTAGCCATTAGCTGAGATATAGATTTTTATACATGAGGATATTGTTCTCTCTATGAAAGAATTGCCTTTAGAAATATTTCAAATAATTCATTATAAAAGCTTTCTGGCGAGGCTGTTGGGTAGTGAGAGAATGTGGAGGTAGACAGAATGCTATTTTTGAAGACTCTAACATGACTTTTTGATACTGAGTATAAAATAACCTGATTTGAACTTGGGGTTCCAAAAGGACTTCTTGTTGAAATAGGATTAACTTCTTTCTTGAGGAATTCTGTATTTAAATGAAATAATCAAGGTAGCTGTTGGGAGAGGGTACAATAGTAAGTGGCAGTATTGTATTGTTGCCCAGGGTGGCTGGTGGAGCCTCCTGGGGTGGGCACAATCCTCTCTGCTGTTCCCACCAGGATGAGGGGCTGAACTCTGCCCCCTGACACCTGGACAAGACCGACCAGGAGGGGGTGACCTCCTGTGAAGTGCTTTGGTCTGAATGCCACTCTGTCATCCTGAGCAGGGGAGCTGCTGGGGAGGAGGCAGAGATGAGTGGCCATTTTGTGAGCCTTTAAGAGGGAGCAGTGCACTTGGGCTTCCTCTCCTTCAGGGAGCTTCCGGTGGAAGGCAGCTGCCCACCTGGCACCAGGCCTCCACCATTCCCCTACCCTGGGATGGGGAGACTCCTCAACTTTAACATGGGAGACCCCAGCCACACCCTGCCAGTTTCTATAACTACAACTCCACCTTGCCCTCAACAGGCCACTGGATCTTCTCCCTCTCCCTCACTGATTCTTAGAATAAATTGGATTTTCTTTCCTCTTTTGCTACACCAAAAACCCTTTTGCTTTCATTTGTGGTGGAGGGTGGCTAGACCCAGAACCAGTGAGAAAGGTTCTGACCTGGTGAGTTTTTTAGACCTTTTTACCTAGTAACAAGATGTACACAAGTATGTATATATGTGCGCATGTGTCATACATGTGTGCATATGTACATCTGGGTATGTGTGTATATACATAATGTGTACATTGCTGTGTGTTTTACATGTATGTACAGGTGTGTATGCAGGCACATGCTATGGGGAGCTATTCAGATCCACCCTTCATGTCTCCAGAACATATATTATCATCTGTGAGGGAGATTGTTTGCAGACTGCTCACAGCTCAAATATCTCTAGAAATTGCCCTCAGGAAAAGGGATGACTCAGTCAAGATTACACCCACTCCTGGGGGCAGTCCACATCCAGTGACTAATCAATGTGGGTGTACAAAGGCCAGATGCCTTTGCCTCGGTTCAGAACAACTCTAAAGCACTATTCCAGTTCTAGAGTTTCCCATGATATTAGCTGAATCTTTTGTTGCATCTGTGTTGCTTCCCTCTCTCCTCATGGCCATTGTTCTAGAGAGCATGTCCTAAGAAACCTGCACACAATCTCCATCTCAGAGTCTGTTTCCCAGGGAACCAAAATGAAAACACTAAGCAATTATATAGTACCCATTTTGCAAAGAGTTAGTTTACTGATTTATAAATGTTGAAGGGAGATGAAGGTGAGATGAGTTCCTGAATTTAACTGGACTGTCTTTTGATAAAGAATCAGTAAAGAAATGGTTTATTATTTTTGCTGGTCCAATACCTGTGCAGATGCCTAGACAATTGTGCAAATTATTTTTAAAAGGGGGATTTTTAAAAGGAAGGAGATTTTCATTCCAGGTGTCCCTCACACCCCTCTAATCACCTACATTACAATCATCACTGCCTTTCAAAAACAGTAGTAAAGTAGTAATGGTGTTGAATGATCCTTTGAAATTAGAAGGTTTCAATCAAAACCAGGCAGATACCATTCTAAGGAAGGACAGTAGAGATGACAAAACAAAATATATCTCTGATATAGTAATGGACGATATGTGGTACTTTCAATAAGCAGCAGGTGAGAGACAAGTCCAGCAAGATGTAATCAGGGCATGTCAGCCATTGAGTTTTGATTGAGATTATGTGCAATTTAGAGATCAAAGCTGGCAGGTAGATAACACCAATGAAAGATCTAGAAGCAACACAGTCACAGGACAGAGGTTCAGAACTAAGTTCCAATATGGTGCATGTGGGAAGGCACTGG
Organism: Talpa europaea; assembly: GCF_964194135.1. Taxonomy (NCBI): domain Eukaryota; kingdom Metazoa; phylum Chordata; class Mammalia; order Eulipotyphla; family Talpidae; genus Talpa; species Talpa europaea. The sequence continues at coordinate 91,414,527 of NC_140070.1, forward strand.
ACTCATGTTTGGCTGGAGAATAAGTATCTTTAAAAGGGCCACTATTTAAATGTCTCCTGTGTTTCTCAGTATTTTGGCTTCCCATTACTTGCTCAACATAAATTCATCATAATAATAATTGCCATTGTAAAAAAAAAAAATTTGACACTTTGAAATTTTTAGAGAATATTCTCATGAGGAAAAATCTGCTTCCATTACTATATATCCAGTTTCTAAGAGACCAGAACATGGCCATAGAATACCAGCTTGGTCTCTAACAAGGTAGAGCCTGGTTGCCAAAATTCAGGCACAAATATAAATAGCAAGGTTGAATAGATCCTTCAAGTTCTTTCATCCGAAAATAGGATTAACTGGTTGATTTCAGAGCCTTGGGTGGAGCTGAAATCCAGGTAGGGAACAGGAAAATCTAGGTATAAAGAGAGGGTGCATGTGAGAATAGGCCAGGAAAATTATTGTCATAGATCAGGGCTAAGGCTGGGGTAGTCAAGAATTTGTCTATTATTAAGGAGAAAGTGGCTATTTGGGGAAAAGGGAGAAAAATCACTATTGCTAAAGAACTTTGAAAGACCTTTGAAGAAGAAACTGTAAATACAGAAGGAAATGATAATACATTTCATATATTTTTTACTTGTGAAAAATTATTTTGCCCACAATCATTCGGAATAGATATAGCTTTCTCTTGCATGTGAACCCCTGAAGCCTCTACCTAAAGGGTTAGGTTATATTTCCTATGCTTAATCTGCAGCCTAAGGAGAATTAAGCTTGTTAGTTTTTTTCCCCTCAGTGGGGCGAAAAACAAAATTTCACTGACCCTAATCAACACTGGTCTAAATATATCAAAAACCATTAACTCAGAAGATAATGATGATGGCATCTCATACGTACTTCACACTTGTTAAAACTTGATCATACACTATCTCACTTGAATAATGTTATGTACTATTATTGTTACTTTAAAGATGTGAAAACTGAAGTTGTAAGAAATTTCTAAGAGACATCTTTCCAGGAGACAGTAGAGTCAAAACAGAAAAGCACATAAACTAAGGTTTCTGGACTCTTAGATTAATTCTCAACACATCATTCTTTAGAACCTCTTAAAGCATGCTACGTATGGACAGGGTAAGATAACTTGTGAATACTCAATTAATGTTCATTAAAGGAACATTTTGTGATTAGCATTGTTTACCTGTGACGTGACATTTTCTGCCATCTAGTGGTTTTCAAGATCTAAGCATGTGAAGTTAACATTTGGGGCTCAAGATTTTTTCAGTTGTAAAGTAGTTTAGATCAGATATTTTCTAATAAATAAAATCTAACAGATTTCTTTTCCAATAAATGATGCACAACTCTTCACCATTTGGTAGCCTAGAAAGGGTTTGAGTGTAGGGTTATATGTGTGTATGTGTGTGTGTACACGAATGATTTTCCATAGTGATTACATACAAAGGGCTTCAACTGTTCATTAAAGAATATTTGATAGTTTAAAACTTGCCTATATTTCTTATATGCTCAGGTTTCTCCCCTTCTTTTCAATCTACCCATGTAAATTTAAGGGCATACCTACTTAACCAAGGGCTTTCCAGTTCTAGGTAATTGAAGTTTAACCTACTTGACTCAATTAATAATTACTCACTCACTAGTACTGATATAGGATTTGAGAAAAAAATTTAAGGAAACTCAGAAAAGCACATCTAAATTTACATTTTCAATTGTGTCAAAAACATAGTTACTCTTAATTACATTTTTATATGTATATAAATAATATTTGAAATATCAAGCACTTGGTTCATGTGACTTTCGTTTGCCACTTTCTTTTTTTTAAGCATCTTTTTTTTAAGATTTATTTATTTATACAAGAACTGGGGTACAGGCCAGAGGCACAGGAGGGCAAGAGAATTCACCAGAGACAGAGTGGGGAGCAGAAAAGGCAGATGGACCAACGACACTGCTGAGGGGAGCAGCGGGCGAAGCAGGAGAGGTCTGCCGCGCCATGTGGGTTTCTCCCTTGACAGGCTGGGAATTGAACCTGTGCTGCAGAGGCTGTGGACAGTTTCACACCTCAGTGCTCAACCCGCTCTGCCACCAGGGAGGCCCTGTTTGCCACTTTCTTTTGCATATATCCACAGAGCTTTCATGCAATATTTACAGGACCTTTGAGTCATCCCCACTTATTTCTTTGCCCAGGCTGTTGAATGGCTTTGACTGTCTTAAATTCTTTCCTCCAGTATGTTACAAATACAGCCCACAAACTTCAGAAATATGCCTACTAACCAAAGGATCCTTGATGTTTTATAAAATCTATAAATGGAGATTAATAAGTGACCTCAGCTATGTGAAACATCTAAAATTCCAAAGCAATCCTGCTCTATATGCAGACCATGTGTCTCCATTAAGTACATATACACTGGGAATCCTTTGAATAGATCTCCTTATTTGTGCTAGTAAGCAGTTTGGCAATCATAAGCCTTAACTTTGAAAAAGACTTCAAAATATTTCTGAAAATATGCATTAGGACAAAGTTGATTGTTTCTGTTTAATTATTGCTCTTAGGGCCTCCCTGGTGGCAAGCTGCCCGCAGCCTCTGCAGTACCGGTTAGATCCCCGGCCACCGGGCGAGGGTCCCACATGGCGCACAGACCTCTCCTGCCACCCGCTGCTCCCCTCAGCAGTGTACTTCGTCAGTCTGCCTGTTCTGCTCTCCGCTCTGGCTCTGGTGAATTCTTTCACCCTCCTGTGCTTCTGACTGTACCCAGTGCTTGTATAAATAAATAAATAAATCTTTAAAAATAATAATAATAATAATAATAATTGCTCTTAGATTATTTTTTTACTGAAAGTTTGCTCATCTTCACAGATCAATTATTACAGTAAGGATACTGTAATAAGTGGATAAAAGGATAAAAGTGTTTAACATAAGGGGATGTTCTAATTTTACGTGACACTGAATTCCTGTTTACTCTGGAATTAGGATTAACTTTCATGTTATTAATTACAGAGCGTGTGAGGTTATACCGCTCAAACTGATTTTTATTAATCCTTACATTTTCATATGTTTTATTAGTCTTGATGTATATACATTTGCTTTTCACCAACCATTTTTTCCTTATTTGGACATGTTCTTTTCCAGCTATCACCTAGCATTATCTTACCTTACTCTTTTTATAGATTCTTAAATATCCATTTTTATTTCTGAGTCTTGATTATTTGCAAAGAAAGATTTTGCCGAGAATAATTCATTCATGCTAAAAATAATTTCTTTTATTAGCCATATTTCTTTAATTATTTACTTTATCTGAGGGCTGGCTCTTGAATTACTAGAATTCTACTCTAATTTATGCTAATTGCTGTTTCATAATCAAATTTTTACTTTGCTTGTATATAGCTGTCTTTATTCTATTAACTTTTTCCTACAGTTTCTCTAATTAATAAACAATATCTAAAATTCAGAACAGGTAAAACAAAGTGAAAGCAAGATCGATCATGACCCTGTATGTCTGCAGTATAAAGTTAAATAACCTCAAAGCTTTCTTTAATAAAATAATTATAGTATAAAGAAATATCCTGTCAACCTAAAGAATAAAAATAGTTGATTTAAAAGTCCGAAAGATAATCTTCCTTAGAACTCGTAAGGTCTTAACATATGAAAATAAATCTTTTAATATCTTTCTGAAAACTAAAATTAGTGTATAATTTAGTCATTCATTTATATATTTTCCAAAAGCTAATCTAAAAGCTTGAGAAATAATGAGACAGAAATAGATGACTTTTACAGTATCACAAAGATAGAACTATTTTATTGCTTTACTAAGTCACTACTGAAATATATTTCTCTATTATAATATAAATTGGGCCAAGACAGCATTATGGGGTGTGTGTGTGTGTGTGTGCGCGCATGTATATACAATTGAGTTTCCATCTTACTTTATTTTTTTTTTTAATAGAGGCATGCTTTATTTATTTGTTTGCTGGTTTGTTTGTTTTGTTTATACATGCACTGGGTACAGTCAGAAGCGCGGGAGGGTGAGAGAATTCACCAGAGCCAGAGCGGGGAGCAGAGCAGGCAGAAGGACCGAAGTACACTGCTGAGGGGAGCAGCGGGCGACAGGAGAGGTCTGCGCGCCATGTGGGACCCTCCTCCTGTGGCCGGGGAGCAGCCGGGGATCGAACCGGCGCCGCAGAGGCCGTGAGCAGTTTCGCAACCCAGCGCTCAACCGCTGCGCCACCGGGGAGGCCCTGAGTTTCCATCTTAAATTAATTCTACTACAAAAAAATGGCTCAGAATTTGATGGGAATTCATTGAAGAATCAAAACATTTTACACATAAAGACAATTGACTAGAGATTTAATCCTTTGAGCAATATAGAAATTACAGAAATTGGCCTCAGGAGGCTTTTTTCTAACTAAAATAATAAGTTTTTGATTGGACAAGTAACTTTGGTGTTCAAAGTTACTGCATTTGTTTTAAAATAGATATGAGTGTGATGTTAATTTAAAATAAAATATCCTTTCCATATAGGTCTGCAAAATGAACTGAGAGATGCTGCTGGACAAATGAACTTTGTAAGAGTTTACAAGAATTTAAAAGGCAAGCAAACATTCCCAACTGTTTGAAATATGGCTAGAAAAATGTTTCACCATAATTTTCATTTCTTGTCTATATCAGTCCAGGAAACAGAACAAGACGTGACAGAAGCCAAACTAAGCCTTTTATTGGGATCCCATGGAAATCTGAGCACAGGAGGCTATTGAAATAAAGAACTCAGTGTATCATCCTATCTCCCCATTTATTCCCTCTGGATCCTCACCCCATTTAATCTGGTTAGTTGATAATTTCCCCTATGTATATTTACTTGTAACCCACCCCCTTGCAAAATTCATCCTCTGGGAGACAGATGATCCTCTTTCAGACTTCCAAGGTCTAATCCCTGAAAATCAGTGTACAGGGATCTAAATTTTATTTTCCAAAGTTATTTTTGACAGAACTGTAGATTTATAAGATACAGTAGCATATGCATAAAATAAAGATGTTATTGACCATCAAACCAGGTTATTTCTAAGGGAATAAAGAAACTCAAAGAAGTTTCTGTATTTTTCACTTTTTGCTACTATAACAAACTACTGTAAGCTTAGTTATTTAGAACAAAACAAATTTATTATCTTTTATTTCCAGAGGTCATAGTGCAAAATCAGTCTTACTGGGCTAAATTCAAGACACTGACAGGAATGGCTCTTGGTGGGTGCTTTGGAGGCAGAATCTGTTTTCCTCCCTTTTTTATTTCCTAGAAGCTGCCCCCATTCTTTGGCTCATGCTCCTTTTTGACCACTCCAATCTGATAATTCATCATTTCTTCTCTTACTAAGTGATCCTCCTGCCTCCCTTCCAGAAGTACTCTTGAAAACATTTGGGTGTCCATCCAGATAATCCAAAATTATCTCCCAAACTCCAGATCCTTAACATAATCCTATCTTTAAAGTCTCCTTACCATGTAAGGTAACAAAATCAAATGTTTGGGGCATTAGGACAGACATTTTAGGAGAACAACAGCCTACCAGAATTAGCACAGATCAGAAGTTATAACTTGGAACTATCCCAACAAAACTGGCACATCTAAAGAGAGGTCAGAGAGAGAAAAGACAGGACCAAATATTTACTGCCCTGTGTGTTCTACCCTTCATGTTCTTGCTACTACCATTACCAAGTCCTGGTGTGCTCTCGCATTTCCCACCCACAAACTCATTTCTGCTCTTTGAAATATTTCCTATTGTTCAAGTCCCATTCCAAAAGCCACCTCTGCTATGAAGATTATTCCTCTCAGAGTAATCTCTTCTTTTCTGCTCCCTTTACAGCATAGATTTTAATCATCCCCACTGCACTTGTCACCACCTACACAATCAATATAAAAACATTTGCAAAATATTTGCAAAACATTTTCTTCCCAAGCAGAAGTAAGCTTTTGATGGTAGGGACTACATTTTAGGCCAAAAAATAGCTTCAAGCATTTAACATGTGCAATGGAAACATGTCCACAAGCATTTCTAGGCATAAATCTGTTAGTGCATCCTCCTCAAGCCAAATTCCCTTCAGCATATCCAGGCAACCAAGTATACAATCACTTGACACATCGGACAACTGAGGAATGCTTTCTACACACTAAAGAAAAATACCTCGCACCAGAAACTTCCTTCAGACTGGGTTAAAGCCAACATTTTGACAGAACCGGGTATACCAGTCAACATGATTTTTCTCCATAGGATGCTGACACTTATATCTGCTTTACCTGGATATTCGTTATAAAACAAAAAAAAACATGTCTGATGGTGCTTAATTATAAATGAAATGCTTTCAGATTGTCACTAACAATTTAAACTCAGTAGAGTTGGGTTTGGATTTTGTTTTGTTTTAACGGAAGAAGAGTATAATGTTGAAATCTTTTTTTAGAGAGAAAAAATACAAACTGATAGATTTCCATGTAGTCAGTTATTTCTCCAGAAACTATGTGTAAGGGTAGAGATTATAAGCAGAAGCCATAGAAGTCATGTTCATTTGGTAGACCCCAATGAAGGAAATTCATCTACTGAGACATCCAAAAGTAGCCCGTTAGCACATTCGCCTCACCATATCCCCCACAGTATGCCTCTGACACTGATCACCTGGTTTAGAGTGTCAGAAACTGCAACGGTAATAAACATTGCAGAATGACTTATTAGGAAAGGCCTTTGTAAATCACTCAGACCACTTTTTTTTTTATTCCATTATTAATCATTCCTAGTTCATTCACAACCCAGGGAAAGAAAGGCCAAAAATAGCCACCAAACCAAGCCCATTGTGGAGCAGCTGTCTCTGGTGCGTGAAAGGAAGCAGACAGTTGGAAGTCCAAGCACAGAGAGTAAACAGAGGCTATATCAAAACAGTAATCAGGCAAATCATCAATTTGTCAGCAAATGTGCTGCACTTTGTATTTTCAAAGCATTGTATCACCATTAATTAATTAATGAGTGACAATTACTGTTGCAGTGAATGCAAAATTGTGTGCAAGACTTGAAAAGAAAAAAATTGTTTCACATAGAATGCCCTTAAGAGGGCTTTTTTCCCCTTTCTGTTCCTGATGGTGTTAGTTCATTGATTTGCTTTCCACTGAACAGGCTGTGCCATTAGCCTATTGTAGGGTAAGGTAAAAGGTATCAGGCTTCTCTGCCCTCCCGCCATCAGGATAGATGACTGAACCCTGCGGTCCTGAATGCATGCCTCATGGTGGGCACCTGGAGTAGAATGTGGGCATAGGTAGATGGGATTTGACTGGGCTTTTAAGGGCGGCGTCAAGGGGACGCCAGCAGAAGCCGAGAGAGAAGCAAGAGAAGCAGAAGCTGAGAGAAGGCCGGAGAGCCCAGAGTGAAGACCTGCTGGGGGCTGAGAGGCCTGCCAGCCTACCGGCCCCCCAACGTCCCTGCCTGCCGTGTACCTGGTAATCCCAATAAAAGCCTGCAAAATACCACTGAGGACTCTGACTCCTCCTTTACCCGGTCTGCTGGATCATAGAAAACCTGCTCAGTGGTCCTTCCTGACCTTACACCTATGCTATTCCTTCTACCCTGAGCACTCTTCCCCATCTAGTTAGATATCAGCTTAAATATCACTTTCTTTTAGACAGAGTTCCTCAGTTCCTCTAATCTCTTTTTTTTTTTTTTTTGGTGGGATCCTCGCCAGAGCCCAGAGAACCAACCAGCGCTGCAGAGGCTGCAGGCCTCTAATCTCTTTTAAGTACTCCTGTAAGCCACCTTCATAGAACCTTTCACTCCCTATTAAATTGCTAACTAAATTATCTAAAAACCATGCTAACCTGTTGTTTCTGTGAAGGCAGAAGCCTGGTGCCTCTTATTCACTTACCATAGCTCCTAGCACAGTGATTGGCACATGGTAATTACCCAAAAAGGTGTTTCTTAAATGAATACAAGAATCTCCCATGTGAAAGAGCTTTTTTTAAAGAAGGTAAAAAGGCTATTATTGCTAACATGAGTTCTCTACAAAAATTAATCTGCTCCGCATTCTAGAACTTTATCTCATTTAATGTTCACTATGTTCCTTTGAGGTAGGTACCAGATAGGGAATTGAAATGACAGAGAGTGAGCCAAGGATCCCACTACTGATAAGTGATGAAACTAAAACTGAGTCACAGGTTTCCTGATCTCAAATCTACATCTCTCCAAAAGTGGTAAGGAAGAAAATAGTGGTCACTGAAAACAAGGAACTGGTCTGCCACAGCTAGGTCTCAGTATAATCATAAACTGCACTGACCTCAAAGGCTAAGCCATGCTTCCCTCCTGCTGCGTATAAACAAGCACAGAACAGCAATATCATACAAGACCTCTGTGACACCATGATACATGGCCAAGACAAGACGACTTCATAACATTGTCTACGTGCAACCAAAGTATGGTTGCTATGAAAATCTCACAAAGTACTTAATCTGCTCCTCTCCTTGCTAATGTGAATTTCTGCTATGTTATTGCCAGTAACAGCTCTATCTTGCCCTTTCTATAAATAAGATTTGTTGAGATACCCAGTTATAGAATTGTCCTCACTTTCTGACTGCATCCATCAGGTGTGAAACTCTGCTTCCTTAGACCTTCCTAAAAATCACCCAATCCAAAGGCCAAATCCTATTATTGGTACCGGGCAGCAAGGGACACTAAAACTGGCCAAGGACTCTGCCCAAATAGTTTACAGTCACGTCTGAGTTTTTCACCCACATGCGCAAATTACAAGACTGCTTAGGTTCAGAGAACAGCAATAATGGGATTTAGTAAGCAAACCAGGGAAAAACAAAGAGTTACTAAGGCCAAAAATGGCCGTTTACCTCTCCCAAAGCAGTGTCCAGTGTTTTCAACTCCTAAAAACAAACGTTCCCAAGGTGGAGTTTTCCCACCACTGCAGACCTGCAGCACACGGCAGCCAGACTAGGCCAGATCCAACTCACAGAGACAGCAGAAGACACAACAGGAGACGCTCCCTGAACTGCCGAGATGCCCCAGCACAGCACCAGACAAGCAACACTCAAAATGGCAGCTGCAGCGGCTAAACAACTGGACAAACACCCACACTCACAGCTCAGCTAGGCCTCCGCTCCAGGTCTTCCAGGCTGTAACAGCAACAAAACGGAAGTTTCAGTCACTCAGCTACTTGCAAAGCCTCTGAACTTTTTCTCTCTGAGGTTGGCTGCTGGAGGCCTCTCCACATCCTTCAGAGGCACACAACAACTTTCTGGAAAATCAACATGGTGGGGGCAGAAATTGCTGACCCTGGAGTCCCTGAAGACCCCAAAATGCTAAAATCCGGAACACTAAACCCCGAGGGCTACTTTTGCAGTTCCTTACATTTCTTATCAGAGTCTCCACAACCACCAATACCTTGTTCGAATTTTCCTTGGGACTATCCATCCTCCCCAGCAGCCCCCTAGGGGCTCCACCTGCAACAAGTCTTTGGCTTGAGCCACTGGTTACCGTATAAGACTTGTTTAACATCCTCTTATGGAATCACACAACTGAGCCCATGGTGTGTGCTCTCCCTTGCTACAGTGAATAATAAGCCTGTCCACATAGCCTGTGCGCTAACTGGAATGTATTGACAGTAGTTATACAAAACGATCCATGGGGCTAGAGAAGAAAAACATCAGAACTTCCCTTTATAAATTTTTGTTCAAAGGAAAAAGAAATCATAATATTTAGCATAGTATATAAGCAAGCTCTCTTCTTTCATCCCTCCCGCTTTGAAATGGTCACATGACAAGGTACGCAAAAAAGCCAGAGAGTCACAAAGGAAAAATACTGTATGGTTCCACTTAGATGAGATATTCGGAGTAGACAAAATCATGGAAACAGAAAACAGAAGGGTGGTTGCTAAGGGTTCCTGAGGGGAGAAGGATATGTTCTAAGAGCATAGTGTTTCAGTTTTGCAAGAGGAAAAAGCTTATATTATAGGTTTCCTTTCAAGTGTTCATGTAACAGTCTCAAGAATAGACTAAATATTGGGACCCAAAACAGTTTCAATAATTATGAGAATTAAAATACATCATATCATCAAAAGTAAAGATAAAATCATATGAAAATAGCAATAAATGCAAAGCAAGCACTTGACATAATTCAGCAGCCACTATTGATAAAACTCTAAAGAAAATGGGAATAGAAGGAACAAATACAATAAAGGCTATATATCACAAACCATCAGCCAATATAATATTTAATGATTAAAAAAAAACTGAAAGCTTTCCACCTAAGATTGGAAACAAGACAAAGATTCCAATTGTCACGACTTATATTTTACTTAGTACTAGAGGTTTTGGCAAGAGCTGTCAGAAAAACACCAGAAATAACGGAAATCTAAGCTGGGAAAGAAGAAACTATTACTATTTGCAAATGATATGATATTATATATGAAAAATTTTGAGGAATCCATCAAAAGTTATTAGGGGCCTCCCCGGTGACGCAGCGGTTGAGCGCTGGGCTGCAAGGCTGCCCGCAGCCTCTGCAGCACCGGTTCAATCCCCGGCCACTGGGCGAGGGTCCCACATGGTGAGCAGACCTCTCCTGCAGCGCCTGCTGCTCCCCTCAGCAGTGTGCTTCGTCAGTCTGCCTGTTCTGCTCCCCACTCTGGCTCTGGTGAATTCTCTCACCCTCCCGGCTTCTGACTGTACCCAGTGCTTGTATAAATGAATAAATAAATCTTTAAAAAAAAAAGTTATTAGAAATACATACAGCAAAGTTTCAGGTTACAATTCAACTTTAAAAACTCAAAGCCTTAGGTGATGTTGCACGGGTGCATTGGTGAAGGAAACTCTATGGGGACTACACCTGAGGGGGTGGGGGGAAAGCAAATATTGCACCCAACACTAATGATAAAGGACTGATCACAAAAATCTGCAAAGAGCTGATGAGACTCAACAACAACAAAGAAAATAATCCAGTCAAAAAATGGGCAGAAGAGCTAAAAAGAAACTTCTCTGAAGAAGAAATGTAAATGGCCAACAGACATATGAAAAAATGTTCAACATTACTTGCCATCAGGGAAATGCAAATCAAAACTACCATGAGATACCATCTCACACCAGTGAGAATGGCACATATTAAAAAAACTAGCAACAACAAATGTTGGCGAGGGTGTGGAGAAAAAGGAACTTTTCTGCACTGTTGGTGGGAGTGCAAACTGGTACAACCACTATGGAGAGCTGTGTGGAGATTTCTGGACCTACTAAACATAGAGCTTCCATATGATCCAGCAATTCCACTCCTAGGTATTTACCCAAAGGACACAGAAACATCAATTCCAAAGAACACCTGCACCCCTATGTTTATAGCAGCACTGTTTACAATAGCTAAGCTTTGGAAACAGCCCAAATGCCCAAAAATAGATGACTGGATCAAGAAGATGTGGTACATATATACCATGGAATATTACTCAGCATTCAAAAAAGATAAACACATGCAATTTGCAGCAACATGGATGGCGCTGGAAGGGATCATGCTCAGTGAAATAAGCCAAAAAGAAAAAGAAAAATACCGGATGGTCTCACTCATAGCAGGAATCTAGAAAACTTAAATAAGGGACCAGGAAAATGAATATAAGAAAGTGAAAATCAAAATCAACAAAAAACTATGAACCAGAGACACTTTTTGGGGGGTGGGGGGCGGGAGGGGAAGGATTGGGGTCAGAATGGGGCATTTGCAATTGTATGGGGGAATATAAAAATAAAACTTATTATTTAAAAAATAAATAAATAATAAATAAATAAAAATAAACAATGATGTAAAAAATAAAAAAATTAATATAAAAAATAAAAAACTCATAGCCTTTTATATACAAACAATAAATAATAAGAAGAAATGAAGAAAATAACTCCATTTATAATTGTCTCAAAAAGAATTACATATTTCAGGATGAACTTAAGGGAGGTGAAAGTCCTATACAATGAGACCTACAAGATGTCACTAAAGGTCTTAGGTAATAACACAAGGTATTAGAAGTATATTCCAAGCACATGGATTGGGAGAATTAATATAACCAAAATGACTATCCTCCCTAAAGTGATAAGCAAATTTAACACACACACCTTCTCTTTTTTTTTTTTCCAAAGAAAGAGAACAAAAAATTGCAATTTATATAGAAGCACAATGGGCTATGAATTTTAAAAGCAGCCATGAAAAAAAGAGATAAATGGAGGTATTATGTTACTTGACTTCAAAAATTACTGCAAAACAATAATACTAAAAACAATATGGTATTGGCACAAAAACAGATGCATGGATCAATGGAATAGAATCAAAAGCTCAGAAATAAATCCATGTGCATACCAGCACATAATCTATGATAAAGTAGCTACGAAGGGCAGTCTAATAAATGGCACTGGGAAAATTGTAAAGTCACACATGAAAATGAAGTTGGATAACTTGCTAACCCCACACACAAAAATAAACGTCAAATGGATTAAGTATTTTGATATAAGACCTGCAACAATAAAATACATAGACTCAACCTCTATAAAGAGGGAATTAGAAACAAAAATAAAAAATAGGAATTACCTTGTTGTAAAACTTCAATAGAATAAAAGAGAATACAAGATGATTAAAAGGGCACCCTACTGAATAGGAGAAATATTTACATAATGCATAACTAACTAGGGATTAATATCCAAGATATATATTTTTGAGACTTATACAATTCAATAATTTTAAAAACTAATTAATAAACAGCCGGCAAATTTGAACAAACAACTCACCAAATAGGACACCTTAAAAAAATTATATCTTAACACTGGACTAATACTATAAACAGTTTTTTTCTAATTGCTTTGGAAGTGTGGGAACTTTACTCAGCCCCAAGTCACGGTTACTATAGTATGCAACTTCTTTTGGTCTTTGTCCTTTCTCTCCTGAATAACTACTTCTCTTTGTCTCCAAAAGCCTGGAGACAGGGCCTCCCTGGTGGCACAAGGGGTTAAGCACGGCACTATGAAGAGATCCACAGCCTCTGCAGGCCAGGGAGCAACCCACATGGTGCAGTAGACCTCTCCTGACTCACCCACTGCTCCCCTCAGCAGTGTACTTTGGTCAATCTGCCTATTCTGTTCCCCACTCAGTCTCTGGTGAATCCTCTCACCCCCCGCATCTCTGGCCTGTACCCCAGTTCTTGTATGAACAAATAAATCTTTAAAAAATAAAAAAAAATAAAAAGGCTGGAGACATTAAAACTTCCAATAAATTGTAACACAAGGGTCTGAACAACTGGGTATATCATCTCTGGCAACTAGTAACATCTCATTAGATAGGGAAAGAGTCTACTCCTCCTTAAGCCCTCTAAACTCTAAACTGTACCCTAGTTAGCAGGAAATAGTTCCAGAAGAACAACTTACACCTATTGCCTGTCATGAATAAGGAGCAAAATATAGACAGAGGAGGCAGTCTGGCCTGGCAGCCATATGTTCCTTATCCTTGCTCTGTTTGTCTTGCTCTGATCCTGCTTATCTTTTCTTGTAGACAAAACCAGAAATCCAAGTAAGACCTACTAAAACCAAGATGGAGGTAGAAATAACATAAGGGTTAAATCATGCCCTCATTGCCATAGAAAAAAACCACACAACCTGTACCATAACAGATCCAGTTAGAAAGAAAACTTGGAAGAAAAAGGGGTGTGATTGCAGCTCCTAGAAACCTCTGCCTATTTTGCTGAGATCCTGCTAATGCAGACCTATAATTCTCTCCATTTCCTTAGTTCACCCCCATGTAAGTCTCTGCTTTTCCATAATTCAGGTAAGTGACTGTTAAGACAGTACCCATGTCCTCAGGTTTGCCAGCTGCTGATTAAACCTGAATTCCTCCCACCAACTCCTGTTTGTAGAGTTTTGGCTCATGAGCAGTGAGTAGGCAGACCCAAATTCCAGGGACATGCATAATCACTTTGCAATAATCCTTGGCAATTTCCCATAAAGTTATGCATACATCTACCCCTAGACACAAAATTTGACTCCTATGTTTTATCCTAAAAAAATGAAGGTCTATGACTTTAACAAAATACTGAGCCTAAGTATCAAAATGCTGACAATAATAAACATTTATTATATTGAAAAATATATTCAGCATCCTATGTCACTAGAAAGGACACATTAAAACGAGATGCCACCGTACATCCATTATAATGACAAGATCCAAAACACTAACCCCACCAAATACTGTTACAGAACAAGAGGAACTCTCATTCATTGCTGGTGAGAATGCAAAATAGAATACAGTTTGGCAGTTTCTTATAAAACTACGTATAGTCTTGGGCCTCCCCGGTGGCGCAGCAGTTGAGCGCTGGGTTGCGAAGCTGCCCGCAGCCTCTGCAGCGCTGGTTCGATCCCCGGCTGCTCCCCGGCCACCGGAGGAGGGTCCCACATGGCGCTCAGACCTCTCCTGCCGCCCGCTGCTCCCCTCAGCAGTGTACTTCGCTCCTTCTGCCTGCTCTGCTCCCCGCTCTGGCTCTGGTGAATTCTCTCGCCCTCCCAGGCTTCTGACTGTATCCAGTGCATGTATAAACAAATAAATAAATAAATCTTAAAAAAAAAAAAAAAACCTACGTATAGTCTTACAAGACCAAGAAACCGAAGGTTGGCCTAGTTATAGCAAAGAAAAAACCATTTGGGGCTTTAAGAATACTGTAGTTTTGCACAACAAAGCAAAAACAACTATAAATCAGAGACATCCTGCAGGGGAGGAGGAGGGAGAGGGATCAGAGGGAGGGAGGGAGGAGCACAGGGGACTGTGGTGATGGTGCACGGGTGCCTTGGGGAAGGAAATTCTATGGGGTCTCAATCTGAGGGGGTGGGGGGAAGCAAATATTGTTTAGAAATAAAAAAAAATAATAAAAATAAAATTAAAAATTAAAAAAAAAAAGAATACTGTAGTTTTGAAGACACAGACCCAAGAAGCATTAGAACTATATTCCAGTGACACGGAGTGAGGAGTGCTTACATATACACTAAAAGCAAGAGAGTTGACACTCAGATTCTCTTTATGCAAATGAGGATTTCCCTCAGAGTCCTTCTAATAGGTGGATAGGTGTGTCAAGTGGTGATTTTAATCCTGGGCTCTCTCTGGCATGGCTGCATTGTTTCATTTTCTTCTCAGAGGTGGAATGCTTGCACTCCAAGATGTCTGCACATGCCTGAGGTCCCACTGTCAACAGTTTCCAGACTGGTTTTTACCCAGACTCCAGATGGCTCCATTTTCAGTGTTCTTTTTTATATTATTTATTAGTTCTTTATTTACCCAACGGAGCTGAAATGAGTGTTCACACAAAAACATGCACACAGATATTTTAACCACTTGAATTTGTAATTGCCAAAACAGAAGCAAACAAGATGTCTCTCAGTAGGTCACTGTGTAATAAACTGAGGTACATCCAGACCGTGGAATATTATTCAGTCCTAAAAAAAAAAATGAAGCCATGAAACAACACGGAGGAAACTTAAAAATGTATTATTAAGTGAAAGAAGCTAATCTAAAAGGGCAACATACCATATAACTCAAACTATATGACATTCCAGAAAAAAATAAAATTATGAAGACAGTAAAAGGATTAGTAATTGCCAGGAGCCAGATGGGTGGGAGAAATGAATAAACAAAGCACAGAGGAATTTTAGGACAGTGAAACTATTCTGTATGATACTACAATGGGGGATACATGTCATTATGCATTTGTCAAAACTCATGGACTGTGCAAAACCAAGAGCTGCCCCTAATGTTAACAGGACTTCAGGTGACAATGATGTTTCAATATAGGCTTATTTGTTGTTATCACTTTGCTGCAGGGGTGCTGATAGTGGGGTAGGGTTGTACATATGTGGGACAAAGGGATCATTGAAACCTGGTACTTTCTGCTTAATTTTGCTGTGAACTAAATTTTAACAGCTCTTAAAAAGTAAATAATTTAATAAGGTAGTTTCTGCTGATAAAAGTGGACATAGATGTAGCAGATGTCAATTGTAGAGAACAGGAAAGAAGAGAAAAGGGACAGCCTAGTAAATATCTATGATTCAAGAAGAGTATTTTGGGGGGCGGTGGTATTAAAAATTTTATTGTGCTTGAAATCTATTAAAATCAAGAAGAATATTGACTAGTGACCGGGATGTATGAGAAAATATGTATCTTTAAACATAAAGACTGAGATCTTGAAAAACTAGCAAAAACTTTGTGCAATGCATAAAAGGAATGTCAGCATAAATTGGCACAATTTATATTGTTGGAATAGAAAAGAGAAAAAAGTAAACATTGGTATAATTATGTATAAAAGCACTTACAATTCTATTGAGGTGTGTTTTGACACTGAATTGATGAAAAACTGGAGGAGAAATATTTTATTTTCAATAGAATTTTTTTAATACTGTCAACTAAATATGATAATGCTGCTACTCCAATAAGGTTTCTATTCTTGATGACAATTTTCAGAGGACTACGATTCCCAGCATCTCTTGGGGGTTTGCAGTTTCAAATTTCTTTGTAAGAACTATAATCTAGATATTTTATGTAATAAACAGTGCTAAAATAAGTCACTCCGTTTTCAGTTTAATGTGGCTGTAACCAATCAAAATAAATGAAAATAAACTTCTGACATCAATCTACCCTATTAATGTTTATTGGTTATTTAAACGGTATTGTCATTTTGCCAGTCACTCTTCAGATCAGTTTTGCTCACCTGTATTAAATATTTTTTAATTATTTATTTATTTACACATACAAGAGCTGGGGTACAGGCCAGAGGTGCGGAGGGTGAGAGGATTCACCAGAGACAGAGTGGGGAACAGAACAGGCAGACTGACCGAAAACACTGCTGAGGGCAACAACAGTGAGACAGGACGGGTCTGCGGCACCATATGGGTTTCTCTCTTGCTGGCGCGGGGTATAGAACTCGTGCTGCAGTGGCTGTATTAAATCTTTTGTATATTATTTGTATTTAGTTCTCCATATATTAATACATATATAATGTATATACATGTATGTACATTATGTATATACATATATACATAATTCCTCATAGAATTTGGTTCTTTAAATTCATTTTCTTTTAATTGTTAATCTATTTGCTCCAAAATTAATGTTTCCTTCTTTTAACAGTGTGATGATTACTGGAAAAAATAAAGTTTTGTTTATACAGTTATTTCACCTATGAGACATTAGGAAAAAATTGCTTGTCTCTTAAGAAAAATAACAGTAATAACTGGCCATTCACTTAAATATGGCAATTGACAATCATAAAACACACAATTTGACTTCTAGTTTCTTTACATTTGCTACTTTGAACTAGAGCATATATTTAATACCGTATTCTCCCTCCCCTCCTTCCCTCACTCCTTTCCTTATCTCTCCAAAGTCAACAAAAATATCCCCTCCCCCTTCCCCTCCTCCCTTCCCCTCCCCCCCTCATCTTGCATCTGAGCACCTACGCTCTCCGAACCAGTCATTGGTCAAGGAAGCATGTGTCCTCACAGGTATATAACTCAAACCAAAAAATAGGAAAGTCTTGTTAAAGGGACTTTCAAATCACAAAATGACACCTTCATAGAGCTCTAGCTCTTGATACAGTAAATTAGCTCAAAGTCACTGATTTAGTCACTAAATACTGCCACCTTCAGGAAGAAATGTGGGAATTTGCTATTGCAGTCTCAGTAGAGAATCTTAAACCCATATTTTATATTTCACTTTCTTTAACATAAATGTCAAGTATTCTGGTTTTTTCCTGTTTAGCTAAATATTAGTAATCTAGTTCTGTATGTTTTTTATTTGCCCCTCCCCCAAACAACTAGACATTAAGTGGAAAGTTGCCAGATATACAGATATAACAAATGAACTAGAATTCACTTTCACCTATCAAACAAAAACTACTTCAATAAGACCAGACATTTTCAGATATTAAATTATAAAGCATGAAGAAAAGCTCCAAAATTTTTCTGTGTTCAAATAATGAAATATGTATATTGAAAATCTAGGTACAGGGTTTTAAATTAAATTCTGAAAACAATGTTTATGTTTTACATGAAAAATAGTTCTCTAAATGTATCAAATTGAGGCTTCTAAAATAAAATATTTTCCCCTTGCTTTTAGCTCCTCCTTTATTTATGCATTAATATAAAATTAAAAGCAGCTCTGTGCCATCTGATGCTTGAGTCAGTTTTCAAAATTTCTCTCTTCCTCCCCCCTACTTTTTTTTCCTTTACAAATTCAGCTGGCTTTTCCATTATCTGCTCATGATCTAATTTTGTTACATTTCCTTTTGTTTTATTGTTTCCATTATCTTCTTTCCCATCTTTCTCCTCTCATCCTTGGTTTACGTTCCTTCATTTAGAAAGTCCATTTTAAGGATTCACCCCAGAGGAACAAGGATGGTTCAACATAAGAAAAATCGATCAGTGTAATCCAACACCTCAACAAAAAGAAAAATAAAAACCGTATGATCATATCAATAGATGCTGAGAAAGTGTTCAACAAAATCCAACATCCATTTATGATGAGGGCCCTTGAAATTCTCGGGAGAGAAGGAACATACCTTAACATGATAAAAGCCATATATGACAAATCCACTGCCAATATTATTCTCAATGGAGAAAAGCTGAAGGCCTTTCCTTTAAGATCAGGAACAAGACAAGGATGCCCTCTCTCACCACTGCTCTTCAATATAATACTGGAGGTCCTAGCCAGGGCAATAAGACAAGAGAAAGACATACAAAGAACCCAACTAGGGAAAGAAGAAGTAAAATTATCACTATTTGCAGACGATATAATTAATATACATAGAGAACCATAAAAAGTCCACAGAAAAACTATTCAAAATAATCAACCAGTTCAGTAAAGTAGCAGGATACAAAATCAACACATAAAAATCAGTAGCCTTCCTATAGGCAAACTATCAATCTGAAGAAGAAATCAAGAAAACCATCCCTTTTATAATTGAAACAAAAAATATCAAATACTTGGGAATAAACCTAACAAAAGAGGTGAAAGACCTATACAAAAAAAATTATAGAAAGTCCATTTTAAGTTGCCAATTTCTTTTATGTACTATAAGCATTGTATTCCATGCCCTCATTCTGCTTTCTACTTATCAAAATCCTTTCCCTATTATTAAATGATGCAAACAACTACTCTTCAAAACCAGATTTTTTAAAATGCGTTTACTGTGAAATATCACAAATTTTCTGCAAAACACTAATTACATTGTCCAATTGAAAAGAACACATATATAAAACCACTCATATTTATCTCTAAATTAATTTTACAGTTACAAAGATATATTTCCTCACAATTAACTTTTAAGTTGTATAAATTAAAATCTCAAACTGAAAAAAAGCAGATGAATGGATCCGAAACAGATTATAGCATCGTTATGAATTTAGCACATATTAAGGCATTATTTTTTAAAAGTGGGTATGATGCTTATTTTACAAATGGTTATTTATTGGCTAGCTATTTGAAAAATTAATGAAGTTAGATCTTCTACCTCATAAATGCACCAAAATAAACCCCAAATAAAGTAAAATGGACTATTTTTAAAATAAAGACCTATTTAAAATACAAGTAATTATTGTGTTACCATACTGGATTACAATAACAAAAAAAAAAAAGAGATTGCTATGTGGGCTAAAAAAAAGTTAAAATTCTGTGTTAAATATGTAAATATAATTAAAAGCAAACATGGGAAGCATGGGAAAGTAATTTTCAACTTTAATGGTAGGTAAATGGTTAATATCTCTATATGTCAATGTCTCACAAGTAAGAAAAGATAAATTCCTAAATAGCAAAAGCTGAGCAAAGGCCAGTCTTGAGTAGACAATTCAAAAGAAAGGCTCTTGTTAAACATATTTTTTTAATGTTCAGTATCATTAGTAATAAAAAATATAAATTGAAACAGTAAAAAATATTTGCCTCTAATATTTATAAATATTTTTAATCATAATACACAATTGGGGATATGTTACAAAAATTGTGCTCTCGTTTATAACCTTTTTGAATGACAACTCGAAAATGTCTATCTGAAGTCTTAATGCTTTCACCCTTTGACACAAACCTCCTTAGGACACAGTCCTGTGTGTCCAAGAGAAATAATCACAATGTAAAAGAAATTCATATTCAGGTATAATCACAGTGGGGATTGGTAAAACAAATAACGGTACACACATATAATGGAAATATTGTTCAGGTACTTTACCCGTGTCAAAAAATAATTACTTCAGAGAAGATGCCATAAAGTGATTAGAGAGTTATTAAACTATATTACAGAATAATTATAATGAATGCTTACAGAGAGAAAAAAACTAAAAACAAATTATTAGTTGATTTTTTTCTGAGTGCTAAGACCATGTTTATAGCTTTTATTTTGTAAAACAATATTTTGTATTTTCAAATTTTCTACAATATATTTTAATCAGAAAAAGAGTGATTTTTACACCATTGAATACTCTTAGTTCCATTCCATTTAAAAAGCAAGAATGACTACGAAAAAATAGAGACGTCATACAAAACATGCATATCTAAAAATGATTCATTTATCAAAGAATGTAAAAACCAAGAATGAAACTTAATGTAAACTGTGGATTTGGGGTAATAAGATGTGTCAAAGTAGGTTCATCAATTGTAACGAATGTATCTGGTACAGGATGGTGGTGGTGGAGAAATCTGTGCCTTTGTGGAGGTGAAGGATTTATGAGAACTCTGAACTTTCTACCCAATTTTGTTGTAACCTAAAACTGGCCAAAAAAATAAAGTTTATAAAAATAATTCCCAGAATGCAAAATAGATCAGGTACTGCATAATACAGAAATTTTAAAACAATAGTGAGTTAGTATACAAACCTTTGAAGTATGCTAACCAGATACACAATAAATTTTTGACTATCAATTGCTTTGAATAAATCTACATCTCACATGAGCATGAAATTTAGACATAATATTTTTTATCTGCCTTCTTATCCACATAGGTAGAAGGAAAGTAAGTGATCTATAACAGCTCTGTCCAATAGAAACATAAGAAATAAATATGCAATTTAAAATTATCTGGGAGCTTCAGTGAAAAAAGAAAACAGTACAAGAAAATAGCCAACATAAATTTTAATAATATATTTTATTTAACCCAATATATCCAAATTCTATCATTTTAACATGTACTCAGTATAAAACAATAACTGAGATCTTTTAATACTTTTATTATATTAAATCATAGAAATCAGATATGAATTTTATATTTGCAGCACACCTCAATTTAGTTGTTAAATTTTCTTGAAAATACTTGATGGTATTTAGATTTCATAATATTTACTGTTGAAAAGTGACTAACATGCCCCAAAATTTCTAACCACAATTAACATTTCTTAAAACTAAATTGAGAATCTGTTTTGAAATTTAAGTGATTAAAATGAAATAAAATTAAAAATCAATTACTTCGGTTGTACTAGCAACATTTCATATGTGGCTAGAGGCTACCATGTTAGACATGTCTCTTTCTAGAAGAACATTCTAGTGAAATATTGACATTTGAAATATTACTTTCTTGGTAATACACTTGGTAAATACACCTACTACTGAGCAAGTTCAAATCTAACTCTTAATCATATTCAAAGAATGTACATGGTAGATCTTCACTTACTTTCTTGGTCTCTCTTTAATACCACTGAATCACATGTATGATGAGTTATTCTCAGCAAATTTATCTACAAAAAGATAAGCAATATCACATACTAAAACTTAGGTTTTGCCCCCCCATAATAAATTGCCTGCACAAGCTCACTTCTCCTTTCTGGATTTAGGGATGATTCTGCCACTATACTATTTCTAGTAGTAAAGATTAGGGGTACGATCTATGCAAAATACAGGGATTTTTTTGTTCTTTATAGTAGACTTATTTGTGACTTCTCAGGCAACAGAACTTCCTTACATATTTAAGAAGATTGCATGACCCACAGGGGTAGAACTAATGAACTGTCCAAAGCTCAGCTGTGCTGTTCAGCTTGTCCATACAAATTGGACAAGCTGAAAGCCTTGTCTGTTTACTGTTAGAAGGCATCCCTCTGGTGATACTAGTAATTGCAATATTTTAAATGTATCACAAACTGGACTTGAATTCTTACACACTGGTTATGTGAAGTCATGTCCTGAGTATCAGCAATGGAAATAGCTAAAATGGAACACACATGAACATGGCCGCCAGTGATATTAAGTGGAAAAATCGTAACTCCATGAAAAATGCTCCTTTCCTTCCTCTGATCAAGCACATTCCCCCAAAATCGTTGATCTCATTTAGTCAGGTAAGTTAAGAAAGCAAAACTAACCAGGATGTGGTATGTGATAACTTAATAGTGTACATGAACTACTAATTCCAATGTGTCAGTCAAGCAATCACCAATTAACTGTACTGAGTGCCAGGGACTGCAACATTCCTCAGGACACAAATACCGTAAATGATCCTGTTTCTAATCAGGGAGATTAAATTTGTAGACAGCAGAAGAAAACTAACAGAATAAGATATCATGTACTTAAGTCGCAAGCGAATGACCAAATAACTACTACAGTCTAGGAGTGATTCTCAAAGTAGGGCCCCTGGAGATCCGCAAGACCTTTTCAGGAATTTTATGATAATTAAAACTTTCAAATATCAAAATGCTATCTGCCTTTTTCACTGTGTTGATGTTTTCACTGACAGTGAGCAAAAATGTGGCTGCCTCAACACAAAGCAAGTCATCACACACACACACACACATGGTTAATTAAAAAAAAGAAGAAAAGTCATTTTCACATAAGAATGTCCATAAAGCAGTAAAATAATTAATTTTATTCAATCCTGACCATTCAGGGCATGTCTGTAATATTCTGTGGGACAAAATAAGAGGGATACACAAAGCATTTGTTACATACAGAAATAAAATGGTCAGCTTAAGGAAAAGGACAGTCGCAGTGAGTTTTCAAGTTCAACTCACCATTTTTTTTATAGAGTAGCATTTTTATTTAAAACTGACGAACTATCGTAATTTGGACTTGAATATAAGCAGGTATTTTCTCAGAAATAAACAAACTGAAGCTTTCACTTCAATAACCAACCATATATCTTGCCAGTGACAAAATTTGAACTTGCAATAAAAATTTAAAATTTGGAAAGTTTATATTTTAATATGTAAAATTTTTTCCTGATTAAATCAGTGATAAAATGAATTTATATGCTATTTTTGATAGTATAGGATGCAATGAGTCAACATTTAGAAGATCTGAATAATTCAGGAAACCAGTAGGTCCCAAATGATCAGAGCATGATAATGAGTACAAATCATGCCTGGATGTCTGGATAAAAAGGTCCAGTCAACCGACCATCGAATTTTAGTGCAACAAAACATGTACTGACATGGATTTAAATTCCATATTGCAATGTATCAAATCAACACGTACACCTTAAATTTATATAATTGGTATTGGCCAATTATAACTCAATAAAAACAATTTTTTAAATCGATAGTTTTAACTGTTCATTTTAGAATGCAAGCTTTTGTTTACTTTAAAGTGAGAATAAAAATCAATTATATTGCAACATGGAATTTCATTTTATGCTAACTTTGTTCAGATTGTGTCCCTTTGTAAATTGGGACACATTTGTAAACCAATGAAACTGAATAAAAAGGCAATCAGAAAAGGAAAACAAATAGATTTCACAGTGCCAATAACTTTTAAAAATTATTCCTTGAAAAAAGAAAAATACGGGATGGTCTCACTCATAGCAGGAATCCAGAAAACTTAAATAAGGGACCAGGAAAAAGAATAACTATAAGAAAGTAAAAATCAAAATCAACAAACAACTATGAACCAGAGACACCCTTGGGGGGTGGGGGCGGGGAGGGGAGGGATTGGGGTCATAATAAGGGGGTCGCAATTGTATGGGGAATATAAAAATAAAAAAAATTATATAAAATTAAAAAAAGTATTCCTTTAAGTTTTCCTCTTCCGGGGACGGAGTCTAGAGGCCTTCAGGATGGTCCAGAGTTTGACCTATCGCCGTAGGCTCTCCTACAATACAGCCTCGAACAAAACTAGGCTGTCCTGCACCCCAGGCAATAGAATTGTTTACCTTTATAGCAAGGAGGTTGGGAAAGCACCAAAATCTGCATGTGGTGTGTGCCCAGGCCAACTTCGAGGGGTTCGTGCTGTGAGACCTAAAGTCCTTATGAGACTGTCTAAAACAAAAAAACATGTCAGCGGGGCCTATGGTGGCGCCAAGTGTGCTAAATGTGTCCGGGACAGGATCAAGCGGGCTTTTCTTATTGAGGAGCAGAAAATCGTTGTGAAAGTGTTGAAGGCCCAAGCACAGAGTCAGAAAGCTAAATAAAAAATGAAGCTTTTTTAAATAATAATAAAAAAAATTATTCCTTGAATTGTGGAGTAGTATCAAAGAAAATGAACAATTATCTGAAAAAGCCTTTAAAATATTCCCCCACTTTACCAACAATATATTCTCAAGGCCAGATTTTCTTCATATACTTCAAAGTATACCACCATGTCACAAGAGAAGGACTGCAAAACAGACAAATATTACAAGATGTAAAACATTTTTCTAATTTTCTAGTTTCATGAAAATATGTCATTTGTGCTAATATACAAGAAGTTTTCATTATTAAAAGTTAACTAAGAAATAATTTTAATTTCTAACATAATGAGTATCAATATATGCAATCCCCATAAACAAAAGCTGAGAATTGCTGGATTAGGGAAAAGGGAGTAAGCAATCAGGAGGCATTAGGGACCAACTATTGCATAATCTCCAAACAATCTCCCTTCCCCTGAGATACCAAATGAATGGTGTTGATTATTTAAATTAAAATGACCAATTTATACTCATGTTCTTCACATAACAGCGCATTATAATTGTGGAAATGCAATAAAATCCTCAAATTTTATAGCAAGTTATAAAATTAAAATTCCTTTATAATCAAAACCTACCATTAAGTGACAGAACTAATAATTATAAATAGCTAATTGTTTTATATGAGATTTTACCATGTATCTGTGGGTCCTTGTCACCTCTAAAGCCTCCTTTTAATGTTTTTTATCACTTGGAAACTTCTTTGGACTAGGTGTAATTGAAGATATCATATAGTAAGCAGCCCACATTTATTAAGTAATAACTAATTCACTGTCCTATTTTAGATTGACTATTCAGTTCCATGTCAATGGAATGTCAGGTGAAGCAAAAACAATGGAACGTCTGTTAATTTATAAGCAGAAATGATGCAGTTTTTGCAATTTTTAAAATAGGTTATGAACTCCATAAATCATGAGGGACACAGGAAACAAGGTTGAAATTTTTTGTGGCATAGCAGAGTCTGTTTTTCTTTCATTTTTAGTCATTCAAATTATTGTAGAGGTGAGTTTGCCCATTTCTGTTCAGTCACCTGACATGTGAGAGTCCAGGGTTTGTGTTCCTTAATAGGTTTGCAGATGCTGTAAAATACCTGGGTTTTAGAATCAGAAAGTTATGTTCCAGTTAATAGTTGTGTGTACAAAATGCCATGGTTATAAAACAAATAAGCCAAGTTGTGGTATATATCAATAATTGTTTTAAAAGTAGAAAGTATTGATATTTCATATTGTCAATTTGAGGCAAACTTTTTTAAAAGAAATTTCTGGTGGTTGGTCCTTCGTGCAATTTTTGCTCCTTTCAAGGAGGTAACATGTTTTCATGCTCAGTTTGCAAGTGCTTAATCCACATATCTGATGGCTGTTGGCAAACTTAAAATTGCTCACCTTTATCTTTAAGCACAAAGAACTATTTTCTCAGATCCTTGGTGATCCCATAGCCTTATTCAACAGTTTTAGGATTCGCTCTTCAGGATGGAGAACTATTGGGCAATTTGAAACCCCCCCAAAAGATTTACTCACTTTCTTTACCCTAGCTGGGCCACAAAAGTCAGCCCTTTCCTTTCACGCTTCGAAATTTCCTCCCATCAGTTCCTACAAATTTTACTGTACTTTAATATTTCCCATTATTTTAGGGAGATTCAATATTCTTACATCAATATATTAACTTTGCATGTTAATGAAATTCCTGACAATTATTTGTGCCTCTGAAATTCCGTATTTCCTTAATAGTTATGACTGCCTTTCTAGAATTTGTTATGGTGTTGGGGAAAAAAAAATACATTGAAAGTAGGTATCAATATGATCTGTCCATAATTATAAGAAAATTAAAAGCTGCAATTCTTCCCTACTCTCCAAAGATACTTCAAAGATTGATGAGGGATTTTAATTGTGCTTGAGATTTGTACACAAGGGCACAAATTTGTTACTATTAAGTACTTTCTCATTTTGACAACTCAGAAGCTACCACTTTTTAAACGCTATTTAGAGATGGCCATAATACCCAGTCTCTAAACTTTAATATTCGATTTTTCTTTTCTTAGCAAAACATATTACTGCACCACAAATGTGTTTTTAATGTAGGAGAAAGGTGCTCATGCCTGAGGAAATAAGACTTTGAAGTAGATACATAATGCTTCTTTGACAATTCTGGAAATTCATGGACTGGGACTACCGAGTGAGGTAGATTTTCAGGAAAATCCGGCCACTCACTAATCTCTAGGTTCAAACCAATGGAAGCTGCCACAGCTCGGAGCTCTGGGAATGGGGCTGCGCTGCAGACGTCCGACCGCGCTCGCTGGCACACATACAGACAGAAGTGGTCGAGTCCTCCCGGCATCCCTTCCTAGATGCCTCGCAGTCTTGGCCACAGTCATCAGATAACGCTATGGGTCAGCAGTACTTCCCAACTGCTTCGCAGCACAGAAACCCTTTAAAATTTCCAAAAGAGAGCGAGCGAGTGAGAGAGCCTTCCCCACCACTACTACCATCCAGGCTATGGCCGTAATTTTAGATCAATAGATTGAGACAACTTAAAAAGCAAACATTGCAATAGCTTGTGACACTTTCAAATGCCTGTATATTTTATTAATCATAATATTTACATACAAATGAATTTATGCTGTACGCTAAGTTTACAAGCACTGCTTGGTGCACAGATGGCTCGCCCACTGCTTGCACAGGGAAACCCCCAGGCGCCCAAGGTCCGAGGCTCGAGGCTCGGGAGCTGCTACCGTGGACTTAACAGGCAGCAGGTCCTGCATTGTACCTCAAATGTTCAATTAAACCGGATTCCCGGGGCGCTTCCTGCAAGTCGCCGGGGCTTCGCAGGGCATCTGCTGCCCCCTATCGGCGGCGAGGCGAGCAACTCCCGAGCCCATTAGAACCAACTGGAAGAGGCCTCTCGAAATAAAAGAATATTCCATGACTACGCAGTAGCCAGAGGATTCTGAGAGTCTGTTCTCCGCAGACAGGCAGCTCCCACGGCTGCGTTTTAACGCAACTCGCCAGTGAAGGAGAGGATGTTGAACTATGAAGAGGACTCTGACGCGGCTTCGGTGACGGCTGGGAGGGGCGGGACTTGGGGGGAGGGGGGAACCTCAGGAAACACCCAAGATTCAGTTTGTTTTCCACTCTCCTAGTCAACAACCCATCTCGTCCTTATGGAAAGCCTTCTCCCTCAGTCAGCACGGGGATATCCATTACAGCACAGCGTGGTGTTTCCCCAAGCCCCTGAAGCACCTGTCCCTGCACATTACACCTTGATAGGAGTCCAGCTGCAGAGGCCCCCCTTCCTGAGAGGCAGCCCCAGCTGCGCCCAGGAATGGTCTCCCCCGAACACGTTACTTCTCCCGAGCCTTTGCCGGGGATACCACATTCTCTAGAAAAGTAAAAAATTACTCGGGAGGCAGCCTCGGTTACCCGGAGCTAACACTGATGCCGGCTGTGAATTTTTTCTCTTGGGATTGAACCTATAATTTACTTCCACTTGGACATCTCGGAGACTGTTTGGGGGCGGGGGGAGGGGGCAGGACTGCTGGGAGTGAGTGTGTGTGTGTGTGAATGCTACATAGTCAGATAGTGCTCATTTTATTTTCATTATTTTCTCCCACCTCACCACCTACACACACACACACACACACACACACACACTTTGCAGTGTTATAACTTGTTCCTTCTTGTCTTTGCCGTGGCCCTTTCGGGAAGAAGGCAAGAGACAGACGCAGGCGAGTGGGGGGAGAGAACAGGCTTCCAGAGCAGACTTTGAGCGGGAAGACACCCGGGCGGAGGGTCCTCGGGGACGGCGCTCCCAGCCCTGGTGCTGGCGCCCCCACTCTGCCGGCGCAGGCGAGCCCGGATCCAGCCGGTCCCCTCCGCGCCCGTCCACGTTAGGGGTCGGGCCCTGCCGCGCTGCGGCGAGTCCGGGCAAGGTGGCTGCGCGGGCCCCGATCTCCCTCCCCTGAGGCTCGCCGTGGCCGTGGCCGTGGTCGTGGCCGCGGTGGCCGGCCCCGGTCCCGCCGAGTCCCCGCTCACGAGCGGCCGCAGGTGCCGCCCGACCCATCCCCGCGGGAGCTGAACGTCGGGCCGGCCGGCCGCTCCCCGCGCCGCGATCCGCGAGGGTCTCCAGCGCGCGGCCGAGGCCCCCGGGCCGGTCCGCTCCCCTCCCCGCGGCCTGGGGGCGCCGTGCGCGGGCGCGCGGGCGGGCGGCGGCGGATCCCGGGCGCAAGCGGAAGGCGCGGAGCGGGCCACGGCCACGGCGGCCGCCGGGTCTCGGCGGAAGCGCGGGCTCCGGGAGGGAGGGGCCGCCGCGCCCCGCGAGGCCCAGGGCTGCCGGCCCCCAGCGGCGCGGGCCGGTGCTGGGGCGCGCCGGGGGCGGCTGCGGCGCCCGCTAGGCGAGGATGGCCCCGGATCCGGTCCAGCCCGCGCCCCTCGCGCGCCGGGGCGAGGCCGGAGCCCGCCGCTGCCCGCCGGGCTGTGGGTCTCTTACTTGCGGCACAGTCAGCCCTCCCAGGCCCTGGCTGAGGCTGGCCGCTCCCGCGTCGGCCACCTCCGGAGCCGCCAGCCTCAGCCTCCCGGGCAGCCGTGACTTCCCGGATGGGGCCATGCTTTCCTTGCAGGACAATCAGGGCCCCTCCCCTCCCCGCAGCCTTGCTAGGAGGCTCCTCCAGAGATTCCAAGGCGTTTTCCTTTTCGCCTGCAAGAAACGGGCAACCCGTCTCATTCATAACACCAGGAGGAAGCAGAAGCTGAGTCTGTGGTGAGGGACCTCCACGGCCGAGGAAACGCCACCCCGTGCAGTGTGTGTGGAGTGTGTTAGTCAGTGGGCTAATGGAGGATGGAAGTTAGCTCTCCGGTTTTGATAGCCCCGATTTTCAAGCTGTGGAAAAGTTACATTGGCCATTTTTCTGCTGGGTCAACAACACGGAAACTGGAATTCAGCATCAGTTGTAATGACAATGACTTTGAGAATTTCACCGGCATCTTGTGAGAGAAAATGGAGATGCACACCTCAGTGGGAGCGATTGTATTCTGTAGTGACTGGCTGCATCCAGCCAGCAGGGTCCCTGAGCCTCCTTCCCTGCCGCTCTCAGTTCATCCACTCTAGTGGGACTTAACGCTTAGTTCTTTTGAATTGTCATGAGACCCTCGGTCTCAGAGTAAGCAAAGGGCGAAGACTGAGCACTGCACATAAAATGTTCTCTCAAACTGTCTTTACTTTTTTTGGGGAAGTAACTCCTGGGCCGATAGAGAATTTCAGATTTGAGGACAAAAGAAAAGTTGCTTTAAAAAAACTAACTTCCGTCTTTATTCAATAGGTATTTATGGAGTACCAATCCTATCTATCCCCCCACT
Source organism: Talpa europaea (assembly GCF_964194135.1). Lineage (NCBI taxonomy): Eukaryota > Metazoa > Chordata > Mammalia > Eulipotyphla > Talpidae > Talpa > Talpa europaea. The sequence continues at coordinate 91,444,289 of NC_140070.1, forward strand.
TCTTCCAACCCCCACCTCTCCCAACCCCCATCTCTTCCTCCTCCTCCTCCCCAACCCCCCGCAAAGACACACTATACATACATACCACCGGCTATTCAAATGGTAATAGATAGAGGCAAGCAGTAGACTTGTTTTCAAAATATTGTATCATTTTACACTTTCAGGGACAATATGAAGTAGATACTATTATTGTTTTCCCTGCTTTACAACTAAGAAAAATGAGGATTTGCAGACTTGGAAAAAACTTGCTCAAGGTCACACACTTTGTCAATGGCAGAGCAGGAGCTAAAACCCAAGGCAATCTGATGCAAAGTCCACAGGCTCCACCACAATCCTACAGTTTCTGGTCAGATCTGGGAATCTGTATATTTTTGAATCATCTAAGGTGAATCTGAAGCAGAGAAGAACATCAGAAACATTGATAGAATCACACTCCTTCATTTTTCCAGATCAGTAACCAAACCCAAAGATAGGATTTATCCTAAAATATAAGGTTAATTAATTGCAAAATGAGATCCAGAGAGCCACCTCCTATTCCCTGCCCAATAGTCTACCATTTAAACCATATCAGCTCAGTCCAGGAGGAGTCAAAGAATGTAAATCATTCAAGAATTACAATAAGTGTACAGTTAAATCTTGACTTTTTCTTAGCTTCCTCTTCTAATAATTTGCCTTCTGGATATTTGACTTGAAGTTTCTCTCCCAGAGGGAGGAAGAATCCAGGTGAAACTCAATTATTTCATTTCTCTCATCTTAACTAGTAAGAACTCTAATATTAAAAGGGGAGGGGGACCCAGAAAGGTTTGATGGCAGAAAAGACTAGAACAAATTCCTACCATAAGAACTGCTCATGATCTTTGAATTTTGCTTTTTCATGCTACCATTAACTCCCATTGTGAAATGAATGCTGCTGAATGAATGCTACTGTAACAGGGTGGTCCCCAGGAAAGGGGGAGGTTTCAGGTTCCCTGCCCCCATCCAAGGGAGGGTGGAGCTGAGCAGGGAGAGAAGAAGCTGCAGAGGAGACTGAGAAGAAGGAAGAAGGATGGAGAGCCAGGAGGAGACCTGGAGGAGGGACATGGAATGGAGAGACATGTGAAGAAATTGTGCTTGCCTTTTGGTCGTGGACTGGGTGACACAGATGTGGGTGAGACCCGTGGGGAGGTGACAATGGTAGTTTTTATCTTGATTTTGATTTTGCTCTTTTCCTTCTGGGCTTGTCTTGTTGTTTCTGACCTTTTTTTGTGGGTCCCCACTAGAAGATGCTTTAGACTTGTGGCAGGCTTTGGGGCCTTGCACGGGGCCAATTCCATTTGGGTGGACTTTTACCCATGAGGGGATGGGTAACTTTGGGTGCTTGATTTACAAACTATATTCTTTTTCTTTTCTGTATTGTTTCCTAATTGTATTAAAGTTCCTTCCCATTAAAGTCTCATGTTTTGTGTTAATGCGGCGGATGGCAGAACCCCATATAGAATAGGCAGGTTTGCAGGGTTTGGGCTGCCCGTCTCCCTGCCCTGTAACACTACCATCACTCTGCTCTTCCTCTTCCTATGTACCCCAAGTCTACCCCACTGATGATTTGAAAAGTAGGGGAAAAGAGATGGGAATGAATAATGGGAGTATGATGAATTATTTTAGAATAATTTCTACTTTTGTTTTGGACAGTGGAGGAGTCACAATGCTAAAAACAAATAATCAGGCCTTCACTCTATTTTCAACCTCAGGCACTGCACCTGGACAGTCATACACTGTCAATACACAAATAGACTGAGCCTGCTTATCAACAGCCTGACTTCTATTTCCTTTTTTGAAAACTTTTTTATTTAACCTAATCTTAAATCAGGGATGTTGAGAAGCTGTACAAAAGCCATGGGATTCTTTTCTTTCTCAAAATTCTGAATAAATTATTTCCTTACTTACAATCATTTGCTGATTCCCCGTTAACCTACAATATAAGATTTGACTCATTAACCAGACAAAACAAATATTACATGACCTAACCCCTGACAACTCCTTACCACTCACAGCTCTGCCTCTTATTGGAACTTGAAGCAATACTAGACTAGCCACAGGTCCCTAAATATACAACCTTGTCTCCTGTATTTGTGTTCTTGCATCCTCTGCCTGCCTTTCTTTCCTGCCCCCTCATGTTGGTAAAGGCCTATTTATCACAACAAACCCTGCTTAGACAGGGCCACACATGTGAATTCTTTCTATACCTCTGTGTAGGGTAAGTGAATTGATCAGGCATTTACACCGCTACCCTCTGTGGCTATCACCTGTGGCCTTGAATACAGGAGGCTCTTGGGAGCATGGGCCCAGGACACATATGCCTGACAATGGACTCCTGGACTATGGTGTGGGCATGCGTAAGTGGGCATACCTGAGCCTGGAGGCTGAGGCTATAAGGGCAGCGGAGAATGGCTACAAGAAGACGAGTGACTACTGAGAAGCAGGACCATGAGATGACACCAGAGAGAGGCCAAAGAGAAAAGCAGTAAATATTCCCTGGGGCTGGGAGGTCTACCAGCCTCCCAGGCCCCCAGCCTCTCTGCCTTGCCAGCCTAAGGGCTTGCGCCACAATTGGCATAGAAAGAGCATTAAAACTGGGGGGGCGGGGGGGGGGGGAAGCTCTGGACTCTCCCTTGCCCATTTGCCCAAATCAATAGAGAACATGTCCTGTGCATGCTGGCACAACACTCTGCTACATCCCTCCAAAGCAATAACTTCCTGCTGGAGTAGGTGGCCACTTTTGTCACTTACGTATTCTCTATGATGGCCCTTAGTCCTATCTAATGATTTTTCCACCCATCTCCTCTGTTCCACCTGAGCTCCTTGGGAATCTATCTACGTAAAATAAACTATGTTTAGTATATCTGAAAACTTAGGAAACATAAGAGTAATTTCTTTTTAAATAGAATATTATTTACACTTTTGAACTCATATGCTGAGTATGTTTAAAGCAATAGAGGCATTTGTTATACAGTTCAAAATGTCAAAAAAGATCAAGAAATACTATATTATACTTTTTTCCCCAGATTATCCCACTTGTTTAACTTTAGAGGTACTTAACCTAAAATGGCCAGGAGATTGAAGAATATATTGAGCATATTTTGAAAATGTAACTAAAATGCTGTTTAAATATAACTATATCCTCTTTCCTGAATTTCAGACCTAGGACCTAACACTGCATCCAGTGCCTGAGACTTCAAGTCTGTTGAATTGTTCTAAAAAGAACAGAGAAATCAGCTTAAATATTCATTGGTCCAGGGGCTTCCAGTTGTAGCTCATCACAATTCCAAGTTCTGTCTCTCCTTTTGATCAGCGCTTATCAGCTTGAGTCACTTTGGCAATCACACTCCTCTGTTCACCCTCTCTTTCAATTTGAGTTAATGCTCTTGGCTAAATTATAATTACTACATACTTTTGATGTTTATTAGTGAAGGGAATCCCCAAAATGTTCCCTCCTGATGACTACACCAGTTATTGAAGGTTATGACAATTAATGGAGCAGATAAGGCCTAGAAATCAGCTGGTGGATCATTTTATTCCTTTACTCACTAACAGCTTTCTACCTACATGTCAGGCTCTGGGCCAGACATTGGCCTCCCAGCCTTGTCAGGGAGACTTGTTCCATCCAACATCTCCAGTTGTACTTGCTGCAGAATTTTCTATTAACAGAACTTATAGTGAGCAGGTACTTTTTATGTCTTCCGAGACCATGAGGGCATGTCAAAACCAATAAGGGCTTTGATGGATAAAATTTTAATGTTAGGTTAATTTTTTTAGTAAATGGGGGACTTTGTGTGTATTAATGAAAAAGTGAGTGTATTTATGCAAAATTCAAAAAATCAATGATATTTAGTAGCATTCCTGTACAAATATCCATAATCTATTTCCTTAAAAAGTGATCTCACATTAACAAACTGAATTTATATGATGAGATGTTCCTCTAGCAGGGTTCACTTATCATTTAATATATTAGTACCATGTCAATCAAGTGTTTGTTTATTTAGATATATTAATAATTTCCATCAACTCCCCTTGAGCAATTAATGAAGAAGAGAGACTGTGGCATAGTAGGTATAGCTGAATATGCTTTTTAACATCATTAAAATATACCCTATACGTCACTAGGGATAATTCAGAACTTCAAGTTTTTTTTTCAGTCCTGAGGGAAATAATGTGAAATATGCAAGACATGAAGAATTAATGAATTCTGTATTTCCAAGAAGTGATTATTTCCTCTAATTAAAAAAAAAATCTTGGGAACTCTTGACTCAAGAAACATTTTTTAAACTACAAATTTGAGAAATAGGGGGTTAGGGTGGGTACCTCCAATAAGGGGCATTTGTTAGAAGTGGAATATTTGTGGTTTTTTTTATCAATGACAAATCATATTTCAATTTGCAAAGCAACCAAAAATATCCAGTTGTCTGAATAATTTAAGTTCCCAGATAAACTATGTTTGATTACCTCTACCATATCACCATTATAACCATAATAGCTTAAAGTGGGAGATGCAATATAATGTAATGAAAATACATAGAACCAAATGATTTGGATTCAAATGTTGACTCCATTTATCAGCTCTCTGGCCTCAGTGGTGCTTAGCTTCTTTTTTTTTTTTTTTAATAGAGGCGTGTTTTATTTATTTGTTTGTTTGTTTTTTGTTTATACATGCACTGGGTACAGTCAGAAGCGCGGGAGGGTGAGAGAATTCCCCAGAGCCAGAGCGGGGAGCAGAGCAGGCAGAAGGACCGAAGTACACTGCTGAGGGGAGCAGCGGGTGGCAGGAGAGGTCTGCTCGCCTTGTGGGACCCTCCTCCTGTGGCCGGGGAGCAGCCAGGGATCGAACCGGTGCCGCAGAGGCCGCGGGCAGCTTCGCAACCCAGCACTCAACCGCTGCGCCACCGGGGAGGCCCGGTGCTTAGCTTCTTGCTTCATTTTGCTAACTCCTTTGCAAAACAAGTATATCTCAACTGCCCTGCCTATCGTTAGGGAGCATGTGAGACTCTAATGAAAACTGCAGTTTGACCTTCAGAGCACTTCAAATGTAGTTTCTGATGTAGGTCATGAAGTTTTCAATTAATAGAAATATTCCTTGAAACACAATCAAAGATATAGCCAAAGTAATTCTTGGCAGAACCCACAGAATAAAAGTCTCCGAATTAGATACCAAAAAAGAAAAAACCCACTTTCCCAAATATGTCTCCATTTTGTTTTGGTTTGCATTCAATTAGTAAAATGAGTTCAGAATCCACTGTAGCTATTGAACAATCCCTACTCTAACTCCTAAACCAGTTTAGCTAGCACCATACGGTGACAAAAAGAATCATTGACTTTTCCTGTCATCTCACATAATTATTTTACCATGAGTTCACTGCACTCATGATTAGCATCTATGCTGATAGCCTTGAACAAAATATTTATAAATTCTGTAGTGATTTATCCAAACATTTGTGAATTTATATGCAAGACAGATGAGAAAATTGAAGAACAAAAAGTTCTTTTCTGTTATAGATGCTCACATTTGATTATGAAACCATGTTTTTCCTCAGCAAAAAGATGCTATGAATTCATGATTTTAAACTAGTCTATTTAAACTGGAACTGAGAAGAAAATGTATTAATAAAAATAGCTCTATAAGAATTAAGCAACAAAGGACATCATAACTCAAAACAACACTCATTTCTTTGTTATATTTTCTCAAATAAGACTTGTCTACTTCATTTCTCAAGTCTGCTTCCAGTTAGTAGTTTGGTGATTAATGATTAAAATGTATTTACTTTAATAATAATTGTATCAACATTTTTCTTCTTTCATCCAATCTCCTAGGAGGTAGTAAAAATTATTGCAAAATAAAATAGAAAAAAAAAAAAACCTAACAAAAATTTTTGTATGTTCTGGGTAAGGAAATGGGAAATTTTGAGCATACCGCCTCAAATAAGTTGTGTAAGATTATATGTAAAATTATCTTCCTTATATCTTTTAAATCCTATGAGGTTATAACCATCCTGAGTGACTTACTGATCTGAGCGCCTTGCTAACACGTAAAGAATCAGGTTTGAAGTAATTCTGGGTATCTCTGCAGGGGAGTGGGCAGTAATTGGCAACTCCATCTCTTTGCAAAGAAGAAGTGATGTTCTCTGAAGGTTTCCCTGGATAGACTAAGTGAGAAGTGAGGACTGCTCAGTTACAGGGTTGCAGGTGTCCAGCAAATTGTAACAGGAATTTCTGAGTCTGTGAGCATGTTAGAGACAGTCCGCAGAGGCTAGTGTTCAAAGACACTCAAAAACACCCACTAGAATTGCTAACGCTTCTTTAGTTTTATGATTATCTTTTCCTGGTTAAATAAAACCAGTCCTAAGTGGGCAGAAAGAAAGATAGGTCCATCTCTTTGAGACTATTATAGATGCCCAAAGAAGGAATGCCATGATACTCTTTGTCCATTAGTGGATTTCATCCAGAGAATCAGTGCAAGTATCACAAGAAAAGAAAAAGATGAGTTGGGAAACCCTCACAGCTTCTCCAGCTCATTTCTAACTTTCTTCTATTTCCAATCTTCCTTGAAGAACAGAGGGCTGATTTCTTACTTTTCGTTAGTTCTGTTTTCAGTGTTATTTGAGGTGGGTTTGCAGCAAGAGTTCCATAACCATATGTTTTACTGAATTCAGCGGTGGACCAGAGAATGGCCTAGAAGGACTTGCTGTGTAACTGGCTTGGAATCCTGTTTCCCTGCCTCCCTGCTGTGGTCTATTTCCTGACCCGGGCTGTATAAACCTGCACCACACATCTTTTAGTATAGAAACTTCCAAAGAGTACACAAATTTTATATTTTGCTCACTATATATAAATTTTTATTTTTTTTATTTTTTTTAAAGATTTATTTATTATTTACTTATTTATACAAGCACTGGGTACAGTCAGAAGCGCATGAGGGTGAGAGAATTCACCAGAGCCAGAGCGGGGAGCAGAGCAGGCAGAAGAACAGAAATACACTGCTGAGGGGAGCAGTGGGCGGCAGGAGAGGTCTGCGCGCCATGTGGGACCCTCCTCCGGTGGCCGGGGAGCAGCCGGGGATCAAACCGGCACCGCAGAGGCTGCTGGCAGCTTCGCAACCCCACGCTCAACCTCTGCGCCACCGGGGAGGCCCTATATATAAATTTTTAAAAAGGGATTATGAAGTCAGCTGTTTTGGGAAACTTACCCCATAGCATATAATTTAACAGTGAATAAAATTTAATAATAAGGAAATGTTTTCAGAATTTAAAAAAATTAGCATATAATGTTCGATTTTTTTTTCTAATTTTGACTTCCTTTAGCAGTTAATTCCAGAGTATCCATTGAAGAGACCAGTACACTGTGGATCAGGTACTGTCCTAGGCCCTGTGGTTACACCAAGTGCTATGGACTAAATTGTGCTCTACACACACACACACACACACACACACACACACAATTCATATGCTACACACACATAATTCATATGACACCCCTAATGTGATGGTATTTGGAGATGGGCCTTTGAAAAGCAATTAGACTTCGATTAGGGTGAGGAGTACACACTCATGAGATGAGATGAGCACTGTGATAACAAGAGACACTGGAGAGTTTGCTTTCTCTTTTCCCTTGGGCACTTGCATGAGAAGTTTCATGAGCAAACAAGATGATGGCCACAAACAGGCTGCAAGAAGAGGCCTCAGAATGAAACTTACTGGAAATTTTTCATACTTCCTGTCTCTAGAACTGTAAGAAATAACGTTGTTATTTATGTTGTTGAAGCCCTCAAGTCTGTAGTATGTTGTTACAATAGCCCAAGCAGACTAAGACTACAACTGACAAAATTGACAAATAACAGAAGTAAAATCAAGAATGTGTCACAGATACCTTTGTGGACAAGTATAAAGCAGAGAAAGGCAATGGGGGGAGGGATATTTTGTTAAAAGAAGACTGTACTGAGACAGCGACCTTCAGTTAATGACCAGTAGGTAAAGAGTCAGCTATGCACAGAATGGGAAAGAACAGGCCAGGCATGGGAAGGCAGCAAGCAACAGGTTTCTGAAGCAAGAGCACCTGGTGGGGAAAAGCAGAAGGCTAGTACAGCTGGCTGGATGGAGGATGGGGAGCTGAGCAGAAGGTGGGTCAGAGGTAACGAGCAGGAGGCCTGGAGAGGAGGCACAGGACCTTGAGGCCATTACAGGACTTGGTCTTTGTATGAGTGAGAGAGGAAGGCTCTGGGCAGAGATGTGACATGAGCTGTCTTATGTTTTATAAGGAGCGCTGGGCTGAGTTGAAAATAACTGGAAAGGGGCAAGGGTGGAAGCAGGGAGACAGGAGCCTCTGCACTACTCAAGGTGAGAGACGATGGTGGAAAGTGGCAGTGGTGGAGGCAGTGAAAAGTGGCATATGTAGCTTGAAAGTAGAGCTAACAGCTTTCGCTGGTAACTTGGATGTGGGGTGTGAAAGCGAGGAGTTAAAAAAATCCAGGACTTGGGGCCTGAGCAACTGGAAGGATGGAGTTGCAATTACCTAAATTGTAGAAAACTGAATGAAAGGGTAATTGGGATATTTTAAGTTCAAAAGCTCCTTCTATATTCATTAGAAATATTGGGTAAGCAACTGATATACAAGTCTTGAGGTTCAGGGAAAATGTTTCAGTCTGAGTTGGAGCTACAAATTTAAGAGTTCATTTAAAACCCTCTAAATTACTGTATTCACATTATACAGTTGATGCTTGAACAACAAGGGGTTAAGGGCACTGATCCCTGTGCAGTTGAAAAATCAGTATGTACCTTTTGACTCTAAAGTATGGCTAATAGTCTGCTGTTGACTGGAAGCCTTACAGAAAACAGTCAATACATATTTTGTATATTTTATATATACTATACACTGTATTCTTCCAGGAAAGTAAGCTAGAGAGAACAAAATGATATTAACAAAATCTTCAAGAGAAACTCTCCAAAAATATTTCCAATATTTTTTGAAAAAAAAAATCCACACATAATACAAGCACACATTGTATAAAAATGAACAATGATGTAAAACATATATATATATAAATTTTTTAAAAGTCCACATATAAGTGAATCCATGCGTTTCAAACCCATGTTTTTTAAGGGTCAGCTTCATGTTATAACATTTCCTTTATGCTTAAAGTTCATTTTTGTTCTGATTTTAAAGGGAATTATTTTCATGAGCTCCTAAGACTAAGGTGGGCCTAGGATGGCAGGATGCCAGCAAGAAGGGCCCTGGTTAGTGCACAGTCGTGGGTTGGCCCAAGTCATAAGCCCTGAATATCAGTCCACAGGAACAAGAAAGGCAGCAGAGGACAGGGGTGCAGTTTGTGGGTAGAGAATGTACCGGGAGCCTATACAAGGTAGGTGTGTCTGTGCTCCTTCCTTTTGTTTTTTTTCTCAATGAACTAGTAAGCACTATCACAAGCTAAGAGTGAAGGTGGTGTAGCAGGTATGGAGGTTTGAAGACAGAGGGAAAGGTATGAATCCACCACTGAGGAGTGTGGGAAGCAAACAGACTAGGGAAAACGTAGTAGGATAGGGGGCAGCACAAAAAGCCCTCCTGAGGTTAGGTGGGAAATTTTAAATGAGAACAGGCAGCAGGAGCTTTGTGCTTTTTTCCCCAGCCACATTCAGCTGCCAATCTACAGGGGCAGAGTAGGAGGAGAGCTGGATTCAAGCAGGAGTGTAGTTTACTAAGTATGACAAAGACAGAGGAAGCGATTAAATGCGTGGTTTTAATAATGGACCATGACATTTAAGCTAGGTAAGGAGAAAGTGGAGCTAGGAAGGATCTGAGGGCATTGAAATGATGGAGGTTTGGTTGTACAGACTGGGGGGTCAAAGATAGCTTGAGTTAAGTTCTAGAGGATATGAATTGAAAAGGTGGCTAGTGGTGGTGTGAGGATGGGATTCACAAAATGGAGTTTGGGGAGGGATATGCAGTTATTATGAATGAGGAGGCCCAAATGTAACACAGGAATATTTGCTATGCAAAATGCAAACAATACCCCACAATCCCACATACTCTCCAAATGTAACCACTTTAAGAATTTGATCTGTATCAACTACATGTCACATATACACACATGCATGTGTATGGACAACATACACATTGCTTCAGTATTGGTTTATTTGTTTTTTCACATAAATGGGATCATCTTGTATCATTCCATTCTTTTTTTTAATTTTCACTTAACTATTTTATATATATACTAGAGTTTTCATGATTGTTTATATAGATCTCTTTAAAAAAAAAAACACACATTTATTTATTTGTGCATACAAGGCTGGCGTGTAGACCAGAGATGGGGGTAGGGGTGAGAGGACTCACCAGAGACAGAGTGGGGAGCAGAACAGGCAGATCTACTGAAATACACTGCTGAGGGGAGCTGCAGGTGAGACAGGAGAGGTCTGCTGTGCATATGGATCAGCTCCCTGGCTGGGGATCAAACTCATGCTACAGTGGCTGCCAACAGCTTCATAGTGCTGGGACTTATGCGCCTCCCCTGTGCCAACAGGGAGGCCCCCATCTCATTTTTTTAATGGCGTCTTTTTTTAAAAAAAATAAACTTCTAATTGAATTATCAGAATATTTTAGACATGTTTGACGTTTACAGCAGTGGATAGAATGCAAAACTAACTAAGCCTAGGCTTTGGGTTTGTTACTGCCACAGACCCCTTCCAGGAAACAAGGTGGGCACTGACAATATTTCACATGGTTATAGGTTTTTATAAAATTTTCAAGAGTGAGCTATCTCAAATGTGATCGTTAAGACCACACTCTCTTTTCAAATTTCCTCCATAGCACTTTCTTTGTTTTGGTTGGTGTTGGAGAGGCTGTGAGTTTTCAAATAAATATTCACTTCCAATGAATCCACTTCTGAATAAATATGCATTTTTCATACCCAATTTTGAATTTTTTTTTTTTTAATGAAGGGCCTTTACTATTGAATAAAATTTAGGCCCTAGAAAACTTGTATTTGTCCCTACAGGTTTAACAATTCTTGTTTAATAGTCTGTTTCCCAGTGATATTTAGATTCCTGACTCCTTCCTTCTGCCCCAAACATGTGTTCCTGGACCACACAGCAAAAGTTCTCTACAACTCCTTTCCTTTCTCTTCTCTCTTCTTGTTGCTCCTCCCTCTTCCTTTCTGGAAGCTAATACTGAGGTGGACAGAAGACTTTCTTTTTCTTGAACCAAGTTATTGACCCTAAAATTGATTTTAGTAATTATGAAAAACATGCAAATAACTGTCTCAAATGCTGTAATTTGGGGTTATTTATTTCTGCCATTGCTGCCTTAATTTCTGTATCAATGCAAATAATCATTAACTGAGAATTTTACAATTATAAGATAATTTAGAGATCACCTAATCTATCCTCTCATAACTTTGAGAGCTAAGGCACAGAATAGCATGACCTATGACTGTTTATTATTCTACAGTGAAGGCTATTTATTTCTTAAGTAAGGTCTGGCCCTGTGTTAAGTGTAAGGTGAAAAGATCAAGTGAGGCAGGTCCCATTTCTGAGACAGAAAACTGCTAACCACATACCCTTGTAAAATTCAAGCACATTCTCCCTTGCTAACAGACACTAATGACTATAATAAATTAAGGAGGGTTTAGTTAGGCAATAAACAATTACACTTGACAACAGGGTGTAAACTAGATGCCTTAATTAATGTATTGACCAATAGCTCGTTCTAGGATAAGAACCCTGGTCCCAATTCAGCCATACTATCTGTTTGTTTGGTTTTTTTAATGTACTAGAACTAAATCAGATTCAATATTCAAATAATTACATAGAGCAAGGTATTAGAAAAACACGGGCTCAAAATAAACCTAAGTTTGGCCACACTTTCCTCTAAGAGTGTGATGATATTTTGACTTAGACCACACAGTATTATGAAGATTAATAAGATTATGCTTATAAGTATTCAAAGCTCTTTGGATTTAAAAAACTACCGTTGGCTGGCGGCAACATTTTCTTTATGTGTGATTCATTTGATAATGACATATGACAATGAAGTAAGGAGACTAATTGTGATAAAGCATATCCCTTTAAGACTCATGCCTTCAAACCTGCTTTGTCCTATCATGTGGTCACCACGGGCCCCTGTGCTTATTCAGATGAGGCTGCCATTGCTTAAAGCAGTTTCTGAACTGCTCTTTTGGCACTGCTTTGAAACCAGCTTATGAGACATAGTTGAAAAGCAGCCTCCTTATTGTTTAGGGAAATTATAGAAATACATAAAGATGGTTAAAAACAATAACATTGCAACTCAGTTAGCAGGTACTGCAATACCCTGCAGAGACAAATTTCTATATGTTTAGCAAAAAGGCAATTGCCTAAGAAGACAAATGTCATGTTAAAATTTCTGTGTTATTATAGGACTCACCAAGCATATTTTAGCATGTCTGTACATGCAACACTTTCTGGGGCCATAGGAAGGGAAGCTTTTTTGAATAACATGGTAAGTCAGATATCTAGCATTCATCAGTTTAACAGATCACATGTTGACCAATTATTTTAGTAAGAGTATCTGTGAAGTACATTACAGTTATTTAAGCATTTTAATGTGCATTTGTTCATTTTATCTTTACAATAACCCTGAGATATTACAAAGATAGTGATATCATCTTCATTTTACTTATTAAAAATTCAAGCTCAAAAAGTTAAGAGTCAAGCTCCCCGCTCTGGCTCTGGTGAATTCTCTCACCCTCCCGCGCTTCTGACTGTACCCAGTGCATGTATAAACAAAAACAAACAAACAAACAAATAAATAAATAAAACATGCCTCTATTAAAAAAAAAAAAAAGTTAAGAGTCAAGCCCAAATTGACAACATTAATAAATCAGACTTCAGAGTGGCCTCTTCAAACTTCTTGACCTAAGCTCTTTCAACATTAGAAGTATTGTTTTCCAAGGTGCACTATAAAGAATTCTAACCCCCTTGCATGGTCCTTATAATGATTTGAAAATATGCCCACAGATTCTTTGACATTACTTCCTACAAAAATTGAAGTCTACAAAGGCTGGAACCCAGTCACCTTCACTTGAGTGCAGGGTGGATTTGTAGATGTCATGGTGTATGACTTCTGAGTCTAGGTCATAAAAGACTTCATGACTTTCACTCTGGGAAAGCCAATTTTCATGTTATGAAGATATTCAAGCAGCCCTATGGAGGGGTCCACATGGTGGCCAACAGCCATATGATGAGCCTTGAAAATAGATTTTTCGGGCCGGGCCAAACCTTCATATGCTGTAGGAAGTCCCAGGCAACAATTTTGACAACCTGAAAAGAGACTCTGACTTAGACCCATACAGCTAAGACACTTCTGGATTCCTGATTCTCAGAATGGTGAAAGATAATAAATGTTGTTTGTTTCTTTAAACCCATAACTTTTAAGTAATTTTTTTTAATAACTAACATAATCCTCAGAGTATTCTATATTCCATTCAGTTTGGGAAGCTGTGTAGTCAACATCTACCTCCAATAGTCAGAGTATCTTTTAGTGTATAAAGGCTCTTGAAAAATCCTGCAGCGAAGAAAGCTGTTTTCACAATGTTTTTTGACAATGCTGTGTCACATTCCTTTTAATAAAATATCTTCCATACCCCACAGAACTGGGTTGAGAGCCTTCGAACTGCAGCAATATAGGGTTACTAGCAATTTCAGTTAGTTGTAAACTTCTAAGTAAGCATTTACCAAACATCAAAAATTATGGCACAAATTCCATATATGTTGGGGTCTCTATTGTACATTCTACAAAACAAGACTTGGTTTCTTTAAAAATGTCAATGTCATAAAGGACAAAAAGTTTGGGGAAACTGTTGTAGATTTAAAAAGATAAAAAAAGACATCAGTGCGATCCATGACTTTTCCATAGATTTTGGATTGAAAACAAAGAAAACAGTTATAAAGGACATTATTGAGACAACTTGAGAAATTTAAATTATGAGGCATATATTAGATAATAGTATTGTATTACTGTGAAATTGCCCAATTATGTATGAGGTTATGTAGGAAAATGTCCCTTTTTATGGCGATGCATGTTGAAATTTATAGAAGTGTCAAAATATGACTCTCAAGTAACTCAGAAAATGTCAATGTGGTATGCACAGTTGTATGGTTGTATTCGTGTGTGTGTGTGTGTGTGTGTGTGTGTGTGTGTGGTGAGGAAGGGCATAAGGCAACTGTGAGGAGAAAACATGCAGGCCTCTACCTGGAAGAACAACTAAACATTCAGGTTTAAGACCAGATATGAAGGCTTTGACTGCTGCCTTTCCATCTTTCTGCTCAAAGGCAGCTCTGAAAAACTAATGAAGGAAGTAAAATACCTGTCCTTGGCTCTTACCATGATGAATCATTCTCATTCCTCAAGTTATACCAAAAAATGTCTCTTCCTGACCATCCTAGCTGAAAAAGTTCTTCTCGGTTATTCTCTATGACAAAGCATTCTGTAAATTTCCTAACACTTTCTCAGTTTCAAATTTCCAAATTGTATGCCTCTTTATTGCTTATCTTGTCCTACTAGACTGTATGTTCCCTGTGGACATGCATGATGCCTCTTACATACCATTCTTTCCTGCCCCTTACCCAAAGTTGGGCCATTATAATGTGTACTTCTTATATATTTAGGCGTAAAATAATGTTCTTCTCACTCTTTTTTCTACAGTGTGGTAATTCCAGGTTTTTTCTCTCATTCAGTAGGTGCCAAGTGCCTTAATGCTACCTAGTGGAAACACACTCATACACACACACACACAGGTGTACACACACCAGCACCCCAAAGTATGTGGTGATTACTTGTCTCCACAACCAGATTTTCCCTAGAGGTTAGCTGAATGTCTAGCAGTAATATTAGTGTGCTAGTTGAACAGCATCCTCCAGAAATTTATATCTACCTAAACTTCAGAATGTAGTCTTATGTGGAAAAGGGTATTTGCAGATATAATTAGTTACATTAAAATGAGGTCATTCTTAATTAGGGTATGCTTTAATCCAATGACTGGTGTCCTTACAAGGAAAGAAAACAGAGACACACAGACACAAAGGAAAGAATGCCACGTGAAAACAAGGGTAGACTAGAATGTCCCATTTATAAGACAAGGAAACCAAGGATTCTGAAACCACCAGGAGTTAGGAAGAGGCAAGGAAAAAGGGGCTATAGGGATATTCTCCCCTAGAGCTTTCAGAGAGAGCATGGCCCTGCCCTGCCAACACCTTGATTTCAGACTTCTATCCTCCAGAACAGTAAGACAATACATTTCTGTTATTCTAAGCCACCTGGTCTGTGGTAATTTGTTGAGGCAGCCTAGGAAACAAAGACAGATGGTTTGTATAGATAGTCATAAAACTGGACAAATGTGTTCAGAGATACCCTCCCCAGGTAGGTCTCCACTCTAGGCCTATAAACTTCCACAAGAACTGGCCCTGTGAGTTCACTGTACAGAGACTGACCACAATGAAAAGAGTTTTGATTAAAAAATCCCTAGCCTAACAACTTGTTAAGTAGGAGTTGACAATTTATTTTTCATCCCTCTCAGAATATTTGCATTTTAATAGAATACTTAGTCATTCAATATTCATGTATCCATTTACTCATAAGGGTTTACTGAGCGCACACTATGTCAGGCATGACTACAGGTCAGCCAGAGAACTATTTTAGGACACAGAAGCAGCTTTCCCTGAATGCTTCAAATCAGACCCTAGAGATCTCCACATACTCATTCAATGAGCTCGAAGACCTTATTGAATATTCTACTTGGGGAATACATCAACACATATATCTTCTTTTGAGGAAGAATATGCTCTGTCTGGAAAAGTTGTTCTCTGTATGAACACAGTTTGGGTAGAGATAAACAATGAATGAAGAGGAAGAAAGGTCACCAATTATACAACCAGTCAAGCAGGGTTAGGTAAGTCAATCTCATTACACTTTCTCTCCTCAGTCTGCTCTTGCTCCTCTCTGGCCTGTTGTTCCCCATCTCCTTTTTTTTTTTTAATTAATTTATTTATTTATACAAGCACTGGGTACAGTCAGAAGCACAGGAGGGTGAGAGAATTCACCAGAGACAGAGCAGGGAGCAGAACAGGCAGACTGACCAAGTACACTGCTGAGGGGAGCAGCGGGCGGCAGGAGAGGTCTGCGTGCCATGTGGGACCCTCCTCCAGTGGCCGGGGAGCAGCCGGGGATCGAACTAGCGCTGCAGAGGCTGCGGGCAGCTTCACAACCCAGCGCTCAACCGCTGCGCCACCGGGGAGGCCTGCCCCATCTCCTTTAATGCCCATCTTCCTCTATCCATTCTGAAAGTGTTTATGTTCTTTACCACTTTTGTTCTGGAACCTCTTTTCTGACTTTACATGCTGTCTCCAGACTTCCGTATCTGGTTGTGTTGGTCTCAATTCCCGTGCAATGTATGCTGATGTCTCCCCAATCTTTTACTCTAAACCAGCATTTCCTTCAAAGTCACACACCATTACATTCAGCTACTTACTAGATTGCTCCCCTTGGATATTCCACAAATATCTCAAATTCAACATCTCTAAAACCCAACCAATTGCTTTCACACCAGAACTGCTTTTTTATCCAACACGTTGCTTAAGTAAGAGACCTCAATGTAATGAGTTCAATAATATTTTATAATGTCCTAAATTTAGATTTTTGAACTTCAAGGGCAACCTAAATTCTATTTCTCTCTGATTTTGTGAATACATTTGAGTTTTTTCTTTCATTGTTCATCATTTCTTCTTTCAGACACTAATCTTAATTTCTAAAGGCCATCTCTATTTTTTTTTTAAAGATTTATTCATTTATGCACACAAGAGCTGGGGCTCAGGCCAGAGATGCAGGGGGTGCGAGGATTCACCAGAGACAGAGTAAGGAACAGAACAGGCAGACTGAATGAAATACTCTGCTGAGGGGAGCAGCGGGTGAGGCAGGAGAGGTCTGCTGTGCCATGTGGATTGCTCCCTGGCTGGCTGGGGATGGAACTCATGCTGCAGAGGCTGCAGATTGCTTCATAGTGTGGTGCTTAATCTCTTGTGCCACCAGGGAGGTCCAACACCTCTTTTTTTTTTTAAAAGATTGATTTATTTATTTATACAAGCACTGGGTACAGTCAGAAGCACAGGAGGGTGAGAGAATTCACCAGAGCCAGAGCAAAACAGGCAGAAGGACTGAAGTACACTGCTGAGGGGAGCAGTAGGCCGCAGGAGAGGTCTGTGTGCCATGTGGGACCCTTGCCAGCGGCCGGGGATAGAACCTGTGCTGCAGAGGCTATGGGTAGCTTCGCAGCCCAGCGCTAAACCGCTGTGCCCCCAGGGGAGGCCCAACCACCTCTATTTTTTAAGGGCCTTAATAATCACTGTGGTCTTCTCTAATTCTTTTACAAAAGATGAAGAACAACCTAAATTTTTAACAATAGAATCTGGTTACCTAAGTTATGACCCATTAATATGATAAGTATTAAAAATCATGTTCTAGATGAATATTTAATACTTTAAGAATTTCTTATGATTTCATATTATAAAAATGCAAGTTTTAACACTGTACAAAGTACAAATATGATTTTTATTCCAAAAAAAATGTAACAATAGCAAGGGAAATATTATAGGCTAAACAACATTTACCTTTGCTTTTTCTTGAAACCCACTAAAATGACAATTCCATGAAGGAATTAAGAAAAGACAAGAGAGTAGCCACAGGCTGCAACCTAAGAAACAGGAAGAGAAAATAATATGAGAATGAGTCTCCTGCATGAAGAAGCAGTGGCAAGGAAAGGGAATCAAAGCCCAGGATTGGGAAACGCCATTTCATTTTACTAAATAAAAACCAGGAGAAGCCTTTGATACATTTTAAGTTGGGGAGTGGCATGATTTATGTTTTTATCTCTTATAGTAACAAGAAAACCTACTGAGCATGGCATGAAAGGCAGCAGCAGCTAGTAGAGAAGGCATTTCTGTTGTCCAAGTGAGAGATGGTACAGTTTGCACTGGGGGTAGGAGCAACTGAGATGGAGGAACTGAAGCTATGTTTTGGTAGTATATATTGAAATAGGTGGTGCTATATTTAGTTCTATTTTGGAGGTATGTCTTATTTGGTCAATAAGACTTGGACATGGATGTTGATGCAGGACAAATCAAGGATGTCTTTAGCTTAAGCAACATAGTTGAGGTTGTGCCATTTACTGGGATAACATTTGTATGTATATTCAGAATCTACTATGATTGACTGGGCATAAATGAGATGTCCCCCAGTGAGGGCAAAGGATAATTATACCACTCACTCTTATGTTTTGATGTACAGACTACAAATTACCTGCAAAAAACCTTCTATTTCAACTATTTCAAAGGAGATTCTTATATATGCAAATAACTAAGAATCCACAGTTTTAAGAGGAGAATGTAACAGTAATTTTTTAAAGTGTTTTTTTTTAAGATTTATTTATTTATACAAGAACTGGGGTACAGGTCAGTGGGAGGGTGAGAGAATTCACCAGAGACAGCAGGGAGCAGAAAAGGCAGACAGACCAAAGACACTGCTGAGGGGAGCAGCGGGCGAGGCAGGAGAGGTCTGCCACGCCATGTGGGTCTCTCCCTGGCCGACTGGGAATCAAACCCCGGCTGAGCAGGACTCAAACCCGTGCAGCAGAGACTGCGGACAACCTCACAGCGCAGCACTCTACCTGCTATGCCACTGGAGAGGCCCCTAAAATGTTTTTTCTTTAAAGATTTATTTATTTATGCATACAAGAATTGGGGCACAGGCCACAGGTGGGGTGAGAGGATTCACCAGAGACAGAGTGGGAAACAGAACAGGCAGACTGACTGAAATACACTGCTGAGGGGAGCAGCAAGCGAGGCAGGAGAGATCTGCTGCACCATGTGGGTAGCTCCATGGCTGGCTGGGGATCAAACTCTGGCTGCAGAGGCTGAAGATAGCATCACAGTGCTGTGCTTAACCCCTTGCGCCACCAGGGAGGCCCTAAAGTGTTTTTAACACAAATTGCCTCATTACTTCTTTTTTTTTTTTTTTCCTTTAAAGATTTATTTATTTATTTATTTATATAAGCACTGGGTACAGTCAGAAGCACGGGAGGGTGAGAGAATTCACCAGAGCCAGAGCGGGGATCAGAACAGGCAGACTGACGAAGTACACTGCTGAGGGGAGCAGTGGGCAGCAGGAGAGGTCTGCGCGCCATATGGGACCCTCACCCGGAGGCCGGGGATAGAACCGGCACTGCAGAGGCTGCGGGCAGCTTCGCAACCCAGCACTCAACCACTGTGCCACTGGGGAGGCCCTGCCTCATTACTTCTTAAAGAGAACTTGTTCTAAGAAGGTGATGGATCAATTTACAGAAGAGGCTCAGACCTTTTGCTACAAAGGGCCCAACTCACTGGCCTCTCTTCTTGAGCAACGTTGAGGAAAGGAAGGTCGAGTCAAAGGTGGTATCCCAAGCTATGTTTGTGGAGTGTAACTAAGTGTGTAACTAAGGCTAACGATGATGACCTGGGGGCACATAGAAGCTCTTGCTATGATTAACAATGTCAGAATATCTGAGTGCAAACTAAGGGAGATAAAATATCAAAGCCCACTGTGAGGCTGACAGGTATCCAGACCGGCAAGGGTCCCATACAGAGTAGACAGACACCTGCCTAACTCTGACACAGTTTTCACAGTGACAGTAGACATTAGGCAGAAGCAATGGCTGTCCTGATCTGATCAATCATTCCACATCTCTTTATATCCAGCACTGATAGTATATCCTATTCTTGGGGAAATGGCCAGAAAAAAGGAAAAGAAAGTTAGCAAAGTGGGTAGAGAAGGGGCCTCCCCGGTGGCGCAGCGGTTGAGCGCTGGGTTGCGAAGCTGACCGCAGCCTCTGCGGCGCCGGTTCGATCCCCGGCTGCTCCCCAGCCACCGGAGGAGGGTCCCACATGGCGCTCAGACCTCTCCTGCCGCCCGCTGCTCCCCTCAGCAGTGTACTTCGGTCCTTCTGCCTGTTCTGCTCCCCGCTCTGGCTCTGGTGGATTCTCTCACCCTCCCGCGCTTCTGACTGTGCCCAGTGCTGGTATAAATAAATAAAGAAATAAATCTTTAAAAAAAAAAAAAAAGTGGGTAGAGAAGGCTTCAAAGGGTTAGATTCACTCTCAATGACAACAGCTCTCGAGTCAAACCCCTGTCAAATTCTTCTAACTTGACATCTACCACAGAGTAGCCTTTCTTCATTTGGGTAGCTGCATCTCCAAGTCAGAATTTCTGATTGATTCTCTGTAAAATCCTAATAATATCAGTATTCATTTCCACCCAATAGAGGACTTTGGTTTCTAGGATCTTAGTTGTATCTTAGTGACAAGTTTTTAATTCACTTTTAAAATGTTAATAACCATTTATATTATTAGCAAAATTTCTTTCTTAAAAAGTTTCCAAATGTCTAACCTTTTTCATAAGAAAAATGGGCCTTTTTTTTTTTTCAGGAGAGAAGAAAAATTTACTTTGCCATAATACATGGCATGAGTCATGAAAAAGGCCTGAATAATTTGTAGACACATTGCTATTGAGTCATCATGAATGATACAAGACCACTTGAATAATGATGAAGTTAAAATCTTCACAATTGGTAAGAAATAAAAATACTACTACCTTTTATATTTTAAAAGCTCAATTTCAGTTTTACCCTAGAAGAGATATTAAGGCGAGATAGCAACAATTCTCATTCAGGAATGAGAGAGCTTATTTCCTAAGAAGTCAAGCAAGATTTTCAGCAAAGAGAGAAAAAAATCAGAGGTATAACATGAAGTTTAGCACAAGTGTTATCTCTCCTTGTCCAAAAACTCCTTTCCTTTACAACAGTACATAAATATTATATTAAAAAACAAACTAGTACTATTATGACTAAAATACGTCAGGATCCTGTGATGCTAAAGTTTTTAGGCAATATGACTATTAGAATTTGATGGGTACATTGGAATAGGAATACTAGTGATTTATTACATCATTTAATGCCCATCTGCGCAGCTGGGCAAAGACATGGCTGATGAAAATATCAGCTGTCTAGCTGTTTTCCCTGCTCACCAAAGGTCATGTGGATGGCCATTCCTACTCCAACCACCTCATCTCTGTCAGAGGACTTTTCATTTCCATATCTCCTAAAATATCAAGGGCAGAAATACCAGCCCTTAATCCTGAAGAACATCCCAGCTATTTTATAGACTAGTTGCAACTTAATGAACCTTGACATTGATTAAAGAAGTCATTCTCTCAAACTTTGTGTCATTTTGCTTCACCTCCCAGCTAGTTAGCCTAAGACACAGAGGAGCTATTGTCTGCCTAGTCTCCTAGGCTGAACTTCAGGCTCTATCTATTCACTTTCAACCCTTAAAAGAAGAAATCAATTACACAATATCAAAACCAGGCTATACAACATTACCTTCCCATGTTTCAGGCACTGCTTAGTCACTATATACATTCTCCATGGCTCTGGGAGCACAGAGTCACCACAGTTTGGTCAAGTGAAGCAGTAAACTTAGCAATAATTTCCAGTGGGTCGTGCTTTAACAGGATTCATTTGAAATCATAGAGACCTTAGCAATCCTACTTACTATTCTGTCCACTGAGATAGTTACTAAGTGGCAGGTTATGCTAGGTCTACTCAGTACACTAAGTCCTCATTTAATGTTCTCAATAGAGTCTTGGAATTAAGCAAGATGACATATAATGAAACCAGTTTTACCATAGGCTAATATAAATAAACAAGAATTGTGTTCTTATAACATATTCCTGGTCACAAAAACATTACCAAAATTCTAAATGAAGACCCAAAACACTTCTGATATAAAGCAATAAATTATATTCATTTGTTCCTTTTCCAATCCTACATTTCAGCTCAGGGTCACAGGTGGCTGAAGTCAGAGTCGGCTCAGGGCACAAGGCTGGAAAAACCCTTAGTCAAGTCACAGATCCTTCCCAGAGCACTCGCACACCCTCACCCTCACTCATTCAGGGACAGTTTAGACAGGCAATGAAACTAAAGTGCACATCCTTGGGTGTGGGAGGAACAGAGAAAACCCACGTAGAACTGGAGAGAAGATGCAAACTCCACAGAAACAGTGGCCCATCAGATATCAACTTGGTTCCTCATCAACATTATATTGAGACCTTTGAACAAAATTTATTTGAGGACCTACTGTATACAGGCATGTACAAGAAAGAAAGGTGAGGGACAGAGGGGTTGTTGACTGGTAGATGGACTGGAAAAAAGAACTGTGAATATGTAAGGTGTTTATTTACTATGTTATAGACTGATGGGTATTCAAACTTCTTGCTGTGTTTATTGCCTTTAACGTTAATTTGGACACAAAGGGGCCTCCCTGGTGGCACAGAGGGTTAAGCACAGCACTATGAGGCTATCCTCAACCTCTGCAACACAGGTTCAAGTCCCAGCTGGTCAGGGAGCTACCCACACGGTGCGGCAGCCGTCTCCTGTCTTGCCTGCTGCTCCCCTCAACAGTGTATTTCAGTCAATCCGCCTGTTCTGCTCCCCACTCTGTCTCTGGTGAATCCTCTCACCCCCCACACTCTGGCCTATAACCAGGTACTGTATGCATAAATAAATAAATCTTTAAAAAGAAACATTAATTTGGACACACAGTGGACAATGGAGGAGCTATGATCAGGCAGGCATTAATTTCACAGCTATTGGATTCGGAGCCAATAGCAGCAATTTTGACCCAAGTACAAAGACAACAGTATTCTCAAATCAATAGAGTGGGAGAAGAAAAAGAAATAGGGGACACATCTCAAAGGCACTATTAGGTACCCTGTTCTTGATCTTTGTCCTCCTACTCCATCATCTCAGTGGACTGCCAGGAGGACTGATCCAGGGCCAAGGCCAATCTGCCACTCTGACTTAAAATTCAGGAGGCCTATAGAGAGTAGCTTAAAATTTTGCACAACCTTTAAAAAAGCATTCTTTTTAAAAGATAGGTGCCCTTTCAACGTCCATGCCTTGGGAGAATGCCTGGTTACCCCGCTCGTTTTGAGTTGTGACCTTTTTTTTGGTGTGCTGAACAGATAATAAGAAATCTACTCTCGATAAATTTTTTAAGTGAACATTAAAGTATCATTAGCTATAATCAAAAGCTGTACAGTAGGGCCTCCCCAGTGGCGTAGCGGTTGAGCGCTGGGTTGTGAAGCTGCCCACAGCTTCTGCAGCACCGGTTCAATCCCCGGCTGCTCTCCGGCCTCCACAGGAGGGTCCCGCATGGCGCACAGACCTCTCCTGCCGCCCGCTGCTCCCCTCAGCAGTGTATTTCGTCAGTCTGCCTGGTCTGCTCCCCGCTCTGGCTCTGGTGAATTCTCTCACCCTCTCGCACTTTTGACTGTACCCAGTGCTTGTATAAATAAATAAATAAAATCTTAAAAAAGGGGGCCTACCTGGTGGCGCAGTGGTTGAGTGCTGGGTTGCGAAGCTGCCCGCAGCCTCTGCTGCGCCGGTTCGATCCCCGGCTGCTCCCCGGCCACCAGAGGAGGGTCCCACATGGTGCGCAGGCCTCTCCTGCTGCCCGCTGCTCCCCTCAGCAGTGTACTTCAGTCCTTCTGCCTGCTCTGCTCCCCGCTCTGGCTCTGGTGAATTCTCTCACCCTCCCGCGCTTCTGACTGTACCCAGTGCTTGTATAAATAAATAAAAATAAATCTAAAAAAATAAAAAGCTGTACAGTAGACCTCTAGAACTTATTCATCTTGCACAACTAAAAGTTATTACCCATTGAACAGCAACTCCTGATTTCCCCCTCCCTCCTGTCCCTGGCAACCATAAAAACTCTATGAACTTGACTATTTGAATTATCTCCTATAAGTAGAATCACAAAATATTTGTTCTTCTGTAGCTATGTTGTTTCACTTAGCATAATGGCTCCGTTCATCCATGTTATCACAGATGGCAGGTGATTTCTGACCTTTTACAATAAAACTGTGACTGCTTTGAGAACAGCCCCAAAATGCTACACATATTGTAAGCATATGCGTAAAGCACTTCCTCAACATTGAATTATCTCCTAGTAATCATGGAAATTGCTTAAGATTAAAGTTCGTTTATGTAACTCATTCAGAACGCACATACACCTGCAATGGGGAGATTGTAATAAGATAGAGCAACAGAAGACAACTAGATTTTTATTGGATCATATTATTGAGTTTCTCTGTCTTATTTTGGGGGAGAGGGGAAATGATACAATTCTAGAGCCTTCTCTCCAAATTTCTCCCTGATCTACCAAAATAATAATGAATAGTATTTGAATGGTGCTTTACAATTTGAGAAGGAATTTAACATTTATTTTCTCATTTTTAAGTAATAAGGTGGCTAATATCCCCTTTCACAGATCATGAGATAAAAGCTCAGGAAAGTAATCATTTATGCAAGGTCACCCTCCAAATTCCAGTTTCTCAACTAGATCCTGAAACCTTTAATTTTTGTTTTGTTTTTCATTTTAAATTCAGGTATGTCTGTTGCTTGAAAAGTAAACTCATGTGGACAATAATGAGTCATAAACTTTATAAGTAATATGAGTAAAATTAATTAAGTTCATAATTGTTTATCCATTCTTGGCCACAGAGTCTTATGCATAGAAATGTCAGTCAAAGCAAAATTATTTGGATGCCAGTGAAACATGATAGTCCTGGCTATCTTTTTGCTTGCAGTGTGCTAAAATTTACATGTGACTGACAGGTAAGTATGTCAATAATGTAATAACATAGATATTATGGGCTGAGATTATGTCCCTCCAAAATTCATATGTTGAAGTCCACAGGATATGACTGCATCTGGAGACATGGGTGATAATTAATTAACTTAAATGAAGTTATTAGAGTGGACCCTAGTCCAATAATCTGGCATTCTTACAGAAGAATTTTGGACACTAACATACACAAAGGGAAGATCATGTGAAGATACAAGGAGAAGACGGACATCTACAAGCCACAGAGAGAGGCCACAGAAGAAAGCAGCCCTGTTGATACCTTGATCTTGGACTTCTAGCCTCCAGAATTGTAAGTTCCTGTTGTTCAAGCCACCCAATCTGTACTATTTTGTTATGGCACCAGCAAACTATATAATAGCTAAGACTTGGTTACTTTTACAGATAAATAACATAACTGATGGGCCTCCCAGGTGGCGCAGGCAGTTGAATGCCGCACTGTGAAGCTGTCCGCAGCCTCCGCAATGCAGGTTCAATCCCGGCCAGCAGGCAAGAATCCCACATGGTGCAGCAGACCTCTCCTGTCTCGCCTGCTGCTCCCCTCAGCAGTGTATTTCATCAGTCTGCCTGTTCTGTTCCCCGCTCTGTCTTTGATGAATCTTCTCACCCTCCTGTGCATCTGGCCTGTACCCCAGTTCTTGTATAAAAAATAAATCTTTTTTTAAAAAAATAACATAATTGACATAATATATTGGTATTAAAATGCTATTGCTCTCAATTTTTTTTTTAAAAATGAGTATGTGCGTTAATCATGGGTATATGTTTATTGTGTTTTGATGCAGGCAATCATATGACACATCAATAATCACATTCAAGTTAAAATGACACAAACAGTAATATTGTTACACACTGGATGGGCATTGAGAATTTCAGATACATTCTACATGAGATGTAAGAGAAGTTTACAGGAAGTAGTATAATTTATGTTGAATATTAAGGCTAAATAAGGTTTGGATGCAAGTAGCTAAGGAGCAGAATAAGAAGAAGGTTATGATAGTGAAAATCATAGAGGACACCAAACAGGTCTATTGGACTGGAGCAGAACAACTGAGTAAACTAAGTCAATTTGGTTTCTGAGAAGACAGAACTGAAATACTGAGATGAGGGATAATCTCATGATGAAGGAAGGATGTGAGGATAAGTTCAGCATATCTATAAGTCTACTACCCCCCATCTACAAGAATCACCTACAGGTGACTTCACACTCTATCCTATGGCTATCTGATACCTTTATTATTTTCCAGAAATACTCAGGGACAGTTGTTCCTGTTATAACAGTGGTTCCCAGAATCACACGGGTGATTTTATCCATGGTGCCTCCTAAACACAGTCAAACAGAACCTCTTTGGCAGTGTTCTCAACCTTGAATACACATTATAATTACCTGAAGAGCTTTAAAAAATTCTTACACTCAGGTTGTATTCCAGATCATTTAAATCAGACACTGGTCTTAGGATATGGGCATCAGTATGTTGCTTAAGCTCCCCAGCTTAATGTAAAGTCAAGTTGGAGATCCACTGCTGTAGGCAGGGCCTGGGGTGTTTACGCATTCTGTAGGTTTCCCACGAGATTCCTGAGTCAACCCAGGAAATGCATCAGATCCTCAGCACTGAAGCATCATCTATCTTCTATTGCTCACTTAGCTTTCTCTAATCCCCTAAAGAGGGGGGGGGACCTCTTTTTCTTCCTCTCTTTCCTATCAAGAATTTTATCTTCAGGGCCCCCCTGGTGGCACAAGGGGTTAAGCATTGCACTATGAAGCAATCCACAGCCTCTGCAGGACAAGCTCGATCCCTAAGTAGCCAGGAACAAACCCACATGGCAAGGCAGACCTCTCCTGTCTCGCCCGCTGTTCCTCTCAGCAGTGTATTTCAGTCAGTCTGGCTGTTCTGTTCCCCACTCTGTCTCTAGTGGATACTCTCACCGCCCCCACATCTCTGGCCTGTACCCCAGTTCTTGTATGCATAAATAATTTTTTTTAAAAAATTATCTTCATTTACATAAACTTACTTCCTAATTTAGAAAGATAAAAGGGGGGCATTGTGTATAGACTATCTAACAAAAGGAGAGTCCTGCATTCAAGCTGACATTAAAGTCAGCTTGGAAGCACTGAGTTAGAAGATAAGTTATTGAAAAATAAGATATAGACCAGATTTCAGAGGGACCAATTTTTCAGTTACAAAACCAATGGTCTTGAAAAAACTCAGCAGGCCATTGACAAAATGAATATTGGAGTTTACAAAAATTACAAAGAAGAGAACAAAGAAATGGAAAGAGTGTAAAGAAAGAACAATTGAACAGACTGGTAGATGGCACATGTGAGAAAGTTGATGAGCAAAGATGTGATTGCAAGGTCTGAATAATAGAAAGAAATTATAAAATATGGAAATGAAGAGAAAGGGCTGCATTTTCTTGGGGAAAAGTGGAGAAGGCAACAGAACTGAATTGGGTTTTAGACCTGTCTGAGGTTATGTGGACTAAGAAATTAAGGCCCGTCTAAAGACAAATTTGGAATCTTCTGCTGTCAAGAAATTTCTGTTACAGCCAACAGTGAATATTGGAAGAGAGGTAAGAACCAAAGAAAAAAACTTGGAAAATAACATGGGGAAAGTGAAGACAATGAAGCCAACAAGGAGGCCTCTATTAGAAAGGAAGGAAGAAGAGGGCCTCCCTGGTGGACGCAGCAGGATGAGCACAGCACTGTGAAGTCCGCAGTCTCTGCAGTGCAGGTTAGATACCCGGCCAGCCAGGGAGATTCCCACATGGCGCGGCAGAACTCTCCTGTCTCACACGCTGCTCCCCCCAGCAGTGTATTTCAGTTGTCTACCTGTTCTGCTCCCCACTGTCTCTGGTGAATCCTCTCACCCTCCCACGCCTCTGGCCTGTACCCCAGCTCTTGTATAAAAAATAAATAAAGATAAATAAATAAATCTTAAAAAAAAAAAGGGGAAGGAAGAAGAATGGGGGAAGGAGAAAGTGATCAAGAAGGAGGCTGAGGTAAGAGATGATAACTGCTCATCTCCTGGCAGTGCCTAGGGCTCATGCTGGCTTTCCATTGCCCACAGGATAATGTTAGCTTGATGAAGCCCACACTGAACTACATACTGTCTTCCATGAAAATATGCTTTTAGGTTTCTTTATATTTATACATATTTCTTTGTCACACAAAATCCTACCCATTCCTTGAGACCCAGCTCCTTAATACCTTGGACATACCTAGTCCTTAGGCAAATGTTGTATAATTAGTGCTTCCTCGATGTTACACTTTCAGTTTGTACATACCTCAGTGATGACACTTACCATATGCATCATAATTATTTCTTTATGCCCATCTGTTTCAGTTATCTATTGCTATGCAATAAAACACTCCGAAACATAATATTTTAAACAATATTTAATTTATATCTCTCAAGTTCTGTGGGCTGACTGGGATCAACTGTGTAGTTGTTCTGTTCTATGAGATGTCAGTTGGGGCTGTGTCAATTGCAGGACTCAACTAAGCTGGTGTTTCCAGGATGGTTCATTCACTTGGAAGCCTAGTTTCAAGATGAGGTGCTAGGAACACTAGACGTCTTTCTCTCTAGAAGTTCTTTCCACATAGTTCTCCAACAAGTTAACCCCACTTCTTACACAGCAGCTCAGGGTTCCAGAGAAGGACATTCCAAAAGGAAAGAATCACAAGCAGCAGGTCCTCTTAAATGACAGTCCCACCATATGCCACTTCCATTGTATTATCATAAGTCACAGACGAGGCTTCACTCAAAGGCATGAATACCACCATATATGATGCCATAGGGACCATCTTTGGGGCTGTCTCCTTTATTAGTCTGCTATGACACTTAACACATATGACACTTAACACATAATGGATATGACACTTAACACATAATGGATATATGATGGTTGAGCAACAGAGTAGAGGTTTAACTGAAGGCTTGGAAAATAGACCACGTTAAAAAAAGTTGGGGGCAAAAGTAAAGTGCCTCATGATTAAACTTCTGAGTTTTATCAAAATGAGGCCACACAAGCTGCCATCAGTTTTGTATCTGAGTTAGAAGTGTTAGTGTGCAACTGAGGGGTACCAGGGACGCCCATCTTGCAGGCTATAAAACAGGGTCCGGACACCACTACACACAGACAGAGGAAGCATACTCTTAGTGTGAGAGAACATCAATAGAATTAATATCCACAGGAAGAAAGAATAGAAAAAAAGGATATTAGTGTCCCAATAAAACACCCCAAATTGGGCCTCCCCATTGGCGCAGCAGTTGAGTGCTGGGCTGCGGAGCTGCCTGCAGCCTCCTCAGTGCCGGTTCAATCCCCGCCACTGGGCAAGGGTCCCACATGGCTCAGCAGACCTCTCCTGTCTCTCCCGCTGCTCCCCTCAGCAGTGTACTTCGTTGGTCTGCCTATTCTGCTCCCCGCTCTGGCTCTGGTGAATTCTCTCACCTTCCCGTGCTTCTGACTGTACCCAGTACTTGTATAAATAAATAAAATCTTTAAAAAAAAAAAAACCCAAATTACCCATCCCCTCATGGATAAATGTTAAATTTAAGGCACCTTAGGAATCATAGGAAACAAGTTCTGAAGCAGGTCTCAGAAAGCTGAGACAAAAGCAAATACTATATCAAGATAACCGCTGCCATTGTCAGCCCTCCTACCTGCCTCTCACCCACATTCTCTTTCAAGTGTTTCCGTATCTCTCCTTCCACGTCTCCTGCTCAGCTGTCCCAGTGTACAAGTCAGGCCACAGCAATAAGAGCTTATTTCTTCTCCGTTTTCCTTCTCCCTGAGCCCACCTGCCTTCCATGCTACATAGCCTCACCAGGTCGCACAGCTCAAAACCCCAGTTCCCAGTAACTAGTACAAGGAGGCTGCAAGTCAGTGAGGGCAGGGAGCATAATAACTCCCCCTTTTATGGAGATGCCTCCATAACAAGTGTACATTTGTTAAGTGTAAACATTTAAAATAGATCTTAATTTGTGCACTCCTATTCAGCATTTCTGCATTTTCCCTATGGCAGTAGCCTCAACCTCTCCTGATAGCTGAGAGTCCCCAGGAATAACCATTGCGAAGTATATGTGTCAGGCAGTAACTGTTAAATTGTGTTGCTAAGGGATGCCCTAAGAGTTAGGTGGAACTCCTTCAGGGACCAATTTAGAAGGAATGGGAGAGAATGTTCTGCATTGAACCTATAGGCCTGTGGACCCACAACCCAATCCCTGCCACAACCAGGGATGCTTGCATTGGTGTCATACATTGCCACAACTTAAAGTTTTATTTAGAAAAATTCACAGTCAGAGTTTTGGGTTTTCCCCCTACTAAATATACTGTGAAATTTACATTCAAAGGAAAAAAAAAAAGGAGATGATTAACAAGATTAACCATGAAGATTTAGTCAAAGCCGGACAGCCAAAATTGGCTGCAGGCCACATCGGCAAGGTCCTACTGGCAGGGCAACTGAAAGCAGAGATCAAGGTGACTGGGAGTCTGAAGAGAGAGTGTGGAGGAGGGAAAGTGGGTACTTGAAGAGTGGAGTTCAGATTTTTATCCATCTTTGTCACTAACTGGCAATAGCTTGTGTAAAACACAACCTCTTTGGGCCTCAATTCCCTTATTTGCAAAATAAGGTCACTGGTCTAAATGACTTCCCAAGTCTGGGGTTCCTGCTTTAAGACTCTAATTCCAGGGAGTTAATGAAGCAGTGTGGGTGACTGACAATGATTTCCAGGCTATATATATTACCCAGTAGGACCAGAGAAAGCTCATTATTTGCAGGATATGGAGACTAGAAGGGAGAGGTGAAAGGTTTATGAGTTTGATAGTAAAATATAGAGTACTTAGCTCAAATAATAGCTAATACCAACTATGCTTTAAATACTGATATTGCAACAAGTATTCTACCAGTAATACAGCATTTCCTTCTCACGGTACCCCCATCAGGAAGGTACAATTGCTATCCCCATTTTAAAGCAGAGAAAATTAAACTTTAAAAGGCATCATTTGTCTAGAGTCACACAACTAATAAGGTATAGAGAGAGCAGGGATTCAAATCTAGACATTTAAGTGCATATCTTTATTTTTTCTCTCCAGGTAGGGTCAATCTGTGTGACATTATATAGTCCTAAAGAACTGAAATTATCATCAGTTTAACTCATTTTGTGTGACCATAGCACATGCTTTCAAGCAGCACATATCTAGAGAGCGTCCTTTTATTATGATGATACTGGTTGTAAGACAAAGTTAGTACTGTTAAAGAGGATTTATCTTTGAAACGCAAGTTAACAAGCCAAATCTATTATTTTAATATCCGTTCTACCACACTGTTCTTATATAATTTTGCTGGAAGTTCTACTGTTAAAAAGAAATTTTCAAAGAAGAGAAGCATTTTTAGAGAAGCTCAAAAACTGAATTCTATGCTATCAATTAAGTAGATGTGTAGGAGGCAGAGATGTCCAAAATATTTCACATTTTCTCTCTTTATGGCAACTTGTGAAATAGGTATCAAAAATATAATAACACCTTATATTTGTAAAACACTTAATAGAATACAGAGCACCTTCCTTCACAGATATTCCTTCAGTTAATTTTCACAGTGCTGTGAACATCAGTGTGCCCATTTTAGAGATCTCAAAACTGAGGTTTAAAAAAGTTGAATTTTTTTGCCCAACAGAATCGAATTTTCTAAGTAGAACCTAATTGTAATTATTAGACTCCAAGTCCAGTGCACATTCCAATACACAACTATCTACTTTATATTTAAAAGTGTGTTTTATATCGTAGTAAAACATATTAGGTGTTACCTACTAAATAGGGTAGCGTTAGCTAGTTTCGCCCCCTGGAGGAGGAAATTATCTTATCCAAAGATTTGGTTGTAGAGGTAACAACTTGTAATTATATTAATATTAGATAGATATTGATTAAAATATGTGGCCAAAATTTTAAAAGAGGCAAGTAAAAAATAAGTCCCCAAATAAGTTTTGTTTTGCTTAATTTAGAACTGTGAGAACAATTACATGCATTTATTGTTGTATATAAGATTCACTCATTTATTGATATTTTAATGCTTTGAGGACTGTAAGCTTACTCATTATAAATCAAACAAGACCATCAAAACTTTATGTTTGAACTGCTGGCAGTTGTGATATTTAAAGAAATTAATTTTCTTGATCTCAGGGAGAAAGCATATATACAGCATGTTTGCTAAACCATTTAGTTCTGGGATTTCCTCTAGTTCTACTGCTAACTACCTGTGTGACCTTGAGAAAATGCATTCACCTCTGATTCTAAGTTTCCTCAACTGTAAATGGGGTTTAATATATCATTCCTATATTATTGAAATGGCTTGCAAATTAAATACAAAAGTATAAACAGAGCATATATAGCGAAGTATCTGGCACTCAGAAAATATCAGTTTTCTTCCTTCAGAGATTTGCAAGTGTTGATATATTAGGTTTCATGTGTCAGGTAAGAAACAAACAAAAATCCTTTCATCTCTACTTATATCTGACATTAAAGAGAGGGCTATTTTGTATTTCTCCTGTACCTTGCTCACTGCCAGGAACTTGGTAGGTGCCCAATAAGTGTTAGTTGAATTAAACTGAAATCAAATTAGCCCCAGTCCCTGGGTCTCAAGTGTTTTAATGAGAGGCCACCAAGCTAGAATCACATCAGTCAGTTTTGGGCATATAATACAAAAGGACGAGTCCTTGCACCATCTCTGATCATCTCTAGGCCCTGCTTTTGTGTCATGGTTCATTCCAGCTGAACTAAAATTTCCCCAAACATGACTGGAGCGATGGGCCAAATCTAACAAGATTAAGTTTAATAGGGATAAATGTAAGGACTTATACTTCAGTCCTAAAAGAAGCCTGCACAAGTATTAGATGAGGAATATGGGGATTAATAGTAACATGTGTGAAAAAAGACTTAGGGGTTTTAGTTGATATTAAGCTCAATTAGCCAACAGTGTGCTTTTGCTAAGAGGAAAGCTGATGTGAACTGAGCTTGCATTCACTCCTGCCCACGTCTGATAGTTACCTTACAGCAGCACAAGTTCCTTAGCTTTAGCAGAATCCCCAGAAAGGCTCATTAACACACAGCTTAATGTCAGTTTCTCATCCAGACATCTAGGTGGGGCTTGGGAATTTGCATTTCTAACTAGTTCCCAGGTTAGTGCTAATTTTGCTGGTCCTGCATCAAACTTTGAGAATCACTGTCTTCCTCTCTTCTGCCTGGTCAGGTAACTCTGGGACTATTAGTAAGAAGGATAGAGAAGAGACTGGAATATAGAGGAACAAGGAAAGGAAGAGAATGAGTAGTTGTTTGGTGCTATAGTAATATTAATAAAATGAATAAAATGGCCAACATTTATTGAGTGTTTATTGTTTGCTAGGAGCTCTACCAAACCTAAGAATTATTAACAGTAATAATAACATAGCAGTAATAATAACCACCCCTCAAACAGATGTACTATGTGTCAAGTTTTGTTCTAGATATTTATCTATTTAACCTTTACTATTGTAAATCCTACAAGGTACATTTACTATGCTCATTTTTCAGATGGGGAAATTGTGACTGCGAAGAAAACCACAAAGGCCACATTTCCACAGCTCACAAGAAACATGACTGAGACTTGGATCTAGATGTGCTGACAACAAACTCGTTTCACCATGAACCCTTCCTGGACTCATGGATGAGGTCAAGATTGAGTTTAGTCTAAAAAAAGAGAAGAATAGAGAAAGATAAAACATTTGATGGTGAAGGAATGAATGGTATAGCCAAACAATAGAATACTATTCAATGATTAAAATGAGATGAACTATTGAAAACAATATACAGCACAAATGACTCAGGATAGTTACTATGAGTAAAAAGAAACAGACACACACACACACACAAAAAAAAAAAAAGATTTGAAAATGCTAACAAATCTATAGTGGTAGAAAGCAGACCAATGGTTGCCTAGCACTGGTGGGAAGGGTACCTGGAGAAGACATAGGAGGGAATTATAACAGGCACAAGGAAACTCTTTGGGACATGGATATGCTTACTATCTTATAGAGGTGATTCTTTTAATATGATAAAATGTATCAAACTGTACACTTTAAATCTCCAATTTCTTCTATGCTGATTATAGTGCAATAAAGCTATAAAAAAACACATTTGGAAGGAAAAGATAAACAGCTGGAACTACATCAAACTAAAAAGCTTCTGTACAACTAGAGACAATAATCAAAAAGAAATAACCCACAAACTGGGAGAAAATATTTGTACTCCATACAACCTAAAAGGCACTGATATCAAAGATCTACAAAGAGCTTACACAACTCAACAAAAACAAAGCGAACAACCCAGTTAAAAAATGGACAGAAGAACTAAAAAGACACTTCTCCAAGCAGGAAATGCAGATGGCTAACAGGTATATGAAAAAAAAATGTTCAATATTACTTACAATCAGGGAAATGCAAATCAAAAGCACAATGAGATACCACCTCACACCGGTGAGAATGGCCCATACAAAAATACTGGCAAAAACAAATGCTGGCAAGGATGTGGAGAAAAAGGAACCCTGTAATTTTACACTGCTGGTAGGAATGCAAACTGGTCCAACCAATATGGAAAGCCATAGGGAGGAATCTCAAATTACCAAAAATGGATCTACCACATGAATCAGTGATTCTGCTCTTAGTAATCTACCCAAATGACACAAAAACATTAATTTGAAAGGAAACCTGCACTCTGATGTTTATTGCAGCACTATTTACAATAGCTAAGATATGGAAACAACCTAAATGTCCACAAACAGATGACTAGATCGAGATGTGGTATATATACACAATGGAATACTATTCAGCTTCAAAAAAGATAAACTCATACCATTTGCAGTAACATGGATGGAGCTACAAGGGATTATGCTCAGTGAAATAAGTCAGAAGGAAAAAGAAAAATATCTGGTGGTTTCACTTATAAGAAGAATATAGGGAAACCAAACAAAGGGTTAAAAAAAAGAAAAAAAGAAAAACTTGCAGGCAAACTAGATCTGAGGCATATAGAGGGGATTGAGAGCTGAGAAGAGTCAAAACAGGGGAGGGAAGAGCACAGGTAAAGATTCATGGATGAGGTGGTGGTGAGAGATTTATGGGGACCATACTTGAGGGGAGAAATCAAATATTGTACAAAAATGAACACAACAATGTAAGACAATAAAAAAGTTTAATCAATAAAAAAAGAAATAATATATTCAAACCTCAGGTTTATATACCAAAAAAATAATAAAATAAAATACACATTTGGGTTCAAATATATTAGCTAAAATCCACCAATCTAATGAAGAAGAGCAGTATTATTATTCTACTCATAACTGACTGAAAATTTTGTTTGGTATAGGTACATGCTAATGGAACTGGTCGTTTGAATAAACTGATCCCTTTAGCATATTTAACGTATACCCAATATATCTTTCACATTTCTAAGTAGAAGGATCAATTAAACAAAGCATTGGTTTTATGAAAGTCTATTACTAAATTCTAATTCATTCAAAAAATATTGGATCTTAAGATGCCATGGATTCTAAAACCTAAAGTACTACTAAAAACAGTTACAACAGTAGTAGTAGTAGTAGTAATCGGTTCTTATTAAATTCCCAATTTAAGCAAAAATTTTCAAAAATAGTCTTGCCTTCCAAAATAAACAAGATTATTTCAATTTAGTAGATGTTAAAATTTATGCCAGTAAAAAATTGCCTTTTTCATAACTTCTCTTTAATTGCTTTTGATGACAAGAATTACAGCATGTTTGGAAGTTTACTTTGCTCAATGTCATAACTTGGTTTAAAATTCAATAAAATGCCCTGGCTTGTTGTGAGAACTCACCAATAAGTTTAACAGTAAATGCTTCCCAAAGATGTTTGTTAGAAAATTTACAACACACAGCACATGTGTTTTTGGAAGAAATATGACTACAGTGAGTAAAAACTCTAATCATATTTGGAAACATTCCTACAGAACTAGTCTTACAATTTTTCAGGATTACTAATACGCAGTATTCTCAAATTTTTGTAGCTTAGTAGATACATGAAGCCCACCTGGTTCAGGAATGCAAAACTGAGTCTATGGCAGAGGTGGGTCATGCCTATTCTTTATTTACATTTCAAGAGAAAATGTAAGTTGTTCAATTCCCTTATGTTGTTCCCAAAGAGAACAAAGAAATACAAGTCAAGGACAAACTCAAGGACATAACTGGGCCGCAGGATAAGGAGAGGAGTGGAGTTTGGGACAGAAGGAGTGAAAAATATATTCTCTAACTCATGAATATCTTTCCTCATCCCTCCATTCCTACAGAGTGACATGGAAGAAGGGAAAGAAGAAGGGAAGTGACAAGGAAGAAGGAGACTGCTCAGACCTGTCTGGTGCATTGTTCCGAAATAAGAGGGGCAAGGATTTAGTCCAGCAAGGGGAATCAGGAAAGTTTGGAGAGGGGGCATAATGAAAAATAACAGTCCCATTTGCCAAGTACTATGGGGGTCGGTAGTTGCATAAAATCTCAGGATTCCAAGTTTGGGGTCTTGGCTTTTAACAACTGACAGTCAAGTTGGAAGGAATGAGAGTCTGGTCATAATTAATATGAAAGTTCTACTCAGAGTCAGACTCACCCAACACATTGCTGTTTCCTACAGTGGTGTGGCTTGGTAATCAAATACATTAAGAAATTACAGGATCATGTTGCCACAACCCTCTCTAGGCTCAGTGGTATTTTAATTACTAATGTATGTCTGGGGGGCCTTCCCAGTGGCACAGCAGTTGAGTGCTGGATTGCAAAGCTGCCCACAGCCTCTGCAGCACTCGTTCAATCCCTGGCCGCCAGGCAAGAGTCCCACATGGCGCGCAGACCTCTCCTGCCACCCACTGCTCCCCTCAGCAGTGTACTTCGTCAGTCTGCCTGTTCTGCTCCCGGCTCTGGCGAATTCTCTCACCCTCCCGTGCTTCTGACTGTACCCAGGGCTTATATGAATAAATAAATAAATCTTAATGTATGTCTGGGGACACTTCATTTGGTCAAGAACCATTGAGATCAAAGTCCTTGAAGGAGGATCTCAGTAAATGTAGGACTGTCATGAGATTTGTGTAGATGCTCAAACCCTACTCCCCCAACGTGGTTAACAGTACAGTTACTATCTTGAAGTTGATAATAAATTTGAACAAGAGGTACTGCATTTTTATTTTGCACTAGGCTCAGATTACATAGGCTGACCTTTATTGTAACAATGTAATATCTAGATTACAGATTCCTCCCTGTTGGCAAATCTCTTCTTCCTGAGCATCCTATTCCTGGTTGCAACATCCTTTCAAAAAAGATAACTCAAAGCAACTGCTACTCCCTGAGCAACTATGTGTTCTATTGTTCTTTAATCATAATTTTTTAATCTTGTAGGTCAGATTTACTTAATCCAAAATTTATTTTATTAAAAATGAATGCCAGGACTATAATCTTATGAGTATAAACATCTTCATAAACATTTGCATTACAGTTGCATTCCTTCTCACAGAATAACTGCTTCTGAATCTCTGAAGTCTTATGTCCATATCCACACACAGCTATTCAAACATCTAACTTTGACATCCATATACAAAACAAAGCCAACTTGTGGAGCTTTCAGGAAAGTGAAATGAGTACTGACTGACCTCTAACTTGTCCCTTTTGGCTTCCATTGAAACCTGGCAGAGGAAATCTCTAACAGTATTTGCTAAAAGACTAGTGAAATTCTCACCTACCACGACTTAGTGATGACTAAAGTATAGGTGAAATATCAAACACAAAGTCACTTTTGTAAGAAAGATATGACTGGGTCCAGGCCATATAGCACTGATTTCCCCCTTATTGTTTTTTGTGTTGTTTTATTTCCTTTAAGTGAGCTAACTTTTAAAGGGTTATATCTACAGCAGCTTAGGGAATACACCCAACTGTGTGTGTTAAGGTGAATTTGATTTTCTGGCTGCAGAAAATGTTACAAGGTCTGTAGACTGCCTCTTTGGAGTGAAGATAAGAGAGCTAAATGTGAATAAATGCTACATTAGAGGTGATGGCCAAAAAAAGTTGAAGGATGGAAACTGCAAAATTAGGATATTCACAGACTGTAAATTTGTATCACACACTCTCTTTCTATGAGATTATGATTTCAATAATTGTTCAAGTAATTTCATTCGTATAGAAAAACCCCATTAGCTTTAATGTTTTCAACTTAAATTTTATATAGCAATATGATGGAACTCTGCTGATTTATCTTCCTACAGTAGACATAAAAATGACTAGTATAAAATGATTACTGAAAATTATGTGAAAAATCACTCATGACTTTACTTTAAAAATATTTTTGGAGAGGCATCCTGGTGGCATAGGGGTTAAGTCTCAGAACCTCTACTGCTGCAGCCTGAGTTCGATCCCCAGCCAGAGACCTAGCCCACATGGCACAGCAGACCTCTCCTGTTTCACCCGCTGCTCCCCTTAGCAGTGTATTTCAGTAACTCCATTTGTTCTGCTCCCCACTCTATCTCTGGTGAATCCTCTTACTGCCTCACCCCTGCACCTCTGGCCTATACCCCAGTTCATCTATGCATAAAATAAATAAATAAATCTTTAAAAAAAACCCATTTTTGTAGTTGAGTTTACACTTTGTACAAGATATTAAGTTAGGTAAGGTTAGTACAATAAGGAGATATTACTATAAAGCATTATAAATCAAAGGCCTGTCTTTATGTTAGCATGTGACTGAGTGATACTCAGAGATACCCCCTCCCCCAAGCTTGCAAGCTCTAAAGAGGTCTGGCTATTCATGTTCATAAAGGCAAAGTAAACTCTCAGTGTGAAAGAACTTTAATTGAATTAGTGTGCAATCCTCCCAAAAACAATATACAGATTCAATGCTATTCCAATAAAAATCTTAATGACATTCTTCAAAGAAATAGAACAAATACTGATGAAATTCATATGGAACCACAAAAAAAAAAAAAAACCACAAATAGCTAAAGCCCTACTGATGAAAACAAAGGAGAAAGGAAGTATCACACTTCCAAACTTCAAGCTATACTACAAAGCCATAATAATTAAAACAGTTAGGTATTGGAACAAAAACAGACACACAGACCAATGATATGAATAGAGAGCCCAGAAATTAAGCCACACTTATATGAACAACTAATCTTTGACAAAGGAGCAAAGAATATGCAATGGAACACGGACAGTTTGTTCAATAAATGGTGCTGGGAAAACTGGACCTCCACATGAAAAAAAATGAAACTAGACCACTACCTCTCACCATGCACAAAAATCAATTCAAACTGGATAAAAGAACCAGATATAAGACCTGAAACCGTAAAATATATAGAAGAAAATACAGGTAAAACTCTACAAGACATACATCTCAGAAACATCTTTAAAGACTCATCCAAAGCAGTGATAGTGAAGGCAATGAATTAGTGTGCATAGAGAGATGAGAAGGAAGGCTAATAATTTCCCAATAAAACCTCCAAAGTTACCCAACCCCTCATGGGAAATGCCCAGCCAAACAGGGTTGGCCCAAAGTAGGGCTGGTGAGACCCAAAAGCTTGTCACAGTCTAAGTCACCTTTGGGTGGGAGACCATTGGAAGGGGGCAAAAAGGGCCCATCACATCTGGGACAATAGGAGCAAGGTCAAATTACAAATCAAGATAACAGCTGCCATTATCAGCCTCTGCACAAGTATCTCGCCCATGTGTCTTTTTCAAGTGTCTCTACTTTTCTCTCCTCCACATGTCTCCTACCATGTCTCCTTCCATGCAGCACCAGAGTTCAAGTTGGGCTGCAGGAACAAAAGTTCTCTCCTTTCAGCCCACCTGCCTTCTGTGTTACATATCTTCATCTGGCCTCAGCTCCACTCCCCAGTTGCTAACAGTCAGTCCAAGGTGGCTGTATATAAGTGGGGGCAGGGAACAGGGCAACTCCCCTAAAAATCAGTGGGCTAAGAGGCCAAGGGGTGAAACAGGACAGTATAAGGAAATAGGATTCTCAGTACCAGGTAACTTGAAAGGCATGGAATGAAGGCAACACAGAATTTGTTTTGTTCTTTAGGGCAGAGTTCCTAAGGAATGAAGCAATCATTGCTCTGTTACAGAGTTCCTGTAAGTACTTAAATTTTTTAACTTTTTTTCTTTTATGTTTTGTAATGCATATGTCCTTGTTGAAACACTTTAACTCAGCCTTTACTTGTTGAGCATCTACTTCAAGTAAGAGGTGTTAGACATGAAAACTGTAGGGGCAGGGAGGAAATTTTCCCCTTCGCCTCTGGGTTCTTCTTGGGTTGGTTAAGCGATCAAATTAACATCGAACAGATAGGAGAACAAAAAAAAATTAATTATAAATATATGGATAATCTATATGGATTATAAAGTAAATAGGGCAAAATGAGGACATTTTATATCCTGTACTAAGGAATAGAATAGGGGCCCAGGGCTTCAAGGAGCGAGGAGGGGGACTCACATGACAACGAGACAGTGACTCATATGACAAAGACCAGATGTTCTGTAATTACATTTTTGCTCTGTCATATAGATAGGTTTCTCCAATAACAAGATTACTTCTGGTAAAAATCCAAATTCTGCGTAATACCCCTAATTCTTCTAGGTAGTCAAGGGAGTGGTGAAAAGTTCCGCATGAACCTGCAGGGCCTGGACTGACCTTAACTCCAAATAATCCACATACCAAAATGACACATCTTAAGAAGCCCTGTTCTGGACAACATGGAGAGGCCTATCTGAACATCTTGGGAAAGCCCATCCTTCAAAAGGAATACACAGAACAAGGTGCTGCTCCCGATCTCAAGGATTCAGAGTCACAAATGAATAGTTCTCAAGGTAGATGAAGTTAGAATAGGGACAGCTTGAGCAGCCTGCTGTGAGAGCATAGACACAGTACACTGTGTTGGTTCCACCAAAGGCTGACCCTGAGACAGGATGGTGTGCAAATGATATATCTTAGAAGTCTCAAAAAGCACTAGCTGGGGAGCAGGAAAGCTAGTCACAGAAGTAAGGAAGCCAATAACGGAAGGTGTGTTATTAAGCAGGTTCCTGCTGTGGGCAACTGGGCTCACTCTTGCGGGGGAGCCTGGGAGACAATACGGAAGATGACTCAGGTATCCTGACTGAGGGGTGAGGGCATGGGAGTTTTCATTCTTCAGCTTACTTCCTTTGTTGGTTGAAGGCTACTGAGGAATGAAACTCCTGGCTCTTGTGACCTGCCCTGGTTCCACGTACAAAAGGAAAGTTCTAGGCAAGTAGGCCTTTGATTGATATATTTAGGAATGATGTTCCTGGGGGGAAAGTGGTAATAGTATCTGCTCTATAAGGGGGAAATATGATTCAAGATAAAATTATAAAAGGCTGGTGGAAAAAGTGATTTTTTTTTAAAGATTTATTTATTTATGCATACAAGAGCTGGAGTACAGGCCAGAGATGCAGGGGGTGAGAGGATTCACCAGAGAGAGAGTGGGGAACAGAACAGGTAGACTGACTGAAATACTGCTGAGGGGAGCAGCGGGCAAGACGGGAAAGGTCTGCTTTGCCATATGGGTTTCTCTCTGGCCGGCTGGGGATTGAACTTATGCTGCAGAGGCTGCAGATTGCTTCACAGTGTGGCACTTAACCCCTTGCACCCAGGGAGGCCCCAGAAGTGATATTTTCGTAAGGTCACATAAGATGCAGGTAGTGACAGTGGCAGAGCCAGCAGCAGTATCTATAAACCAAAGGCACAGAGATGGAGAAGGGCATATAGTTGTAACTAAAGGCAAACAGCCACAGAAATAACAGAATTTAAGGTTCACAGGAAGGTGGGATAGAAGGAAAGATGGCTGAAAAGACAAAATAATCAGAATGAAAAAGCCTCTTTAAATGTCCTGACCAGCAACTTTAAACTCTTTCCTGTAGGTTATGAGGAGACTGAATATGTTTGATTACTGGAGTGATACAATTAAATCTTTATTTTGGCAAGCAAGCTCTGGAAATCTTGTCATAAAGTTCAGGATGACAGGAAGGAAGTGGACAGAAGGCTATCATCACAGCCAAGGTGAGATATAAGCAACAATGGTATAACAGGAATGACAGTGACAACAGGGAAGGGATATAGGCAGAAATCCCCTGCAGAGGAGCTCCCCAGCTGAACAGAGAGAATAAGATGGAGGAGCAGAGGAGGATCCCACGAACAAAGCCTGGTGACTCATCGGGTTGATGTCTTTAACTGAGGTAATAAACTATAGCAGGAGAGGAGGTTTTGTGGTTGGAAATGGTATCTGTTTAGTTAACGGTGGGTTGTGAATGTGGAGAGACACAGCAGGCAGTTAGATATATGTTTTTATTTTTTTTAAGATTTATTTATGCATATAAGAACTGGGGTACAGTCCAGAGGTGTGGGAAATGAGAGGATCCACCAGACACAGAGTGGGGAGCAGAACAGGCAGATCGACGGAAATACACTGCTGAGGGGAGCAGCGGGCGAGTCAGGAGAAGTCTGCTGTGCCATGTGGGTAGCTCCCTGGTCAGGGATCAAACTTGTGCTGCAGTGGCTGCAAATAGCTTCATAGGTTACGTCTTAACCCCTTGCACTACCAGGGAGGCCCCTAGATGGATGTGTTTAGATCCTGAAAAGGGAGCTAGAGCCCAAGGTATGTACATTTAGGATTCATCCAAATGAACTTAAGAAAGAGGATAAAGTGAGACAACTCCATGTTAG
This sequence comes from Talpa europaea, assembly GCF_964194135.1. Classification (NCBI taxonomy): domain Eukaryota; kingdom Metazoa; phylum Chordata; class Mammalia; order Eulipotyphla; family Talpidae; genus Talpa; species Talpa europaea. Next base: position 91,486,829 of record NC_140070.1, read on the forward strand.
TCTCTCCCTAGAGACTCAGAATTAGTGATGTTTTCCTGTTAATCTAATTTAAAACAATCATTTCAGGATACATTTAGATATACAATTTCCCTTTCCAACTTTTGTTTTTAAGTAGAATAAAGCTCTATGGAGCTATAAAGTGGAAAAAGTTTCCTTCTCTTACTGACTGTAATTTTTTTCTATGAATCAGAATATGGGAACTACAAGTGTAAATTGAGGCTAAACTATAAGTGCATTGTTCAGATATTTGGGTAATGGCTCAAAGTACCTGATCCACTATATTCTGACAGCAGTGATTGACTGCTTCCAGAAATACTCCAACTGTGTTCCAGGAGGGGAGCTACTAATTTAAAGCACACTATAAAACGGTCACTCAATTCACATTTGCCAAGCTCCTCTAATATTCTAAATTGGCTATTGACTTCATTTCCCAAAGGTTGCATAGCTGGTGAGCTGCACCTCCAGAGGCTCAGCAGAAAATTTCTTGAAAAATTTCAGGCAACCGCTCTGCTGTTTTCCTTACTAAAGCCTGGCAACCAATTAGCAATGAAGGTGTGTGGAAGTTTGTAAAGGCTTGATAAATAACATTACTTTTTTCTTCATTTGTATTTTGAATTGAAAGACACAAGGCCATTGTAGAATAACATATCACCATGATCATTAAAAGAAATAAATGAGGGCCTCCCCGGTGGCGCAGCGGTTGAGCGCTGGGTTGCGAAACTGCGCGCGGCCTCTGCGGCGCCGGTTCGATCCCCGGCTGCTCCCCGGCCACCAGAGGAGGGTCCCACATGGCGTGCAGACCTCTCCTGCCGCCCGCTGCTCCCCTCAGCAGTGTACTTCGGTCCTTCTGCCTGCTCTGCTCCCTGCTCTGGCTCTGGTGAATTCTCTCACCCTCCCGCGCTTCTGACTGTACCCAGTGCATGTATAAACAAAACAAACAAACAAACCAGCAAACAAATAAATAAAACATGCCTCTATTAAAAAAAAAAAAATTAAAAAAAAAAAAGAAAGAAATGAGCAAGTGAAAGAGAATGAAAGAGGCAGAGCCACACAATGCCCATTTCCTTTTCCCATATCTACTTAGATTCTTTAGTCACTACTGTACTTGTATGTCCAATATTCATAAACACAAAGACTTCTAAAAGAGATTTTTCTCTTGTTTCCTCCCTCCTGTCTTCACTACCCAGCAGCACATGGTTCAAGGACTTAAGGAGAGTTAAAAAATAGAGCCTAGAGGGCCTCCCCAGTGGCACAGCAGGTTGAGCACAACGCTGTGAAGCTGTCCGCAGCCTCTGCAGCATCGGTTCGATTCCCGGCCGACCAGGGAGAAACCCACATGGCGTGGCAGACCTCTCCTGTCTCGCCCACTGCTCCCCTCCCCAGTGTGTTTCAGTCTGTCTGCCTCTGGTGAATTCTCTCACCCTGCATATGCCTTTGGCCTATACCCCAGTTCTTGTATAAATAAATAAATCTTAAAAAAAAAAAAATAGAACCTAGAGTCAGAAAAGTCCTCTGACATCCCCTACTCTGATCTGTCCATACAGGGAGATGAAGTGACTTGCCCAAGGTTACACGGTTAATTAGTGGAAGATCTTAGGCTAATCTCCCTTAAGTTCAAAGAAGTGATTTGGAAATACGCACTGTTACTTGATTCCATAATTTTGTATACCACTCAAAAAGGCCTTTGAGCAGAAACATCAGCCAGATGGTGATAACTTTTCAAACAGTCTCTAACCTAGAGAGGGAACTTAATGAAGCAGCAGATTTTCACATGGCCTTTATTTATCCTGATCTGCGCTATATCTTATGAGGCCACTGGCTGTGTTCCTTCTTGCACATTTTATACCTGGAATATGGAAAAAGAGTTACTCTTAAAAAACTAGTTGATTTCTGTGCCTTTACCTCCCAACTAGTAGAGGGTTAGCAGATTCCCATTCAATAAATAGGAAATGATGGATGAATGAAGAAATGAATGATTCAAGATTTCCTCTCATTTGATAGGCATACACGATGAAAAAAATCAATGCTGTTCCAGTTAAGGCAATAAAAAACTCAATAGAGAAATGCATCGATTCACTTTCTAAATTTTTTCTCTGAAATTAAAGCAAATATTAACAATTGCCATTCTAATTGACTTACATAAAAAGAACAAAAAGGATTGCTGAGATAAAAGAAATAGCAGAAAAGAGATCCAACTAAAAGGAAAGCAGTGAAGAGAGACTCAGTATTTATGAGGGACAATCCAGACAATCCCACAATTGCCCAGATTGACACGAAAATAGTAAGCACTAAATTAACTTCACTCCTAAGCAAAGTGTTTCCCTTCTAAATACCAGCTTCAGGGCCTCCCCGGTGGCGCAGAGGGTTGGGCAGGTTGAGTGCAGCTCTGTGAAGCTGTCTACAGCCTCAGCAGCGCCAGTTCGATTCCCGGTCGGCCAGGGAAATGCCCACATGGCGCAGCAGACCTCTCCTATCTCACCTGCTGCTCCCCTCAGCAGTGTATTTCTGTTGTCTGCCTGTTCTGCTCCCTGCTCTGTCTCAGGTGAATTCTCTCACCCTCCCGCACCTCTGGCCTGTACCCCAGTTCTTGTATAAATAAATAAATCTTTAAAAATAAATAAATAAATACCAGCCTCAGAGTATTTTAAGTTTATATTTGTGCCAGAAAATTATATATGCTATTCTATTTCAACCTTACCACCACTCCATGATATAGGCATTATAAACTGTCACAAACTACTCGTGTTGCAGAACTTCATGAATGTTAACTTGATAAATGCCAAGCTTATGCTGTATAAATTTATCTTTAAGTTTACCTCTTCTCATACCACACACAGAAATTAACTCAAAGTAGATCATAGATTTAAATACACAAAGACTTCTAAAAGTGTTCTCTCTTCTTTGTTTCCTCCTTCCTTTCTGCGCTACCCACAATCACTTGGTTCAAGGACTTAAGGGAAAGTCAGAAAATTGGAGATACCACTTTATATCCAATAGAAACACAAGAAGACTGACAATAACAAATGTTGGTGAGGATGTGGAGAAATGGGAACTCTCGTGTGTGTGTGTGTGTGTGTGTGTGTGTGTGTGTATATATGGCCACTTTGGGGCCTTCGTGGCAGTGCAAGAGGTTAAGAGGCAACCTATAAAGCTAACCACAGCCACTGCAGCATGAGTTCAATTCCCAGCTGGCCAGGGAGCTACCCACATGGTGCAGCAGACCTCTCCCATCTAGCCCGCTGCTCCCTTCAGCAGTGTATTTCAGTAAGTCTGCCTAGTCTGTTCCCCACTCTGTCTCTAGTGAATCCTCTCACCACCACCACCACCATCCCCCCTCCCCCACACCTCTGGTCTGTACCCCAGCTCTTGTATGCATAAAAATAAAATAAATCTTTAAAAATATATATATGGTCATTTTGTTAAATAATGTGGCAAATATTTTCAAAAAAAACATGAACTTCCCATACACTCCAACAATTCTACTCTTTGATACCCAAAAGAAATGAAAACATGCTCTCACAAACATTTGCACCAGAATATTCATACTAACAAATACTGGAAACAACTCAATTGCTCAACTGATGAATGGCTACACAAAATTTGTTGTGTCCATACAGTGGAATACTATTCAGCAATAAAAAGGAACTATGTGATAAATGAACTCCAAATGCATTATGTAGAGTGAAATAAATCAGACATAAGAGATCACATATTATATGATTCAACTTAAAGTTTCCCCTCCAAAAGAAAAATTTATAGAGAAAGAACCAACTGTCATTGCCTGGAGTTGAGTATACAAACTGAGATTAACTATAAATGGGCACAAAGGATTTTATTAGAGGGATGAAATCTTCTAAAATTGATTTATGGTGATTGCTGTTCTAGTTTGCAGTGTCTAAAAATCATTTAATTGTATACTTAAAATGGGTGAATTTTATATGTAAAGTATACCTCAATGAAATTGATAAATTGAAAAATTAATCAAATTAAAAATAAATTAGTAAGAACCAATGTATCATTCAGTTCCAGATGGAATACACAACATTTATTCAAGCTCAAACCTTAAACTCATTTTTAAAATATTCCTCTTCTGGGAGGGAGGGAGGAGCACAGGGGACTGTGGTGATGGTGCATAGGTGAAGGAAATTCTATGTGGACTACACCTGAGGTGGGGGGAAGCAAATATTGTTTAAAAATGAACAACGATGTAAAAAATAAATAAAAAAGAAAAAATCTTTAAAAAAAATCCTTTTCTTATCTAACAGATCAGTATTAAGACCTGTCAATGTAACATATGAACCCATTTCCTTATTTTCCTTTCTGAAGCATCCTATTAATCCAGATTTTTCTTATTTTCTTTATTTTCTTGTAATTGTAGGTGGTCTCCCTAACTATTTACTCCCACTAGGCTAAATAGCATTAATTAGCATTGGCTTTACCAGGTTGCACTTTCTATCCCCAGACCTTTAATTGTTCTCATTTCAGGCAGTTACTGTATAAACAATGGCTTTCCTCTTTGGACCCACCCTATATTTCCGATTTTATTTTTCTCTCTTATTGTAATCCCTTTACTCTATCAAATTGGTTTCCTTACTGACTCCTATATTAGTTTCCTAGGTCTGCCATAACAAACAAGGTGGCTTTAAAATGACATCAATTTCTTAAAGTTCTAGAGGCCAGAAGTCAGAAATCAAGGTATCCACAAGATCATATTTCATCCTAAGAATCTACCAGAGAATCCTTGATTACTTTCTCCAGCTATCAGTGTTGCTAGTAACCCTTGGTGTTCTTTGACTTGTATATACATCACTCCAATCCCCATTTCTGTCTTTACATGGCCTGGCCTTACTCCTTTCTCCTCTAAGGATACTTGTCTTTAGATCCCTGCAATCCAGGATGATCTCATCTGGAGATCCTTACCTCAATTACGTCTTCAAAGACACTTTTTCCAATTAAGTTTGCATTGACAGGTTCTGGGTAAACATATCTTTTTGGTGTGTCATGATTCAACCGCTAGATCCCCTAAGCACCCTATGTCCTTTTATACCTTTGGCTGCATTATTTCCTTATGTTTAATTTCTCTTTTTTCTCTAGTCCAGATCCTGCTCAGATTCTGAGTCTAGGTCACAAAGCTTCTCCTAATCAGAACACCATGTATTAGTTTCTCTTTTTTCTAAACTCCTACAGTACTCATTTTTCCCTTCATTTCTACATTGTTTATGTTCATGTTTGTAGGTCCTGTTTGCCAACCAGATTTTAATCTCCTGTAAAATGATATCAAGCTCTAAAGCAGTGGTTTGCAGCTTTGACCACATATTAGAATCATCTGGGGATCTTTAAAAAGACACTCTTATTTGTGTCTCACTCCCAGAGGCTCTAATATAACTGCTCTAGAGGTGTGTCCCAAACATGGGTATTTTTTAAAAGCTACCTGATTTCATTCTAATGTGCAGTCAAAATTGAGGCCCTGCTGTTTTAAAGCATGCTTTCTCAACAGGGAAGGCTAAAATTGGTTCTTGGGATAGGGTAAGGGTACAAAACCTTAGATATTATAATAGTTTGTCATCCTTCAAAGGATCAAAGAATAGAAACAGATAAAAAATGTATGTACAGTAAATGGGGTAAAAGATTTCATGGGGAGGGAACAAATAGGAAAAAAAAGTCTAAGATGGCTTTTTAGAGGGCAATAATGAAAAGTATGTTGAGAAATACTACCTTGAATTTTATCCAAATCACCTGCGGAGCTTGATAAACTGCACATGGCCAAGCCCCCAGAGATTCTGACTAAGGACTTGGGCTGTGGCCCAGAATTCTGTATATTGAATAACAACTAACATTTATTATGTACTTACTATATACTAAATATTCTCTAGAGTGCACCCATGCATCATCTTCACTTTATAGTGCGGCACAGAGAGCAATTTGTCCCAAATCACTGAACTGGAAAGCCACAGAGAAAAGATTTGAACCCAGGCATCCGTGCTCACATACTTAACCCCTTATCATAGGGATTCCAATATCAGAGCTTAAGCCACTGTGCAGGAGGGTAGGAAATGCACCTTTAGTTCTCTTCTATCCCCTTCCAGGAGCAAAATGCTTCATATATAGTAGAGGCCAAAGAGCTCTTGTCGAGTTACTAACCGAATAAAGAGCCAAAGAACTGTTAGACAACAGTAGGGCCAAGGGCTTCTCCCATCCAGATCATCAATCAGGACCATGGGGGCTTAGATTCCTTTAACTGAAGCTGGTTAAATGGGCAAGTATGAAGAAGATTTTGTCCTAAGTCTGAGAAGTTTAGGTAGTACTTGAGAAATCTCTAGTATATAACTATTGACACAGAGTTAAAACAACAAAAATCTGGAAATGTCCATTGCTCCCCAAACCACTTGATGATTTGGGTTTCCTTTATAATAGAGGTTGTTCACTTGTCTTAAGTTCCTGGGTTTCTTCAGTATTTATATGTGAAGTCACATGACATATATCTACAAAATTATTCTGAGAAAATGTGAAACTTATAAACCACATCTGGAATAATGATTCTAAATGTATATAATAAAGTTATGAAATTACAAATGGACCAACTACACTGAATTATAGTTATCAAAATTTTTAAAATGTGTGCTAGGATATCTGTTTCCTTATCAACATTTTTTTTAAACTAATGACAAGTCTAAAAACAACTCAATTTGAAGTTGTGATGAGTGTAAATGATATTTCAAGCTATCCATAACATTAAAATGTGATACAGAAAAATCTGTGATTTCTATTGGTGACTAAAAGTCACAGGTACTGCTAACACTAATGTAGTTTATTGCCAAATTTATAATAGAAAGAAATGTTAATTTTCAGTTAAAGATTAGTAAAATTAAATATAATTTTTTTCCCATTATGGACTGGAGTGGGGGGAAAGGAGTGAGGGAACAAGCATTCCCAAGTTAAAACCCCCAGCTATGGAACTCCTATATTCTCACCCTATCTGTTTAATCCTGCCTGACTTGATTTAAGGAAGCTCCAAACTAGGGTGGAGGGAGTCCAATGGATGGCAGTACTTTTTTTTTTTAAAGAATTTATCGTTAGGGGAAAAAAAAAATCTTAAAGAAAAAAAAAAAAAAAAAACAACGAAGGGACCTCCCTGGTGGCGCAAGGGGCTAAGCACAGCACTGTGAAGCTAGCCCAGCCACTGCAGTACAAGTTCGATCCCCGGCTAGAGAGCAACCCACAAGGTGCAGCAGACCTCTCCTGTCTCGCCTGCTGCTCCCCTCAGCAGTGTATTTCAGTCAGTCTGCCTGTTCAGCTCCTCACTCTGTCTCTGGTGAATCCTCTCCCCACCCCACCTCCCACCCCCGCACCTCTGGCCTGTACCCCAGCTCTTGCATGCATAAATAAATAAATTTTTAAAAGAAACAACGGAGGGGATGGGCAAACATTGCAAAAGAAGTAAAACTTTTTATTCACATACCACAGGAAATTCTAAGTGTTACAGAGCAACCCGAGTGTGAAATGGGTTGGCCTGACCAAGGGTCCTCACCCTCACGCTTAATAGGGACTTAACATGAGGCTCAACTGCAGGCACACACAAACAGGTTAGTAAAGGGTTATTTACAAACAGGAGAAATGAATAACTCAGGGAGAATGAGAGAGAAGAGAGATAAATTGGTGAATGCGTCTTACCAGATCCGCTGAGCTGGAACGCCAATATCACACTGAAAGCAAGAGAAAAACCAAGCATCCCCAAGCTCCACAGGTCTGGTTATCTACCAAACCTGGCTGCTTAACTCCACCCTCAGTTCCCCGCATTCCTCCCTTCAGGTGATGATGACATTATGGAATATGAAGTCGTGGTGTCTTGGCTCTCTGGTCTGGGGTGGGGATGGGGTCCATAAAACCTCTCCGTGGAGGTTTGTTCAGGACATCCTTAAGAAAACTTAAAAAATCCACTAGAGCTAAAAAGTGACTTTAAGAAAGGCCCAGGATACAAGGTCAAGATACCACATCAATTATATTTCTATATATAATAATGAAAATTGGAAATTGCAATTAAAAAATAGCATTTGCAAAATAAAATAAAACATCCAAATAAAATAAAACAGCAAAGACCTTAAATCAGGAACTGATCTTATACCTAGTCAATGTGATTCCACCCCCAATAAGAATGTACCAAGGTGTCTGTCCTACCAGTAAGATCATATTATGTACCAAGTATTACTAACAATCTTGATAAATGAACTCATTTAATTTTAATATCTCTGTGAGAAAAACACTTTAAAAAAAAAAAACCAACTAAAGAATCTACTGGGGAATCTAGAACAAATATTCTTAGACAATCCCCGCCCCACCCCACACCCCCACCAGCAACCTCTCTCCTTTCTCTGCCCCCAGGCCCCTCTCCCCTCCCCCATCCCGTAGAGCTTTTACTCAGTGGGGTGGGGGCCGAAAATCTACATTAAAATGGCCAGACCAGGTGATAAGCTGCTGCGGATCAGCGGATCAGGGGTGCTTCAGCCTGGAGTCTAGTTTACCAGAGACCTCTCTTCTGAGAGCGATTTGTATTTCCACATGGAAGAGAAAATAGCAAGCTGGGAAGCCTTTCAGAGCATTTACGGCAGCTGCCAGACTAGTATCAGGTGGTTGGTGTTGAGCAGAGGAAGACCAAGTCTAAGAATTCACCATCAGGGCAGTGCAGTTTGTGGTTCCCATCAGAAATAAAAGCTTGTGAGTAAATTTTCCTCTTTGCGAAATGAAAATATGCTCCCCTCTTTTCTCCTGCCCCGCCCTGTTCTAACCCTGGATGCCACAAAGACCTTTATTCACTGAGGCTTGAACTCTTAACAAAGGTGCCAAATAAATATAGTGATGTTTAAGAACCCGCGTAACTTTGCAGCACACACATTAAGGACTTCGTGGACTCGGGAGATTTGCTGTTCCACAGTTATGGGTTAACTCCATTATTTTATATGCAATAACTTTATTTGCAATCTGGAAGATAACTTCAGACCGTATTAAGGGAACAATGAAAGAAGGCTTTCTCTGTCATTCGACCCTTGACCTTTTTCTGGAAGAAGCACAGGAGGGAGGCTTGTGGTTTCCTGATCCTTTTATATCTTTAGTCTCACCAGTCAAGACTTTATTAGAAACTTAAATAAAGCCACACAGACTCCATCTAGTACACAGGTGGTAAGATTCTTCATTCAGGACTGAATGAATCTAAACTGACAGGTTGGAACTGTGGTTTTTTTATGTTAACAAAAAAGCAAATTAACAAATTTTCCTAATGTATTAAACAAATCTTTTATATGTAACACCGTGTTAAATTATATTTACTAACAATTACTGTGTGTTATTTTCCCCTTCTTGTTATAGAGCTATTTATAGCTCCTGGCAATGAATTTATTTCTGCTTTAAATTTTTTTAAAAACTTCCTATTGAATAGGTGATTGTGAAATGTAGAGTTTTTGAACTTCTTTTCAGTCTTCCATCCATGTCTCACAAACAACAGGGGCACTAATTACCACTTTTGTGGGCTCCCTTTCCTCATCTCTCTCCAGGGCTTTTAACAAAATCTGATACAGCTAATATTTGACTAAATTCTGAACTCAGTTCTGTTTTTACTACTTTTCTAGTTAATTTCATTTACCTGATTAATTAAATATGCCTCATTAAATTTTATGAGGCCAATTAGAAATATTATCACACCCTCATTTTACAAACTAAAAAACATGACTCTGAAAAGCACTAAATGAATTTCTAAAATTTCACAGAATCACTGGAAAAACTAACACTCAACTTTGAAGTTGGTTTGGCCCAGGGGTTTATAATTGTGTAGTCCAGAAATCAGCAAATACATGGCCAAAGGCCAAACCTGGCCCACTGCCCATTTTGTTGGAACACAATTCTGAAAGGTGGTCTGAAATAAGAAATACTACAAACTCCAAATCCCTATTGCCTAAACCTCCATAAAGAATAAAATGTTAATTTGATTTAAAAAAGTATTAAAAATATTTGTTAATGTTATGTTCACAGTATTCAAATAAATTGTGTTTATATTTGTCAAAATAATCAGATCTTAAAACAACAAAACATATTGGCATTTACTAATTTATTTATTTTTTTTAACTCTCTGTCCTGATGTTCAGGAATCATTTGGTTACTATAAGAAACAAGAAAATGGCAAAAAGTTTAAGTGAAGACTGAATCCAAGTTGATTACAGAATCCAAAAGCAGGAAGAATTGCTCGCAGCTGGAGTGGACAGAGAACTGGAAAGCTATCTGGGCCCAAGTTTCCTTATTTCTTCAACTCTTTCCAAAACCACATGATCTCTCATCTCAATGCTATTGTAACAGGGTGGTCCCCAGAAAAGGGGGAGGTTCCAGGTTTCCTGCCCCACCCAAGGGAGGGTGGAGCTGAGCAGAAGGAGAAGAAGCTGCAGAGGAGACTGAGAAGGAAGGAAGCAGGATGGAGAGCCAGGAGGAGACCTGGAGGAGGCACATTGGAATGGAGAGACATGTGAAGAAACTGCGCTTGCCTTTTGGTCGTGGACTGGGTGACATAGATGTGGATGAGAGACCCATGGGGAAGTGACCATGGCAGCTTTTATCTTGATTTTGATTTTGCTCTTTTCCTTCCGGGCTTGTCTGGTTGTTTCTGGCCCTTTTCTGTGGGTCCCCACTGGAAGATGCTTTAGACTTGTGGAAGGCTTTGTGGCCTTGCTCTGGCCTAATCCCATTTGGATGGGTTTTACCCACGAGGGGACGGGTAACTTTGGGTGCTTGATTTAGAAACTAGATTCTTTGCCTTTCCTGTATTGTTTCCTAGTTGTATTAAAGTTCCTTCCCATTAAAGTCTCATGTTTTGTGTTGATGCAGCAGATGACAGAACCCATTTAGAATAGGCAGGTTTGCGGGGTTTGGGCTGCCCCTCTTCCTGCCCTGTAACACTACTTACATTTTTATCAAGTATACACAGTTCACAATGAGTGACCCTAAATTGTGGTTTCAGTCGCTATATGACGTTATACGTGTAACTTTTGTGGCCATTAACTCAGCCCAAATTCCTTGCTTAAGGTTCTAATGCTGAGGGAATATATGATATAAAGGCCTGTCTCATCCCATGTTGTAAAGGGTCAAATCCCCCAAGAGACTGTGCAGGAATAAAGGATTGTAGTCACTAAAGTGCCCTATTAAAGTGACCTCAGTGTGATGGCTGTGGGTGTTTCTCAGATGCACACAAAACTGTAACGAATCACTGTTACTAATAGGAGTGTATCATGTCCTTTAGTTTTGTTTGTTTAGACAAAAGGTAAACTATCAGGCTCTATCATGATTTATAATAATGTACTATATTAAAGAGAAAAAGCTTTGTTTTTTGCAGATATATTTGGAACTGATGCATAGATGTGATCAATGTTGTTCCTTAAAATATTTAACTTAAGGGCCTCCCCGGTGGCGCAGCGGTTGAGCGCTGGGTTGCGAAGCTGCCCGCGGCCTCTGCGGCGCCGGTTCGATCCCCGCTGCTCCCCGGCCACGGGAGGAGGATCCCACATGGTGCGCAGACCTCTCCTGCCACCCGCTGCTCCCCTCATCAGTGTACTTCCGTCCTTCTGCCCGCTCTGCTCCCCACTCTGGCTCTGGTGAATTCTCTCACCCTCCCGCGCTTCTGACTGTACCCAGTGCATGTATAAACAAAACAAACAAACAAATATAATAAATAAATAAAAACATGCCTCTATAAAAAAAAAAACTATTTAAAAAAAATTTAACTTAATATATATTTTTGGGCCTCTCTGGTGGCGCAGGGTTAAAGACAGCTCTATCAAGCTGTTGGGAGTTGGATCCCTGACCTGCCAGGGAGCAACCCACATGATACAGCAGTCCTCTCCTGCTTCGCCCTCTGCTCCCCTCAGCAGTGTACTTCAGTCAATCCGCCTGTTCTGCTCCCCACTCTCTCTGGTGAATCCTCTCACCCCCCACACCTCTGGCTTACACCCCAGTTCTTGTACGCATAAATAAATAAATCTTTAAAAATATATATTATTAAAACAACAATGACATATTCATTGAGTTGATAATTTGCACTACCTGGATGTGCTTAAATGTCACCTTTCTTTTGACTTAATTTGACCTACATATTCGCTTGTCTTCTGTGTATCTCTTGTAATATTTTTGCTTAACAGACAGGAATAACAATAAGTACCACAATTTTATAGACCTCTCAAGCAGCAGAATGTCCAGTCTGTTAGTAGATTTTAATGATATTACCATGTCTCTGTCCCAGTACACCTTGTAGCAATTTTCTAACACATTCTTAGGATTATATTTATAATGCTGTATTAATCCATCTGCAAACTCACATCTGAGGTCATAAAGTCGACCTGCAAAATTGACAGTATACTCGGGCTGTTCATCCAGCAGCTAAGTATAACCTCCAATTATTTTATAATTGTTTTGATGAGTGTAGTTTCTTTTGCACATGAAAATTATAATCCCTTCCCAGGTGAACTTTTACTTGAATTGTTCCTCTTGTGGAAAAAAGACTCACATTTGTGAATTAGTTGATGAGGATTGGCAATGTATTCCCAGATTGAGTACTATATCTTCCTCTAAAATTCTGGCTTATTATCATGTGTCTTTGTATTGCATAAAATTTGTGGAGTGCCTACAATATTCAACACACTGAGCTAGAACTTTAGGATGTGAAAATGAGTAAGATAATCAATGTCCTCAAAGAGTTTCTATTTGTTAGGGAAAAGGTACTAAAACATCTAAACCTGATTAACTGTGATGAAATTATTTGTGATTAACAGACTAGAGAGGGAAAATAGAAGAATTATTATTAATTATTAATTATTCTGGGAGTGAAATAAGAAAAAAAACACATATGACATCACTTTTGAGTTGGGCCTTGAAGGAAGAAAAAAATTCAGGCAAAAGAGGACAAACTATGGTGAGTTAAGGCAAAATAATTAAAACAAATTAGTTAAAGAATTGTATCTAGGATGGATATAATATATAATAAAATGAAATAAGGCTGAATAAATAAGATGGGACCATGGTATAAAAAGCTACTTTTCCCAAAAAATAATCAGCAATGGGGCCAATTTTTTTTTTAATAATAAATTTTATTTTTATATTCCCCATACAATTGCAACCTCCTTATTTTGACCCTAATCCCTCCCCTCCCGCCCTCTACCCCCCATAGAGTGTCTCTGGTTCATAGTTGTTTGTTGATTTTGATTTTCACTTTCTTATAGTCATTCATTTTCCTGGTCCCTTATTTAAGTTTTCTAGATTCCTGCTATGAGTGAGACCATCCGGTTTTTTTCTTTTTCTTTCTGGCTTATTTCGCTGAGCATGATCCATGGGGCCAATTTTATAAGTCAGATTTTGCTGAGACCAGGAGCATCTGATTTAACAGGAAGTTTCAGATTGTACCAAAAAAAAGTTCTACAGAAATTAATAGAAAAATGTGTTTCTAAAGGCTACGTCTTCCAAATGGAGATGATTGTTCGAGTGAGACAGTTGAATTATAGTATCGGTAAGGTTCCAATATCATTTGTGGACCAGGAAATGAAATAGTCTCTTTCTTGAAAGGATTACTTGACTCCTTTTACTACGACATAAAAGAAAATCACTCATTTATACCTATGTTCATTTCAATTTAAAAATAAAAGAAGCCTGATTGCTGACTTTTATGAAATGTAAAAAAAATAAAAATAAAAAATAAGCTTGTTTTCCCTCATTCTACAATAAGGATATTTATCCATTTACTCATTAACAACTATCACCTGCCAAATATCCCTTTTGGAGTTATCATAACCAAGTGTATATTGATGCTATCTTTTTAAAGATTTATTTATTTACGCTGACAAGAGCTGGGGTGCAGGCCAGAGATGCAGTAGGTGAAAGGATTCACCAGAGACAGAGTTGGGAGCAGAACAGGCAGATCTACTAAAATACACTGCTGAGGGGAGCTGCGGGTGAGTCAGGAGAGGTCTGCTGTGCCATGTGGATATCTCCCTGGCCAGGGATCCAACTTGTGTTTCAGAGGCTGCAGATAGCTTCATAGGTTGCGTCTTAACTCCTTGTGCCACCAGGGAGTCCCCTGTATTGATACTATTGTTAACTAATCGCTAATTCCTTTCAAAACTGAATATAATTCCTATCAAAATATAGTTCAAAATCAGGGCAAAATAATATTGCCCTGTTGAAATGTTTCCATTGTAAGAAAAAAAAAAAAAAACCAATATTCGTAAGATTTCCTTTGTACTAAATCTACAAATGTCATTTTTTTTTAAAGATTTATTTATTTTTATACACGAACTGGGGTACAGGCCAGAGGCATGGGAGGGTGAGAGGATTCACCAGAGGCAGAGCAAGGAGCAGAACAGGCAGACAACAGAAATACCCTGTTGGGGGGAGCAGCACCTCTCCTGTGAGACAGGAGAGGTCTGCCGCACCATGTGGGATTCTCACCGGTGGGGATGGAACCCGCACTGCAGAAGCTGCAGACAGCTTCACTTCGCGGTGCTCAACCCGCTGTGCCACTGGGTAGACGGTGAAAATGTGATTTTTCGTAGAGGTCACTCATTTACATCATTTGCTTCTTGTCATTTGTAATAATGCAATATGGAGGAGTTCATAATTATTTATTTCCCAAATTTCAAATATAGGAAAATCATGAACTACCAATATTAAGAATGAAAAAGAAAAACATCAGTACAGATCTTATGGATGTTAAGAAGATGATAAGGAAAATCATCAATAATTTGATTCTGATAAACTCCTACAACTTATATGAAATGAACAAACTCCTTAAGAGGTACAAATGACAAAAACTAACAATGAATAAATAAATAGAAAAATCCTAATCATCCTATGGCTATTAATAACTAGAATTCCATAACTTTAAAAGTATTCTCATAAGAAATACAGATTCAGTTGGCTTGACTGGTGAATTCTAATGAATATTCAAATATACAAATATACAACCATACAAACTATACAAATATTCAAACTAAACAAATCCATACAAACTTTATAAGAGTTTGTGTATGTTTGTGTGTGTTGAAGTATCTTGGGGGATACTTCCCAACATACTTCATGAGGCCATTTCATAGTAATACTATGATATCAAAACAGCCACAAACATAAGAAAACTACAAAAACAATATCCCTACAAGCTCAAAACAAAATATCCGCAAGTTGAATGCAGTCATGACTTAAATGGATATGACATCATAACCCAGAAATGTGAGTTTGGTTTAATAATGCAAATTATTTTAAAAGTTTAAAAGCTGAAATTTAGAACTAATATAAAACTTCAATAAATATCAATGAGGTAAACAAATATAAGGAGAATAACTAATGTCTTACTTTCTTTTAGTTTAATAGATTCAGACCCAGTCAGACTCGTAGATTGGGCTATGCAAAACAGGCCTAAAAAAGTCTGTATATGACATTACCCTGGACACCATGATTGGTTTATATGTGGGTCCAATCAGTGAAATTATTCATTACTTGAAGAAAGAGAAGATCTTTCTTACTCTGGAATCTGAGTCTTGCATATATTATCTATACAGGTACATTGGTTTTAAGAACAAATCTGACATGCTAAGATCCATGAGAGAATCTTAAAAAGAAAATATAGAGATAAAGCCCACATCAAACCATTCACAAATCCCTTTTTACATCTTTACCTTTTTACATTAATATTCATTTAAATCTTGGTTAGATTATTTTTATTAACTAAGTAATTAATAACCACAGAATAAAATCTGAAAATACAGATAAACCCACTTTATTTAGGGCCTCCTCTGGTGGCGCAGTCGGTTGAGCCTAGTACCGTGAGGCTGTCTGCAGCCTCTGTGCTGCCGGTTCAATCCAGCCGGCTGGGGAGGGTCTCACACGGCACGGCAGACCTCTCCTGTCTCGCCGTGCTCCCCTCAGCAGTATATTTCGTAGTCTGCCTGTTCTGTTTCCTGTTCTGTCTCTGATGAATCCTCTCACCCTCCCGCGCATCTGGACTGTACCCCAGCTCTTGTATAAATAAATAAATCTTAAAAAAAAAAACATTTTATTTATATTACTTTTATATATACCATAATAGTTAATGGAAAAAGTCTAAAATTAATCAATATGCTCACTTATAATTTATACTGTTTATTTTATGTTTTTTCCAGCTTCACAGTATTTTTTTTATAGTGTTTGCTTAGGTGATTTTTTAAAAGATTTATTTATGCATACAAGAACTGGGGTGTAGAACACAGGTGCAGAAGGGTGAGAGAATTCACCAGAGACAGAGAGGGGAGCAGAACAGGCAGATCTACTGAGATCCACTGCTGAGGGGAGCAGTGGGTGAGACAGGAGAGGTCAGCTGTGCCATATGAGTTAGCTCCCTGGCCATGTATTGAACTGGTATTGCAGTGGCTGCCAATAGCTTCATAGTTCTGGGACTTAACTCCTTGCGCTACTAGGGAGGCCCTGTTTGCTTAGGTTTACTGAAATGTTTACATCTTGTTTTATCATCACTTCTTGAATCTCAAACCATCAGTCTGGAATCACTTCCTCCCTCTTGATGCACACATTTCATAATTTCCTTAGATTAAGGATTGTTGAATTCATACTCTGTTATTGTTTATCTGAAATGTCATTTTGCCCTGGTTTTGAAATATATTTTTGATAAGCATGAAATTCCAGAATGAAAGTTATTTTCTTTCAGCACATTAAAGTCATTCTACTTTATTTTGTCTTCATGGTTGGTCTCAGTTTAATTATCTTTTCTTAGAAATCTGTTTTGTTTTCCTTTAGGAATGTCCTTTGCCACTGGTGTTTTACCTTTATCTACAAGATAGCTGGGAGTGGATTTTTAAAGATTTATCCTACTTGGGAATTAACATGATTTTTGAATCTTTGGATATATTTTTTATTAGTTCTGGAAAGTTTTCTATCATTAATTCTTCTAATACTGTCCTGAATCCAATATGATATTTGTAAAATCTTCTTTTTTAGTCTTAATATCTTTTTTTTAAATTAGTTTATTTATTTATGCATGCAAGAGCTGGGGTACAGGCCAGAGATGGGGTAGGGGGCGAGAGGATTCACCAGATTCAGAGTGGGGAGCAGAACAGGCAGACTGATGAAATACACTAATGAGGGGAGCAGTGGGCAAGTCAGGAGAGGTCTGCTGCGCCATGTGGGTTTCTCTCTGGCGGGCCGGGGATCAAACTTGTGCTGCAGAGGCTGCAGATTGCTTCATAGTGTGGTGTTTAACCCCTTGCGCCACCAGAGAGGCCCCCTTAATATCTTTTTATATTTTCCATTTCTTTATACCTCTGTGCAGCATTTTATAAAAATTTCAGTACTAACTTCCAGTTTACTAACTCTGACTTCAACAGTGTCTAATCCATTTTTAAACCAATTTACTGATTTTTTTCAAGCATTATATTTTTCATTTCAGGAGGTTCTATGAAATTAGTTTTCAAGAAATTTTGATCCTCTTTTAGTTTTTTAAAAAGATATTAAACATACCAATAATGTTGATAATTCCAGTAGTTAAATATTTTGTGGGTTTATGATTCTACTGGACCTTGTTCATAGTGATCATGTTTCCTCAAGTATTTTGTGATTTTTGATAGTAACTGAGTAATTCTTGGGATTTATCTGAAGATCTTTTTCAATGCCTAGATGGAAGACACTTTCCTTGTAAGAGGATTTGTGTTTACTTTTTCTAAACCTTAGAAGAACACTACTAATCTGTCATCACTTTAAACTTAATATTCACCTTGAAGTTCTTCAGACCATGTGGGTGGTGTGAATTCAGGCTGTAATCCCTAAGGGCTGGCTTGTGGTTATGAATTCTGAAGAGAGAATTTTCCTCCTTCAACCAGTGCCAAAGTTTAAACACTGCAATTTTCCTTGCAGTCCCCTTAGGAAGTGGGGGGTAGGGTAAGTTTATTGCACAGTCACATTATTTAAGTATACAGATTTATCACCAGTGACTGGTTAACTTTCACACTGAGATGTCTGAATTTAGTGAAATGTAAGAGAGTCTCAAAATTAAAGTCCCAAATTCAATCTTTTGTTCCTTGTACTCCTCAAGACTGAAAAAATTAAATTCAAGATCAAAAGATTTGGCAATTATAACCAACATGAAAAATATTTTCAGTGTTCAAGTTTGTACTTTCACTTAGTTTTGACATCTACATATTCCATACTTTATTGCCATCTTGTTGATATATTTAAACACATCTCTCTCTTTTTTTCAAAGTTTTACTTATTTATGCATACAAAAACTAGGGTATAGGCCAGAGATGCAGAGGGTGAGAGGATTCATCAGAGACAGAGTGGGGAGCAGAACCGGCAGATTGACCAAAGTACACTGCTGAGGGAAGCAGCAGGGAAGTCGGGAGAGGTCTGCTGTGCCATGTGGGTATCTCCCTGGCTGGGGATCGAACTCGTGCTGCAGTGGTGGTAGATAGCTTCTCAGTGCTGTGCTTAACCCTTGTGCCATCGGGAGGCCCATAGCTCTCTTTTTTCTTTTAATTCAGAATGTTTACAAGGGCTGGTTGGTTGGTTGGTTTTATATCGGAAGTGATAGTCTGGGTATTTAGTTTAGCATACTGCCAGGTGTGGGAGTCCTCTTTACCTGTTTTCATTCATGTTATTCCAATAGCTGGAACTCTCTTTCAACACTGTGCCTGTTACTAATTTATTGTCCCAGTTCCAAATTCACTCTTCATGGCCTGCTATACAAAAATGCAGCTGGACCTCTTCAGAAGTTTTTATTTTCAATCTCATGTAATGCTAAACTTTGCCAATAGAGGGTGGTGAGGAGAGAGTGCAAGATGAAGGGATTTTTCCCTCCTTTCCTGGTGTGCTGCTTCAGCAGCCATGTGCACTCTCTCCCACACCAGGTCCCTCCAGCACTCATGGCTTCTCCAGTGCCTGGCTTTTGGTACTGCACATGCCTCCTGGGCACCCACCTCCTGCAGTGTGGGCGGCTTCACCACCACTCAGCTCCTAGAACTCTGGCACCTTCTCCAGTGCAGGCAGTCAGCAACCACGAGCAGCCAGCAGCTCTCCCCAACACCCACTTGGACTATTTTCTAGGCGAGTGCCTTCAGTGAGACACCTCTTTGTGAACAGCTTTCTGCTGCACTCCATAGGGTGTATTTCCAGGACTTCTATCACAGCAACTTCTCTGCCATTCAGCAAGTCATGGGTGTCACCGTTTTTTGGATCTCACATCTTAGAAGAAGGAATACTTCCTTGTGTGTATTGCTAGGTTGAGAAGAGGGTGATCCTTGCATCTGCTTTTTCTGTATTCATTAGACTTCTTTATACTTCTCATTAGCCAATCCCTACTAAATCTGATCCCATATTTCTTTTTTTAAAAGATGTATTTATTTATGTACACAAGAATTGGAGTATAGGCCAGAGGTGGGGCGGGGGGAGGGGGTGTGTGTGTGAGAGGATTCACCAGACAGTGGGGAACAGAACAGGCAGATTGACTGAAATACACTGCTGAGGGGAGCAGTAGGCAAGACAGGAGAGGTCTGCTACGCCATGTGGGTAGCTCCCTGGCCAGGGATCAAACTCGTGCTGCAGGGACTGCAGGTAGGTTCATAGGTTGTGTCTTTTTTTTTCTCTAAATGTTTTTTTTTTTTTTAATAGAGGCATGCTTTATTTATTTGTTTGCTGGTTTGTTTGTTTGTTTTTTGTTTACACATGCACTGGGTACAGTCAGAAGCGCGGGAGGGTGAGAGAATTCACCAGAGCCAGAGCGGGGAGCAGAGCAGGGAGAAGGACCGAAGTACACTGCTGAGGGGAGCAGCGGGCGGCAGGAGAGGTCTGCGCGCCATGCGGGACCCTCCTCCAGTGGCCGGGGAGCAGCCGGGGATCGAACCGGCGCCGCAGAGGCCGCGGGCAGCTTCGCAACCCAGCGCTCAACCGCTGCGCCACCGGGGAGGCCCCCATAGGTTGTGTATTAATCCCTTGTGCCACCAGGGAGTCCCCAGATCCATTTTGAATATTAAACTTTCCCTATTCAATTTACTAGGTATGATTTTTGTCTCCCAAACCTGACTGATGAACACACCTTTATCAGGTTTCTCTCCCGTCCTCATCAAGATTCACCTCAGCCATCATCATTCTAGTTCAGGTGTATTAGAATGAATCATGGAAATGCTACTTTTGTAAGTCAAAAATAGGTGAATATTGGCAATTTCAAGAGGTTCAAACTTATCTCATTAATTAAAAATGTAATTTCTTTTTAAAAAAGATTTATTTATTTATGCCTACAAGAACTGGTGTACAGGCCAGAAGTGTGGGAGAGGTGAGAGGATTCACCAGAGTCAGAGTGAGGGGCAGAACAGGCAGATCTACTGAAATACACTGCTGAGGGGAGCAGCGGGCAAGACAGGAGAGGTCTGTCGTGCCATGTGGATATCTCCCTGGTTGGCCAGGGATCAGGGATTGAGCTTGTGCTGCAGAGGCTGCAGACAACTTTGCAGTGCTGTGCTTAACCCCTTTGCGCCACCAGGGAGGTCCTAAAAATACAATTTCTAAATGTAATGTCATCTGCTCTAAGAATGAATACTCTTGGGAATGATTTTTAGTCTTTGATTCTTAATTTCTCTATACTTAATCTAATTCATAGTGTTATTATATGCTCAAAAAATGCTTTTTCAGCTGAAAACTTACAAATCATTTAGTCTGTCTAATCTTCAATTTCTCTGCTAACTGTGATCATTATTGACACCTGCCTTATCTAATACAAAGGTTCTTAAAATTTGTTGCCTCCTAGTACAACTACACCGACTGTGTTATTTTATGTGGGAAAAGTAATTGAAAAATTACTTTTTTAATAATAAGATTTTATTTTTGAGTATAACTGGAATTACTTGAAAAACATAAAAAGTAAAGAAATTAGCTATTACCACTATAAACCAGAGACACACTATGGGGGAGGGGAGCGAGGAGAGGAAGGATTAGGGTCAAAATAAGGGGGGTGCAATTGTATGGGGAATATAAGCAAAATGAAAATGCATACATTGTGCAAACATGAAAAATGATGTAAGAATTATATAAAATAAAATATATTTTTTAAAAGAATAGACAGAGGCGTCTTGGCGATCCAAAAAAAAAAAAAAGAAAAGATAAAAGAATTTCATATTTTTACAAAAAAAAGAAATTAACTATTAAAAATTCTACAAACTAGAGATAAAACTGTTAACACTTTCATGAAGCTATTTCTATTATTTTTTCCACAAACATTTTCAAAGCTAAAATTGAGGAAAAAACATATATTTTTATTCTCTTTTTTAAATTCAAAATTATGTGTAAGCATTTACCAGAGTGATTAAATACTCCTTTAAAAACATGTCTTTAGGCTGAGTAATATTCTACCTATCATATGAATAAACCATCAATAATTGATTAAGTTATTTGGATATGTATCTTATTTAAATATTTTGCAACTCAAATAATATTAATATAAACATTCTTACAAATATTTACACATCTCTCTCATTGTTTCATTGAAAGAAATTAGTGAGAGGATACACTGGTTCAAAGCATACAAATTCTAAGGTATTTTGAAACTATACTATTGCCAAATTTCTTCCCAAAAACTATGCATTAATTTGCACTCCAACATGAGAATAGCATTTCAATGCACACTCTGCAGCAAATGGTTTGAAGAAAAATTAGCGAATTTAGTTGTAGAAATGCTATGCATTTCATTTGTCTTTCTTTTATTAGTAGTAATTGCTGTGCATGTCTTTATGCTTATTCCTTTTAAATTTATGTATCTATTTACATGCACCTGTTTTTTAAAATCAAGGCAAGCGTAATTTTATTTTTATTTTTTAAAACATCTTTATGTGTTATGGCTATTAACCAATTTTTCACATATTTTGAAAATGTTTTTTATTTTAATTTTAACTATGAAATGTATGTGAAATTTTAAACTTTTATAGGCAAGCATCTTTGTTATGTATTAATATGTAATCAATCTATTTCTCAATGTTTCATACATTTACTTTTTTTTTGTTTATTTATTTGTTTGTTTTGTTTATACTTGCACTGGGTACAGTCAGAAGCACGGGAGGGTGAGAGAATTCACCAGAGCCAGAGTGGGGAGCAGAGCAGGCAGAAGGACCGAAGTACACTGCTGAGGGGAGCAGTGGGCGGCAGGAGAGGTCTGCACGCCATGTGGGACCCTCCTTCGGTGGCATGTGGGACCCTCCTCCGGTGGCCGGGGAGCAGCCGGGGATCGAACCGGTGCAGCAGAGGCCGCGGGCAGCTTCGCAACCCAGCGCTCAACCGCTGCGCCACCAAGGAGGCCCCTCATACATTTACTTTGTGTTGAAGGTCCTTCCCTATCCAGACATCAGAGTCTATTTTACGTTTTCTATCCATTTATATGAGCTGTTCCATTATTTCAGTTTTAGTGTATCATATGATGTAGAGCATGACTTATTTTTTCTAAAAATATAAAGTACTCATTTGATAATCTGAAAGCTAACCTTAATATATTTGCAAAATTTTTACAAAATACAGACATTTTTGCAGGCAGGATTTGGTGGAACTGAGCTATGTGCATTTAAAAATAGCCAATAATAAATATGCGCTATATTTCATGGTTGTCTGATAAAGTATATAGTGTCTATAATGGCCTAGCCTTATAGGTCCTTTATTAATTATGATTTTCACTTAAGAGATAGTTCAACATGTGAATGAATCCAGTCTCCAAAACAAATTTCCCTACATTATAGATGGTAGGTATGTGAATAACCAATTGCCTTTGAATCTGAAATACTGTTTTTGCTTGAATATGTGTGTGTGCGTGTGTGTGCGCTCGCACATTTATATGGACACACGAGCATGTGTGGGTAAAATATCTGGCAGCAATTCCAGTAGAGCTAAAGGAAATAAATGGTAGTTTTACAAAGTATCCCTGCCCCATTTTTTTGATTTCCAACATATTCTACTCTCTTTTTTGTCATAACTGATGATATTCTTGTATTTTCTCCTCTCAGCCATCATCTCAGACATCCAGAGTCCTCTGGTTGGGTTGTGTAAGGACTACGTAATGTTGACACCACTTTTATGGGATATATTAGAATACCCCAGGATATTTTGGAAACCCCTCCCTTCCTGGGGTTTGCTGTACATTTCCCACCAAACCCCAAAATACCCTCAAAGCTCCTTACAAATATAGAAGGGATCAGTCAAAGATCTCATTGGAAACAACAAACTGCCACTCTGGCTAATTTACTTGGGAAAAAAACAAACAAACAAACAAACAAAAAAAAAATACTAAGTAGTGCATGGAATTTCTGAGAAACTTGGAAGACCAGGATTAGAGGCTATCCTAGGAGTCACAGTGACTTAAAATATGTCACAGAACCAGTCTCATCATGTAGCTTCACTGCAACTGGCACTACCCTGTTACCAGAATGGCTTACCAGGAGTCCCTGCTTCTTCATGTCCTCGCTTTGACTCAGAGTCCTGAGTGGGTGAACCTGATTGGCAGAATTTATGGAATAGCTGCACAGAAAGCATGGAAAGTAAGTTGCTGTATTTTCATTGCCTAAAAGAGAGTTGCCCGTCCTATAGGGAAAAGGTTCAGATGGTGTGTAGACATAAAAATGTGTAACATCCCTTTCCTAAACTGATGCATACAAACACCCAGTGTTGTTTTTTAAGAGTTTATTTTTTAAAGATTTATTTATTTGATCATACAAGAACTGGGGTACAAGCCAAAGGTTTGTGGGGTGAGAGGATTCACCAGAAAGAGTGGGGAGCAAAACAGGCAGATCTACTGAAATATACTCCCTGTTGAGGGGAGCAGAGGGCAAGACAGGAGAGGTCTGCTGCATCATGTGGGTTTTCCCCTGATGGGCCAGGGATGGAACTCATGCTGCAGTGGCTGCCAAAAGCTTGATAGTGCTGTCTTTAAACCCTGCACCACCAGGGTGGCACCACCCAGTGTTTTGCTTTGTTTTTTTTTTTAAAGATTTATTTATTTATTTATACAAGCACTGGGTACTGTCAGAAGCACGGGAGGGTGAGAGGATTCACCAGAGCCAGAGCGGGGAACAGAACAGGCAGAGTGACGAGGTGCACTGCTGAGGGGAGCAGCGGGCAGCAGGAGAGGTCTGCGCGTCATGTGGGACCCTCGCCCAGCAGCCGGGGATCGAACCGGCGCTGCAGAGGCTGCGAAAAGCCTCGCAACCCAGCGCTCAAGCGCTGCACCACCGGGGAGGCTCCACCCAGTGTTTTTAATAAGAATCTGGACATTAGGTTTGTGACCAGAGGGTCTCAATGGTATTGACAGTTTCTCCATATGCCATCTTAAGCTGCTTCTTTAATAAATATTTACTAATTGAAATCTGTCTTGTGCAAGGCATGATACAATGTATAAGAAATTTTTGTTATCCTCAGAAGACTACACTCCAGTAGGGAAAGTAATATTTACACCAATAGAGTTTTAAAGCCTGATTTAATTACAACACAGGGCAAGGCAAAGAAGTACATAACTTGTCTTAATCTGCATTTCTTTAAGATCAGAAATTGAGGCAAGGACTTGAAGCAGGCCCTCTATTTTGGAGGTGGTCCCAGGAAGCAGGAGTGAGGGAGGAGGGAAAATGCATGTGAAAAAGAGGAAAGGCCAATGTAATATGCCATTTAGAGGTCATTGTTGTAGACAATAGGGACTCATTTCTGCCAGGATCTCCAAAAAACATACATAATAGAAAAGTCCACCTAAAAACAGCAAGCGCAAGTTTTTATCCACCGGTTCCCACACCCCACTGATGAAGGGTTTTCCCCAGGAACCATAACTCCCTCACACTTCCAGTCTGGGCTTGTCTACAGTAAGAGTTCCCTGGTATCAGAGAAAGCCCTGTGAGCAAATGCACTTGAGGTGGTGAAGTGGGATGTAAGGTGAGGTGAGTCTGAGCTTGCATGATGTCTTCAACCAGAGCTGCAGTTAAGGCAGAGGTAGGGCAAAAGGATGTGACAAGGGCACCAGAGGTCCTGTTCCAACTATCAACCTACAGACACACTTAATAGGGGTGATATAGTCAAATGAGCTCGAGGTCAGTGAAGGCTGTAGTGTTTAGAGGACTTCCTTATGGAAGCTGGGCTCCAGCTGAGCCTGGAAAGAATTTTTCATGCCAGAATTTTTGCTATACATTAGGATCTGGAGTTTTCTAAAGGCTGGCTGTACTGAAGGCAGCAGTTATGTATTCCAGTGCATTGTACCTCTGTAAATCCGTCTATACTCTATTTCTCTTTCTGCAATAACATTACACTGAGGTTATGGCATCCAGGCATCCTTCAAATGCTTTCACAGGCTTTGACACCAAAAAAAAAAAAAAGTTTCCCTCAATTCAAGTGATTTTAGCACACTAGAAATTCTGGTAAAGTTAGTAGTGGTTATTTTAAAAGTTCTTCTGTATCAAAAATACAGCCTATGATGGTTTAACAATGATAATTCTGATAAAAGCTATTACTGCTGAGTAAATCAGGTGACATATTTTTCCCTCTGAATTTTCATGGCCTTGTTTGTGAGGCATATATAAAATAAAAATAAAGAAATCTCCTTATATGTGGTACTGGCAATTACGTTAAGGTATGTATATCAAAAAAGTATTTACAAACAACATAAAATGTGGCTCTTTTTGGAGATTTTTTTTCATTTGCCTCATCTTATTATTTTCAATATTATCTACTCATTACATTGTGTGAAGTAAAACTCCATTTCTCTTAAAATGTACCTGATATGTAGACTTTGTCTAAACTCATGTACTTCCTAATTATCTCAAAGCAAAGTCTGTTTTCGGAATGAAAAGTAATTGATTTATAAATATCCCTGGCTTAGAGCTATTTGGTTTTCTCCTTCCTTCTCTCACACTCTCACTCATCCATAGAAATTGGATTTCTTACCCATCTCTCCTCTTCACCTGTGAACAATTTCTTTTTTTTCTTTTAGAAATTTATATATTTATGGATACAAGAACTAGGGTACAGGCCAGAGGTGCGGGGGGTGAGAGGATTCACCAGAGACAGAGCGGGGAACAGAACAGGCAGACTGATGAAATACACTGCTGAGGGGAGCAGTGGGCGGCAGGAGAGGTCTGTCGCACCATGTGGGACCCTCGCCAGCGGCCTGGGATCGAAATGGTGCTGCAGAGGCTGTGGATAGCTTCACAGTATTATGCTTAACCCTTGTGCCACCAGGGAGGCCTTTACCTGTGAACAATTTCTCTGTGGACAACTGTTTAATCTGACTTAAGTTGATCAGACAATCAAAAGGCATAGAAATTCAGTTATCCCACTTCCGGTATTTACTTGAAAAATACAAAAACACTAATTCAAAGAGATATATACCACCCCATGCTTAATGCAGCATTATTTACAATAGATAAGAGTTGAAGACAACCTGAATGTCCATTGATGGACGAATGGATAAAGAAGTTGTGGTCTATATACACAGTGGAATACTGTTCAGCTATAAAAATAGATGAAATCCTGGGCCTCCCAGGTGGCTCAGCGGTTGAGCGCTGGGTTGCGAAGCTGCCCGCGGCCTCTGCGACGCCGGTTCGATCCCCGGCTGCTCCCCGGCCACCAGAGGAGGGTCCCACATGGCGCACAGACCTCTCCTGCCGCCCGCTGCTCCCCTCAGCAGTGTACTACGGTCCTTCTGCCTGTTCTGCTCCCTGCTCTGGCTCTGGTGAATTCTCTCACCCTCCCGGCTTCTGACTGTACCCAGTGCATGCATAAACCAAACAAACAAACAAACAAATAGATAAATAAATAAGACATGCCTCTAGAAAATTAAAAAAAAAAAAAAAAAAAAAAAAAGTTTAAAAAAAAAAAAAAAATAGATGAAATCCTGCCATTTGCAACAATATGGATAGATCTAGAGGGTATTAAGCTTAGTGAAATAAGTCAGATGGAGAAAGATAAAAAATATATGATTTCACTCATGTGGTGTATAGAGAAAACAAATGGATGAACTAAATGCAACAAAAATAAACTTTTAGACTGTAAAGACCAGTTAGTGGTTACAGAACGAAAAGGAGGAGGGTAGTGAATAAATCAGATAAAAGGGACCAATTGTACAGGAAAGAAAAGAATTGGACTTCTAGTGATGAAGTTAATGTAATATATGCACATGTTGATTTTTAATGATGTGCATTTGAAACTTACACAATATTATAAAGCAGTTACTTTTTTTATTCTTTTTTAATTTATTTTTATTTATACAAGCACTGGGTACAGTCAGAAGCGCAGGAGGGTGAGAGAATTCACCAGAGCCAGAGCGGGGAGCAGAGCAGGCAGAAGGACCGAAGTACACTGCTGAGGGGAGCAGCGGGCAGCAGGAGAAGTCTGCGCGCCATGCAGGACTCTCCGGTGGCCGGGGAGCAGCTGGGGATTGAACCTGTGTTGCAAAGGCCACGGGCAGCTTTGCAACCCAGTGCTCAACCGCTATGCCACCGGGGAGGCCCTAAAGCAGTTACTTTAATAAAATAAATATTGTTTAATAAAAAAGGAATGCATAGGAACATGCACCACATTCCCATGTCCCGAGCCCTGTTCATTACCCTTTTCTATTTCAGGTCAATGACGGCCCCATCTCATTTGCTCTGTGCTCTTTCCACCCTACCTCCTGGCTCTTTCATCATCCCAGGTGACAGTTACCCCCACTGAGACAACTGCTCAAAATTATGGGTCCTTTAAAAAAATGCCTTTTTGCCTATCTTTGCTGCCCCAACTTTTGACTGTTTCCTCAGTAAAATCCCAACCTCTTTGCTTAATGAACTGAGATAGCGCTCTTGAACACATTTTGTAAACTATAAAGCAATATGCAAAGGCAATTTACTGTTATCATTTATGATCTCCTCAAAAAATCCAAGTCAGGCCTGATGAGTAGGACCCATAACAAGTGTTGTAAAAATAAAGAAGAAGAGAGAGAAAGAGTGAGAGAGTGAGCTCACTAGTTTCATAAATTAAATTTCTTTGTCCGTTCTAAAACATACTTACTAATGGAGGAATGTAATATCCTATGAAAATGAAAAAAAAAATTTAGTCAAAACTTGTTCATCCAGGGGCCTCCCTGGTGGAGCAGGGGGTTGGGATGCAACCTACGAAGCAGTCCACAGCCTCTGCAGCACGAGTTGGATCCCCAGCCGGCAAGGGAGCAACCCACATGGCACAGCAGACCTCTACTGACTCACCCGCTGCTCCCCTCAGCAGTGTATTTCGGTCAGTCTGCCTGTTCTGTTCCCTGATCTGTCTCTGGTGAGTTCTCTCATCCCCCACACCGTTGGCCTATACCCAGCTCTTGTATGCATAAATAAACCTTAAAAAAAACCCAAAATTTGTTAATCCAATATCAGCCATCTTTTTCTTTCTGTCTTTTTATCTGTAGCCATATAATAGTTACATTTTGTAGCCTGTTCTTACTGGTTAATATTACAGTAGAAAAAATTTTACTGCTATTATATACCCCCCATTAAAAGGAAATATTTAATTAAAATTCTACAGAAATGTCAGCACCATTGACTTTTTAAACCTTTGAAAATATTCAGAAGTTCCCTTTAAAATATCCATAAATGTTCCCAGCTAACTTATCTAATTCAATTTGCCTTTACTCAAACTCACTATTAAAAATAAATACATGCATGTAAAATAGGTTAATTGTATAGTATACAAATTATATCTCCATAAAGCTATTATTAAAAAACATTACAATAAAAAATAAATACAAATCCATTTACACTAAATGTGCTACAATTTTAATTACTTGATAGCATAGCAGGATGATTTATTGAAATATTAATTTGTGTTTTGGACTGTGTATTTTACTTGCCCTCAAACTCAGAAGTTAGCTTCAAGGTTTTGTATTTCCTTTCTTCAGAGGTATTTGCAAGGTCAATTAGAACCTTTACAAAACAAATTCTTTTTTCAACACTGGATAAAAACCTGAATTCACTGTAGAGTTTATGCAAGGACTCCTTGAGCAGGGCAGGAGAGAGGGAAGATCCTTTGAAGATAACAAGAGGGCCAAAGGACAGCTGTTCTCAGCCCTGGGAGAAGTCAGAGACAGAACTCCAGGCCAGTGGCTCTGAATCGGGGCTCTTAGGAGGGCTATGTCCCAGTCACAGACATAACCAGCCTCAGCCAAACCTATTTTGTCCCAACAGTGTCGCTGAAGCGCCAGGTCCCCATGTGCTGGCACAGATTTCAGTGGAAACTAGGGTTGACCCTAGAATAACAAGAAAGGCTTCCCAGGAACTGTGTTTCAAGAAAATCTGGAAGATGGCAAGGACCCTTGCTGAGTGAGGTGTCCCATCAGTCCAGAATCTGTCCCCTGTCTGAAGCCGATGATGCAGGCTGATTTAACCTGCTTTCCAGGACAAAAAGAAATGGAGTCATTTTACTAAGAACGTTCGCTGTACTAGTACTGCAGCCATATAGATTACAATTATTTTCTAAATATCACCTCTTATGTGATATTGATAATCAATTTATGAAGGAATGCTTCCTCCCCACCTCCAAACCCTCACACGCAATGGAGTCTTACTGCTCTATTTTAAACCTGAAAGGGATCTTGTAGATGTAGTTCATTCCCAACCTTTTAAAGACCAAAAATTTGAACATGTGCAAGGTGAGGCGAATTCCCCAGAGTCACAGAGCTGGGGGTGGCCTGGAGTCAGGTATCGTGGCCTCAGGCGGTGCTCCTCCACACCCTCAGGAGGGGATTGGCCCACACTACATGAATGCACTATGGGATGTTGATGAGAAACCAGGACCCATTCTGTGGGTACAGCGGTTGAGCTGGGTAAACGCCACACATGTACTTGTGATAAACTTGGCCTTAGTGTGATTCACCTGAGAATGGAGGCCCTTTCAAGTCTGTACAGTTACCCAGAAGAACGTCCCTGCAACCCCAGCCATTTACTGGGGCCCTGCTCCCAAGAACAGCAGTGAGCAACTGCCATCGTTATTACGTACTGTATAATGAAAGCAAATTACCCCCTCATTCGTTTCTTTTAGGGTTTCTATAGTGATTTCCGAAGGACACACTTTGACCTACATTTTCATTACTTCTATAACATGATAGTGATGTAATTCAGAAGTGAAGAAGCAGCTGAAATGACAATGTAGGATGCAAAGGGTCAGAAATATTGTGAAACACAAGAAATGATACCTTGTGCAAGGGTTAGTTTTACATAAGGATATGCAATAACAGTGAAAGACTAAAATGAAGTCACTGCTTTGGCTTGTTGTGGGAAAATCAGTGATGGAGAAAGTGTGCATGGTTTATGGTGACACATGTAAAACTGTTCTCTTCATTGTCATCCTTTGCATGCTGGTTAAACATTTGTTACACATTTTATCACCATTTAAGCACTTTCCTACTCACTAACTTAGAAGCAATTTAAACAATTTTAAATTCCCACTCTGGGAAAATAAAACTGCCATTAAAAGAAAACACATTTACTTTGATTTATTCCTATCAATACATTTTAATTCAAAAATATATTTTTCTGATTATACATTTGCTCAGTAATTGCAACTACACAGTATAGTTTTTGGTGAAGGAATCATGTAATTTTTGTCTAATAACCTCACTACATTTTGTATCTAAACTTTAGGCTTTGTTTGTGAGTGTAGTTTTTCTTATTATAAAATGTGAATATGTTTACAGTTCTTTCTAATAAACAGAATATTTTATGATATTACCAGGTCACCAGTGCTAAAGTTAAGGTTCAGAAACAGGGGTGTCAGAAGCAGGTGGTGAATTAGCAGCCTTGGGAAGCCTTTTAGGGTCAATTACCATTTGGGAGTTGCCCCTGCTCAGTGCTAAGTTCTCAGTATTGTGAGACTGGAAATTTATTTATATCAACGAACCCAGATTTGCTCAATTTCAGCAAGTCACCGATGCTTAATAAAGTCTCACACGATTGGTCCATAAACCCAGATACAGATTTACCTTTCTAATGATAGCAAGAACTTGGGCTGTGAAATCAGCAGGCTGGGGTTCTAATACAGGCTCACCACTTTTATGAGGGCAAGCTACTAAATTTCTGAGCCTCAGTATTTGCCTCTGTAAAATGCAGTTGTCATAGGATTAAAAGAAATATATTAAGTATGTAGCACAACACTCAATGATTGGTGGCCACCGTGAACAACACAATAATGGTGATGACCACAAAGGAGGAAAAAAAGGAGGAAAAGGAAGAACAGGAGGTTGCAGAAATCACAGGGATTTGATTTATATTGACTGATGAGCATATTTTCTACATAAGTTCAAAGACAGTCCAAGGTCGATTAGAAGGCACTTTTATTTATTTATTTATTTATTTATTTTTTATTATTAATTTATTTATACAAGCACTGGGTACAGTCAGAAGTGCGGGAGGGCAAGAGAATTCACCAGAGCCAGAGCAGGGAGAAGAACAGGTAGAAGGACCGAAGTACACTGCCGAGGGGAGCAGTGGGTGGCAGGAGAGGTCTGCGCGCCATGTGGGACCCTCACCCAGTGGCCGGGGATCGAACCGGCATTGCAGAGGCTGCAGGCAGCTTCGCAGCCCAGCGCTCAACCGCTGCGCCACCAGGGGAGGCCCAGAAGGCACTTCTAATAGAGACAGAGAAAGATGAATTTCATGGGCCTTTAAGTCAATGGGCTCTGTTAGCTCCATCTCTACTGTAGGGATATTCCTGCCTGGCAGACAGGAGACATTGTTTCCATTGCAACACCTAGACAGTGCCTAGTAAATGGCACACCTTTACTAAATAGTTAATGAATGATTTGGTAGAGTCCCCCATACTACAGAGTGTATATGGTGCAGGACATAATGATAATTCCTGTATCTTTGGTTCTCCTATTTCTAGACTCACTAAAGTATTGCCCCTTACCATCTCCCCCCAGTCTTCACACTATATGAACACAGAATTTCTTCAGTAATATAATCAAGTGATTCACAGATTTATCTGGTACATCAATCATGTTTAGACATTGTCTAATTAAACTCAAATTACTTTATCATTCACTGCAATTATATTTCCAAATTCTGTGAGTTCTATCTTATAATCTAACAAATGCTTATGGGAGAGATGGGTTAGATGCCCCTGAAAATCACATTTTATTTTTCTGGGGCACAAAGCTATCAATAGATTACATTTCTCATGACCAACTAAGTTAGGTGAGGCTACATAATCGAGCTCTAACTAATGGAATATGTGCTCAGTGACGTACATTTCTTCCAAGCCTGGTCCATAAAACCTTCCTATATGCAACTCAGCTCTCTATCTTTTGTTGTCAAGATGAATGTAGAGAATCCACTCACCTAGGAAATGATGGAGTCAAGCAGAGAAAAAAGCCTAGGTCTCTGAGTAATCACAAGGAGCAGAGTCAGCCTCCCTCCCTCCCATCACGTCCACATATCAACCCTCATAGGACTATGGTGTGAATATATATCTTTTATCAGGTTTCTGAGATTTTGGGATTATTTTTTATAGCAGTTAGCCTGTCCTGAATAATTTAGTACCGTACTCATATTACTTTACTGACTTTTCTTTTAAATATATCTATTGCTTGAGAAGTTGGAAAGGTTCATTTTTGTTCTGTATTCGTATTTATGTGATTATCCACTTATGGCCTCTTTCTTCTGTCCTATTAAGCATCCATATAATACCAATCAACCAATTAGCAATCAATTCTGCCCCTAATTATCCATTTCTCTTCATTCCTACTACCTACATAGTAGATCCCTGGTTTTCCCAGTTGGATCACTATAATAACCTCCTATGTTTTTTCCTTTCCTTCACTTTCATGCCTTCATTTGCCAGCCCTTGCCAGAGCAGTCTTTAAAACCTGAAAATCTGATTTTGTCATTTTTTCACTTGAAATTTAGTAATTCCCATCAAGAAGTGTTATTACCTAAAGAAATTAGCCTGCTTCTTGGAGTGTCTTTGTTTGCTTTTCCTTTATCACACACCCTAAATTATTAAAGTTCTATGGTTTCCAAGTATGAATCTAAAATACCTGGAATCTTAGGTATTACTAGAAAAAGTTCTGGAATTTGCTAAGATTAAATCTGATCATGGATTTATAGATAAAGCACATGCTTCCCTGAGTTACAAAGAATTTCTGTTGTATAAAATGTAGCAACAGAGCATAAGAAGCTCTAATTTCTCATTTTTTATTGATAACTTTAGCCATCACCCAAGTTCCTGAGACATGAAAATCGAGAGGTATAAGGGATGAAGGTTCTATGACCTTAGAGACTAGAGATGAATTAGGTAAAAAAAAAAAAAAAAAGAAAACAAATACAAAAACACTTTTTGCCACCTAATCACAAATATCACTAAGCTTTCTTATACAGATTTTATGCTGCATTTGAGGAATAAGGAATGATATCCTCCTTCTTTTAGGCATTCCAGTCACTTACTTTTACCTAAATTTGCCAAATCTAGTGATCTGTGCAAAACTTCACCAAAAAGGGCAGTTTCCTCTATTTCTTTGTTTAAGCAATTTACTGAGACTTATCCTGACTGTCTCATTTAAAACTGTAACATTTCTAACCCTACACCCAGTTTCTGCTTCCCTCCTCTCTCTTTTTCTACAACATTGATCCTACTTAGGATACTATATAATTAACTCATTTGCCATGTTTATTGTCAATTGCATCTCTCCCCTGGACTAGAATGCAAACTCCATGATGACAAGGATTTTTTTCTGTTTGTTCTCTGATTTAAGGAACTAGAAGAGTGCACACAGCAGGCAGGCAAGAAATATTTGTTGTTATTAAATGAAATTGAGAAAATGGAGAATAGAAAATTAAGCACATTTTGACATATTCCATGGTTACATTTGAAGAAGACTTGGGACAAGATGTAAAGAATAGATGAGACAATAGAAGCACAGAAGATGAAGGTAAAGAACACCAAGTGCCACCGCATGCACTTTAAGGGACTCAAAGAGCTCTATAACCATTACCTTATTTTTCTCATCATGGCTAGAATTATTCTCACTTTGCAGCTAATGAAATTGAGACTAGATAACTTGTCCAGGGTCATTCAACTGGTGAGGGGTGGAGTCAGGACTCAAAACCCCCATCTGACTCCAAAGCCCATGTGCATAACAAGTGCTCTGTAGCAGACTGGAATGCCTCCCCTGTGAAGCAGAGTGCTCGCAGAACTATCTCAGCACATGCGCTGATTTTTTTGAATTGTTAAACGGATAGATCTTTTGTGGGTCACTAGCAGATGCTGAAGACGTTTTGCTGCCTTGAGTTGCAATCTCTAAATCGATTGCATAAAGAATGTCTATTTCCATTAAAGCTAGGATGGTGTCCTAAAAACAGTCTTAATCAAAAGTTAGTTAGCATTTTTTTCATCTACCAATCAATCCCCAAACCAGAAAACGTCAAATATCAAGATTTGTCATGTTGCCTGGGCAGTAGAAAATGCTTATCAAGTACACAAAGATTCAACACTGCCGGCCCACAAGCATCGAATTGGCCTCTGTGACTCACCTGTCTTTACCTGTAACCACTTAGGTCAGACAATTCAAAGGCAAAGATTCATTACCTGTCTTTTTAGGCATCTTTGCCTTTCTTCTCCCACTCTACAGTTCCCACATGCATTTTTACACATATATTTTTCTTCTATGTGCAAACTGGAATTTGGAAATACAATTTTTACTGTCTCATAGCTCACAAATTCTAGAAGCAGAATCAGATAGCAATCAAATATTTGGCTGATATGATCAAAATGAATCTGGAATAGTGATCAGATAAAGGGTCAAGGATCTGTGGGTTGGGGATGTCATGGGCACATATGCCAGGGATCTATGGGACTTCAGGGCAGAGGGACTGGGGAGAGAAAGGCCAGAGTTAATAAATTCAACAATGGGGAGATTCGCATAAACCAGGGATTCTCTATGGATTGCAATCATACATCTATTCATTTTCGCCCTATCCATGGCCCTGCTTTTCAGTAACAAGGATAAGGTAACAGATTAGCTGTCACCACAACAAGCAGGAAAGACCATTGTTTCTGAAGACTAGAAGAGAAAGTAAATCATTATTAATCAAATGATTTGGAATGGTTGTTAAGACACAGAGAACAAAAAGTTTTATATCCTCTAGGGTGTTAGGGTGTGTCCCGTAAATGTTTCACCCAAGTTGCCATTCAAATAATTAATATAACCTTACTGAGTACCTTCACAAGCATGGTTTATATGTGGAACACCATTATTTGTGTGGTCCAGTCATTATTAAGCTTAGGTGTTGATAAAAATCCACTGATTTGGGATATTTGTTTCAAATTCGGAGACTTCTTCACACATCAAGGCCAGGAATCTGAATTTTTTAACAAGTCACCTGGGTGATTTTGATGAACTACATTTTGAAAAATGCTATCATAAGACTGTGGAGTGCTAAGGATGCAATGGTGACTTGGAGCTAAAAATGAATTCTTGTTCTACTACAGACACACATTAAGAGAGCTAAATGAGCTGTCAGAGGTGCATATCCTGAAAATCTCCATTGTTACCTAAATAAATAATTGGCAACACCACCATCTTTTGTAGAGAAAACAAGGAAATATTTAGTTCATTCCACCTATTGTAATTTCTATGCTACCATATGAAATTTTAGCAACACTCAAAAAATGGCCCCCCAAATCTCCAGCATATTAATTATCACCCTCCGAGATGAGATTTCTATTTCTCTTCCAAGGCTCCATGAATGGATACAAAACATGACTCTATATGACAGGTTAACCTTAAAACGAGAGCTACTATTTATTGAATGTCAAGGACTGTTTTATAAGCAGTATTTATTTAATTCTCACAACAAACATTATAATCCCCATCTTATATTTTTGGGACACTGAGGCCTAGTGCATGGCAGGTGTAAGAAGTTGGTTCAACTAGTAAATAGTGGAGCCAGTGTTTGAAGGCCTTCTCATTCCAGGGGCACCATCTCTTAAGCGCCAAGCAATTCTGCCTCCACCGGGAGCCTTAGTTCATACACACCCTGCGATCATGCACAGATAAAGCAAATATCAATACAAATTGCATAGCTTACTGACCATGCACAATCCCAGTAGAATAACAGGTCTATTCCATAAGAAATGACATAAAATCAAAATGTAATTATACCTCTCCAAAATATAAATAAAAACTAAAATCTACATCAATATTAGTGTTTGTGATTCTTACCAGACATGCTTAACTATGGAAATAGTCATTCTGTTGCCAGAACATAAACTTTTTTTTGTTCAGTGTAGCTGCCACCTGAAACCTCCAGTGTGTAGTATTCCCTGACATATCTTCTTATAACCACTAATACTTACTTTTTTGCTGAATACTCCTAATACATTTAGCTTCTAACTGAAATTTCTCAAGCAAACAAAATAATCTCTTCCAAGCACTCACGACTAGAACTTAAAAAGAATAATACTGACCACACAAATTATAAAAAGGGCACAAGCCAAAGTGGCATTTTCTTTTGCATAGAATATCAAGTTAATCTAAATATCTAAAGATCCCATAATGCAGTCATTTCCTCAGACACTAAAGAAAAGCTCTTTACTCTTTGAAACAGCTAAACCTTTTGTACCCTCAGATCATGCCTTTACTCCTCCACTTTGAGATTCCTCCAGCATCGCAAGCTGCTTTGCCCTGCCTCCACCCTATTCCGAAGAACATTTTGTATTATGCTGTGTATTACATCTGTCTCTGCTGCTGCACCATAAGTTCCATTATTAGCTCAAGAACCACATCTGTTTAATGTCTCTTGCAATAACTGTAGTATCTGGTACCGAAAAGGCACTCACTAAATCTAGAGTGAATTAATGAATGACCAATGAAACTTCATGGTGAAACTCAGTGGATCCTAGGACCTAGATCTTTCTTCGCCCACACCAGGATAAGAATTGGAACTTTATTGGATGCTTCTTTCTTTTTTATTTCAAACAGGATTAAAAAGTCACTGGATTCTCAGATAACCACCAACACCTTGCACCAGCTCTTCTCTATTTCATCACTTTGAGATACCTGTGGGAAAGGAAGTTCTCCTTTTGGGTGCTAGAGACAACTCCTGTCAGTGAAGGCTACAGAGCCCTTGTATCCTGGATAGAGGGGTGGAGAATTGAATAGTGAGGCTGTTTGTTGCCTGCTTTTCTCCTCTGAACAAAACAAGTATGACTGGAGAACAGGAATTGTCATAATTAATGTTTTGTAGAAGGACACATGCTGAGTGAACCTAGTGCAGAGACCTAGGTATTGCTGAAGAGCTTTCTTCTTACTATTTAGAATTATATATTGAGGGAAGGTTTCTTTTGTATTTATTCCTTCTCCTTCTCAACCCCTACTCAGGTCACATATAAATGCAAAGTCAGAGCCAAGGGTGCTTTCTGAAGTCATCCCAATGTAACTTCTCTTAGAACATATCCTTCTTGCTTCCCTCCCAAGTTCTTTCCATCTTTCTATTCTCCCCTCCCTCCTGCATCATGACAAGCAACATCATTTCATTTTCCCTTCTCTGGCCCCCAGGTCAACACTTTAACAAACCTGTAACAGTCAAGTTTGTGATATTTGGAAAGAGCATTTTGGCAACTGAACTTATTAGAATGTTTTATTGGGAATGATGAAAAAGATGAGATGGTAAGAAAAAGTGTGAATGATAGAAAGGGAAAACATCCCTTTCCAAATAGCTTAGTACGTTTTTTTAAGATTTATTTATTTATGCATACAAGAACTGGGGTACAGGCCAGAGGTGTGTGTGTATGTGGGGGGGGGGGTGAGAGGATTCACCAGAGACAGAGTGGGGAACAAAACAGGCAGATTGACTGAAATACACGGCTGAGGAGAGGAGCAGGCGAGTCAGGAGAGGTCTGCTGCGCCATGTGGGTATCTCCCTAGCCGGGGATCGAACTCATGCTGCAGTGGCTACGGATAGCTTCATAAGTTCAT
Organism: Talpa europaea; assembly: GCF_964194135.1. NCBI lineage: Eukaryota > Metazoa > Chordata > Mammalia > Eulipotyphla > Talpidae > Talpa > Talpa europaea. Next base: position 91,524,828 of record NC_140070.1, read on the forward strand.
AAGTTGTGTCCTAACCCCTTGCACCACCCGGGAGACCTAGCTAAGTACTTTTAAAACTAGAGTCAATTCTTCTATTGTAAAGAGACTCCAGCTTAATTTTGGGAAATGTACATAATGCCTCCTTTTTGAGAACTGTCACATTGTTCTTTTTTAAAGCTGTCCTTTCTGCTAGGCCAGTCTCATTGTATTTGGTTTTTTGTCAGTAACTCATACATAGTGAAGGCGAGCCTAGATAGAGGTGACTTCCTATGAAAACCCTCAACACAACCTCATCCCACCCTAACTTTAAGTCCTTGTTTTAGTTAATATCTCAATTGTATGCCTCTCTGCCCTATCCCACTTCAGGAAAAAGCAAGCTTTCTGCCAGCTGTACTTCCTGCATCGCCACTGCACCTTCAGACAATGCCCCTGGCCCATTGCCTATCTCTAAACGTTGATAATCCCACTTCATTTGGGGTTTCAATTATAGCTTTCTATTGGTGGTTCTTTGCTGTAACCTTACCTGTGCTGTGATTCTAATAAATCCTCCTTTTCTTCAGGTAGTTTGAGTAGATTGCTGTAGAATGTGATAGGAAGTAAAAAATAAATTAAAAACAAATTAAGAGACCACCTAGACTCTCTAAACAGGCTCAGATTTCCTAACTTTATTAAATAATACCTGAGAGTCTTCAGAAAATATGCAGTTAAGTTCCAACAGTAGAAGACCAATTGAAATTCCTCCGGAATGTGTCAAGGAATACAACAGATAAACATATAAAGAAATAATTTATTTCCAAATATATGTGGGTATAAAATCAGGCTGTAAAACAGTCTGAGGAATTATAGTTAAATTTTTTGGGATTGGGGAACTGGGGGAGAGGGAAGGTGGATTCTACTAATTATAGGGTGGTAAATGAAACACGGAGACAAAAGATTCTAGAGAGCGCCATTATATCTTCCCATCTCCATGCTCACTGTTTTTGCCTACAAACACCAAAAGAGTAGTCCTTCAAAATAAGTGAATCCTTTCTCCTCGTCCAGTGACACTGATAGCAATGGAGGTGATGGACTTTATTTTCATGTCTGGTTAGCCTTATCATCTTGAGTCCCCCCAACATTTTTACAATTAACTTCTCTTCTTCCTTAAGTTTATCTGAGTGGCATTATTGTCCTTGAAATGAAACAAAATGAAATGAAATGAAGGCTGACTAAGATAGGCAGTATGTACTTAGAAAAAGGATGAAGTGAACTAGAAGCCAGCATGGACTCACTAAACCTAGTGTAAAACTATGTAGCTTTTGCAACAATATTGGTAAACAATTGTAAGGCGGCCAAATATTGGTAAACAATTGTAAGGTGGCCGTTGCAGATGTTATAGATTCTTCTTTTCACCTGTCCAGTATCTATTTGCCTCCTTTTATTTTTTTTTTAAAGATTTATTTATTTATGCATACAAGAGCAGGGATATAAGCCAGAGATGTGGGGGTGAGAGGATCCACCAGAGATAGAGTGGGGGACAAAACAGGCAGACTGACTGAGAGGAGCAGCAGGTGAGTCCGGGGAGGTCTGCTGTGCCATGCAGGATGCTTCCTGGCAGACCAGGTATTGAACTCATGCTGCAGAGGCTGCAGATTGCTTCAAGCTATAGTGCTTAACCCCTTGCGCCACCAGGGAGGCCCTGCTTTCTTCTTTAAGTTTTCCAGATTTACTTTGGGAATCTAAAAGTCTTCTATGTATGCAAATTTTTTCCTGTTGTTTTCTGAAAGTTTACTTTTATTTTGAAACTATATTTGATACATGCAAGGGAATAATGAAACACCTCTGTAAGCTATAAAGGAACACCTGTGAATCCAGCAAGCACCGGAATGTTACAGAATGTTTTGAACACAATGCATCCACCTAAACATTTGTCTTGACTCAATGCCCTGCCTCCCCCACCACGACTCCCTCCTCCCCACACCAAAGAACCATGCTAACTTGATGGGAAGGTGGAGCAAAGTATCCTTTCTACTCTGGCCAAAGGATATATATAAAATTTAGGCAAAGGCAACTGGACTCTTATTAATCTCCTTCATCCCACTCTCTTTGATGGTAAAAAGAACAGAAAAGAGTTTAAGCAAATTCATTATAATGAAGATAGTCTCACCTAACCTGATTTCATCCCCAGAGTTAGTGTCCATGGGCTTTCAGAGATCTGGTTTTCTAGTATTCCTTTTATTTCTAAAGAGCCAGCCCATATCTTTGCATAATTTTCCATTTTCTTTTTAATTAACCAGAGTTTGTATACCTGACTCACCAAAGAATTCTTCTCAGATAGTATTACTGAATGAAAATTTCATAGTTTTTTTTAAAAGATTTATTTATTTATGCATACAAGAACTGGAGTATAGGCCAGAGGTGCAGGGGGTGAGAGGATTCACAAGACAGAGTGGGGAGCAGAACAGACAGACTGACTGAGATACAGTGCTGAGGGGAGCAGCAGACAAGACAGGAGTGGTCTATTGCGCTATGTGGGTTCAGCTCCCTGGCTGGGGATTGAACTCATGCTGCAGTGGCTGCCAATAACTTGATCGTGCTGTGTCTTTAACCCCTGTGCCACCAGGGAGGCCCTCATTGTCTTTTGATAATGCTATGTTTTTTCCTGAGTGGGCTACCAAAAAAAAAAATATGGACAGGATGAGAATGTAGTTACAAAATAATGGTCAACTCTGGGGAGAAATGGAGGGGAACTAAACCAGAAAATGGGACTCAATTATATATGTAATGTTTTATTTCTTTTTTTTTTTAAGATTTATTTATTTATTTATACAAGCACTGGGTACAGTCAGAAGCGCTGGAGGGTGAGAGAATTCACCAGAGCCAGAGAGGAGAGCAGAGCAGGCAGACTGACGAAGTACACTTCTGAGGGGAGCAGCGGGCATGGCAGGAGAGGTCTGCGTGCCATGTGGGACCCTCACCGGTGGCCAGGGATCGAACCAGCGCTGCAGAGGCTATGGGCAGCTTCGCAACCCAGCACTCAACCGCTGCGCCACTGGTGAGGCCTTGTAAAGTTCTAGTTCTTATAAGGAAATCTCAGGCAACATAATATGTTAAGTTGTAATAAAGCTCTTGTATGACATCTATATTATATACTCAATGCATTTTTTAGGTTTGTATTTTAACAATTAGGTGAAACTAGTAGCTTCTATCACAGGTTCAAGAACTGTGGCCATGTAACTAACTGGATCCTGCGGTGCCAGAGGCCATGGGGCATGCAGGCCTGCAGGCAGTCTCCTCCCACCCCCAGTGCAAATCAGGTTTGAGCACAGAGCCCCCAGGGCATCAGCTTGGGCTGCAGCAGTGAGTTTCCCTCTGCTGCCCAAGTGCGCCTGAGAACCCGCTGGCTCAGTCCTGTCAAAACTGGTGGACGCCCAAGCTACCCCAGGGCATTCAACTCCAGAGCTGATGTAGCCCCAGCCAGAGCCAGAGCAAACTTCAGAGTGGGAGGCAAAGCCCCCCTAGCTCCTGGCCCAGGGCCACAGCCACATGAAGGAGCTTGAGCTCTACTGGACCAGCTCCAGCACGGTGGCTCCTTGGAGCCAAAGGCAGAGCGGAATGTCTGGACAACATGGTGTCTAGGAGCCCACCCTGTAGCAGAAGGGACCCATGTCCCCCTGCTGCTGCAGGTGCACCCCCGCTTGCATTATCACCTAGACCCACTGAAGGGGTATCATCCTCAGTGTCCCTCTGGGCCCCACTGAGGCCCACTCTGGCTGTGCTCCTTGGAACCCACCATCCCGTGAACCTGCCCTGAACTCAGGAAAGATTAGGTCTCTCCAGGCCCGTTTTGTATCTGGTGCCTGGATCATAAACAGACCAATCAATTTAGAATTCAATAGACCAGTTAGGTTCTAGCTCAGTTTGTGAGTAAATTATTTTTGTTGAAAAATGGAAGCTGGCCTCCCTGGTGGCCTAGGGGTTAAGTCTCAGTGTAGTCACCGCTATGGACTATGTTTGATCCCTGGCCAGGGAGCTAATCCACATATGGTGCAGCAGCTCTCTCCTGAAGCCTGCTGCTCTCCTTAGCAGTGTATCTCAGTAAATCCACCTGTTCTGCTCCCACTATGTCTCTGATGAATACTCTCACGCCCCATGCCTCTAGCCTACACCCCGGTTCTTCTGCACAATAAATGAATATTAAAAAAGAAAAATGGAAGCAAGCTGATTGGTGCTAACAGAATCCAATCAGACACTTAGAATTGAAAATGGTCCAATCAGGCTTATAGAGTCGGGGACCCTGAAAGAGGACAGAGCAAGAACCAGTTCGATTCATTCTGTTCCTGGCTTCCAAAGAAAGAAGTATTCAGCAGCCAGACTCTGAAGAAGAGTTCCATCAAGTTGTTGATCTGTGTGGGATTCACCAGACCTCCTTACACTTGCAGACCTATGTTGACTTTCACAGGCTGCTGCACCTGTCTCTGACGTCACCTACAGTGCGCACCACTGTCCTAGGGCCGATAGCTGTTAGCTATTGGTTCCTACCAGTAGCTCACCAAGAGCTGTTAATAGTAATATATCTGACGCCACTCCTGGCGACCGATGGTAAATGGCATTACTGGCCAGTGCTGTCCACCATTGTTGACAGGTGACTGGCACTCTGTTCAGAAACCTTTGAGAGCTGTCCACTGCATCTGATTGTCAGGCACTGTCTCTTGGTGCTGTTGTCTCCACTGCTGTCCAGCCCTGCCTTCAGACTGTTGCTGTGGCTGCTGTGCTGCCATCTCAGCAGGTCCACCTATGAGCACCTACAGCTGCCACCATGAATTGGATCCTGGCCCACTGCTTGCTGGTGTGTCACCAGCTCTAGGCCTTTGTTGATGGGATGGTACTATCTTGCATGAGCAGCCTTTGTTTGGAACTACTGAACACTCTAGATACTGTTTGAGACAGCTGGTAACTGGTGGCCTTAGAAACTCTTTCCTTTCCCCCAATATCTTGTTTGTTAAATAAACCCCACTGGTGTCGAACCCAAGCCTCAGTGCTCTTGCAATCAGAGCACATGGGTGGGAACCCATAGGCAATGACCTGTCCCCCTCTTTGGCACTCTTTTTTAATTACTGTTTTTAGTACTATTTCAGCCATAGAAGTGTTGATTAGTGATCAATGCCACCCTATTCGAAGGTATGTGCTCTGGTCTTAGACAGTGTAAAGAAAGCATTAAATTTGTGAATGAACCAATGATGAGATCAGTAGTAAACACGTTGGGTGGAATAATCAGCATACAAAAAGATGTTTGCAAAATGAAATTCTGGGCTGAATCTCATCAGCCAAAAAAACAAAGACGAAAACTGCAACTTGTTGAGGGCTTATATGACAAGCACTTTCAAGTATGTATTATTTAATCTTCACAAGAACCTTGCGAGGTACATATAACCATCCCCTTTAGATGTGAGGTACTGAAGCGAAGGCAGATGATATAATTTGTCCAAGTTCACAAACTAAATAAATGCTAGAGCAAAGCTATGAATTCATGTTGTTTCAATTCCAGAGTCAAGACCCTTAACCAGATTTTTGCCTCAGTTTCTTCCCCCCTCCAATAAACCATGTAATTCACACAGAGGAGGCATGGTTTACTAGCTCGTGTTTCAATTTTTTTTTTTTTTGAGAATAAGCATATTCTTGGTCAGCAGTGATTTGACTGCCAAAAGTTCCCTCATAAGCTGCAATTGTAGAAATTTTGTATCAAGGATAGGGAGTCATGCTCATGCTGTTCTGCACAGTGCCTCAGCCCCCACCTGCTGTTGATACTCAACTTGTATCAATATCAACTTTGTACAAAACAAAGACAACAGGCAGGGTCTGAAAGGAGACCAAGGATAGAAAATGGAACCCTGGGAAGAATGTTTTAAGAAAGGAACTGTGTGCCTGGAAAATGCACAACTCACAGCAAGAGTTAGTCCTGCTAGCTGTCTTCACAAATTTCAAGAGCCACATGGAAGAGGCATTAGACTGTTGTGTGTGGCCCCAATGGAATAGAAAAAGGAATAGTGAGTAACACTTAAAAGAGGAGAGAAATTATGTTAAATAAGGGGAAGAACTGTGGAGTGGTCAAACCTTCAGAAGACTTCCAGAATAGATCATTTTAGGAAGAAGGGAGTTCCCAGGAGCTGGATGTGTCATAGACATTGCTTGGTTCCTTGTTGGTGATGATGTTGAAGTTTCTAATGAGATGGTGGCTAGAAGGACCATTTAATGCTAATGCTAGTGCTTACAGACTTTATTATCAAATCCATTAGTGTAAAATCATCGTCCACTTAGAGACCTATTTTTATAGTATGATCCTTAAGTGACTCCTTGGTGACTTCCTTCTCCTCCCCACAATCCCACAAAGACAGAAAGCTTGCAGAACTAGATGTTAAAACTAAACTATTTCTGCTACTAGTTGTATAATGTTGTGGGAATTATTTAACATTCTTCTGCTACAATATTTTCATCTATAAATAGGTCCCTCTATCTGTCTCACTACCTCATGTGGATTTTAGTGAGTATGGTAGGCCACCCAGATTAAAAATTCAAATAATATGCAGAAAATTAGAAAATTCAAATAATATGCAGATTGAATGATGACTATAATACAAGTTCTGTTTGCCAACATTCTCTGTCACCTCTCTTCTATCCTTCTTAGAGTCATTTGGTTTGCTTGTTTTGTTCATTTGTTTTAAACATTTTTTTATTTTTAATTTTATTTTATATATTTTTAACATCATTTTTCATTTTTGTACAATGTATGCATTTTCATCATGGTTATATTCCCCATACAATTCCTACCCCCTTTATTTTGACCCTAATACCTACCCCCCCACTAGTGTGTCTCTGGTTTATAGTTGCTTGTTGATTTTGATTTTCACTTTATTAGAATTAGTCTTTTTTCTGGTCCCTTATTTAGGTTTTCTAAATTCCTGATAACGAGTGAGACCATCTGGTATTTTTCTTTTTCTTTCTTGCCTATTTTGCTGAGCATGATCCCTTCCAGCTCCATCCATGTTGCTGCAAAATTGCATGAGTTTATCTTTTTTGATTGCTGAGTAATATTCCTTTGTGTATATGTACCACATCGTCTTGATCCAGTCATCTATTTTTGGGCATTTGGATTGTTTCCATAGCTTAACTATTGTAAACAGTGCTGCTATAAACATAGGGGTGCGGGTACCCTTTTGAATTACATCTTTGTTGAGTTACTGTTATGTGTAGGCCATGTGCAAGTTACCTTGTTAGCCACCAAAGGAAAACAAAATGATAAAAGGATGTCATTTTCTTCAAGGTGTTTGCTATCAGAGTTTTGGATCTAAACACACAAATAATATAATGCAATCAAAGGTATCTGAATGCCTTAATGGGCAATGTAGGTAAAATGCTATGGGAAGTTCACAGGAGAGTAGGCACCATAATGTTGGCCTAGTATCACTCTATTCTGTCTTATCTCCAACCTTGCTGGATTCCAATAGAATCTGGTTCTCTTCAAGATTATGAATTTTTGCATTGATGCTGAGAAATGACTCAACTGTCTTGAGTTCCAAATTTTAGTTCCTTTGCATTGGCCTTGAGGAGAGAGATGATTTTCCCTATTTTTCTCTGAGGAAAAAAAAAAGTGAAGCTGAGCAAGGTCAAGAACAAGTCAAACATGGTAATGTAAGGCAGACCCTCATCACTGAAACTAACTAATTTCAATGCACAGAACAAGGGTTGTTTCAAAGAGTGTATTACAAGTTTGCTTTATTAGGTGCTTCATAATGGTCACCCAATAGTATGTATGCTTGCTTTACCCTGGAATCAGGCTGAGGTTCTTTCATTTGCAGAGATACTGAAGTTAGAAGAATGTAGGCTAAAGGGTCATTGCAAACACTAGGTAAGTTGCAACAGGTTCCATAAACTCTATTTGATGATGGTTATGTCTTAGAAAACTTTCTGTAAAACAAATGTTATTGGCTTGGATGTGTGAAAAAGAAATAAAAATAATATTTAGTGAATGTGTAGTATGTTCCCAACAAGTCTGAAATATATAATTTATGGTTACTTTATCTTATACCTACCTTAAAAATAAGGAAACTGAGTTTTAAAGTGACTAGGAAATTTTTCCAAGGTTACATAGCTAGGAGGTAGTGAAATCAGGATTTGAATTAGGATTGTATAAAGGAGTAGTGTATAAATAAGGGAAAATAATAAAATGTATCATAGACACTTAAACATATTTATACAAGTATTTAAATTTGCTTCCCCAAAATTATTCCATGTGGTTTATAAAATAAAATCAAGAAAATGGACAATCAAGGGAATGAAAAGGAAGAATATGTTAACCGTGTGAGCTGATCCTGTAGTTGATTGATTTGTGAAATGTAAGAATAAAAAGGGAAAAATGTAGATTCTTTTTAAGGTCATTTTTACACAGGGAACCAATAGTTGTTTTTTTTTTTTTAATAACCCCACATTATAAAAATAAAAGAACCCACATTTTTATAACCCTACATTATAAAAATAAAATAAACTCTATGAAAGTAATGATTTTTCATGATCACATTTTTTATTTTTGAGTATCACTGGCATTAAAAATTTCTTCATATTCTTGAATGAGAAAATAAAAAATCTAGAAGGTGTTTTTTTAAATAAATAAAGGTGTTTTTTAAAATGCTACATTAAATTTAGCATCTTCCTTTCCTTATTTAGTAGTAAGACCCTGAAATTATATTCCATCACTTCTCTTAGGAGCAGGTAATTTTCCTTTTCTAGAAGACGGCATGCACTAGTGCCCAGCACATGAATCCTTCTCAATAAATGGCCTGCAAAGGAATATTGAATGATGCCTACTACATCACCAACATATATAAAGTCTTTTAAAAAAAGGATCCACGCAACCTGAAGACTCTGTGGACCCACTGGTTTTCCAATGAGGCACTTGTGTGTGCTGCTTTATGCTCTTGCATCAGCCCTGATTAGTTAGAACTTTGTGCTGTTGCAGGTCTTCAAACTGAAAAGAAAAACTCTGGGGCACGTGCTTAGTCTTAAACTTTGCATTACAGGAGTGTGGAGAGAAAAATTTAAAACTCTTAAGTTGTAAATTTTTATCTCAGGGCCTTGCATTTAGTTTTTTTGTGAGTTATGCTTTATAATAATAAATCCATGCAGAGGTGCATTTTAAAAAAATGTACATATAGGGCCTCCCTGGTGGTGCAGCAGTTGAGCGCTGGGCTGCAAAGCTGCCCACAGCCTCTACAGCGCCGGTTCAATCCCCGGCTGCCGGCGAGGGTCCCACATGACACGCAGACCTCTCCGCAGCGCCCACTGCTCCCCTCAGCAGTGTACTTTGTCTGTCTGCCTGTTCTATTCCCCGCTGTGGCTCTGGTGGATTCTCTCACCCTCCCGTGCTTCTGACTGTACCCAGTGCTTGTATAAATAAATAAATAAATAAATAAATAAAATCTTTAAAAAAAAAAAATGTACATATAAATATACACATATTAAGGGTACATGCTCAGACATCTTATGGATAGCAATGTGTGATCTGAAAGTTTGAAAACCAAAGACACAGCTCTATATCATTCTTTAAATCTAGGATTCAAGAACAACAAAATCTTCACAACCATAAAGAAGTAATGTTTTCCTATGGTTGGGATGGGGTGTGTGTGTGGGGAGTTGGCTGATCTTTTACATATTTTTTGTAAGTTAAATATACTAGCAAATAATTGAAATGTTCAGCAATTGAAGATAGTAAATTGCATTGATTTTTTTTTTCTCTTAAAAAAAGGAGTTATAGTAAAATCTCGAGAAAGCTTTTTTTGGTTATTCTTCCATTTGACTTAGTCCCTGAGGTTTGTCATTTAGAAGGAAGGACTGTCCAGTTATTCAAAGATTGTGCTGGTTATTATGAGTCCCAGATTTCCCTTCTTTCTCCACCAGTACTCTGTCTAATATCCGAGCAGGTTACATAATTTATCCCTGTCTCATCTTTTTTATGGGTAAAAGAGATAATAACACTAAGCATGGACCTTCTAGTAATGCAGTGTGAATAAGGAACACTTTGTTCCTTCCTCCCAACTAAATGAGATTGTTTTTAATACAGCATTTAATACTATCACTGTAAAATACTGATTTTATATACTTGTTTCCTTTTTTAAAAAAAGATTTATTTATGCATACAAGAGCCAGGCCAGAGATGGGGGGTGTGTGTGAGAGGATCCACCAGAGACAGAGTGGGGAACAGAACAGACAAACTGACTGAAACACACTGCTGAGGGGAGCAGCAGGCAGGACAGGAGAGGTCTGCTGCACCATGTGGGTGATCCCTGGCAGGCTGGCCATTGAACTCCTGCTGCAGAGGCTTTGGCCCCCTTCACAGTGAGGTGCTTAACCCCTTGCGCCACCAGGGAGGCCCTACTTTTTCCCTTATAAAAATTATTTTCCTTTATACAAATAAAGGAAACATCACACGATTTTTTTTTAAAGATTCATACACTTAGGTTTTCGTAGTATCTGTTTTTCTTTCCCACTCTTATACACATGTACAACACACACAAGCTCATTTGATAACTTTATGAATGTGAGAGAAAATCCTGAAGATGACATCAGGGAAATAAAATGGGATTTAAAATAAGTTGTTTTTTTCCATCTTTCCTTTAAATTTAAAAGCCATGCATTTAGGCCATAAAATTATAGCGTTAGTCTTCAAAATGTGCACGTTTAAGAAGAATTCACAGACTCTAAATCAAAAGAAAGAATTAAAAAAAATCTAGGAAACATTTAATGCCTGGCACAAAGTAGATGCTGAATAAACAGTGATGGGAATCTGGGAATAGCTTCTTAATTTAATCTTAAAACAAGAAAATTTGAAAACAAAATCCAAAATCAACTCTGTGCACTAAAGAAGCTAGGGTAGTTACTCAACAATGTTCAGCTACTTTAAGAGTTGGGTCTAAAATTTATTCCTCCTAATTTCCAGTATTTTTCCTCAGTAACCTGTTGACTTTATATTGGACTGTCAACTAGAATCTGTCAAGGATGCATCACAAAAAAAAAAAAAAAAAATTCAGAAAAAAGAGGCTTAGGATTCACTATCTGCAAAAGTCATCCAAAATGTGATGTTCACGCATTATGAAATTAGTAAACTGAAAACCATATGGATATAGTACGCAAAATTCTAAATCTTGCACATACTGACTCAAAAGATCCATTTTTGAGCAAAAGGGTCAACAGCTGATCTTCCATGACTTATTCTACGTTACAGCTCTGTTCGTGTGACCACACAGGTGATCGGCAGTCCTCTGGCCAGCTAAAAGTAGACTGGCTATTTCAGCAAAATGTTTACCGTTGTTTCGGTGTCCAGTTGTATTGATTTTTCTGAATTTCCCTACGAACGAGGCATAGACAACCCCAATGCATCCTAGTCCTAATAAACTTATCTTGTGCTGTTTTGGCCTATGTGATAGCTAACCCATTGGCAAAAGGAATCTAAGCTGATAATAGCCTTTGGGCCACTTGTTAGCCAGGTCATGCTGTAAAATCCTAACACAATGCACGTCTCTTCCATGGGGCACCACACGGCAGCGATTAAAAAAAAAAAAAAAAAAACCCTCACTTCCATATCCAGTGGAGTTGTAGTTTATTACTATAACCCTCCCAAGTCAAAAGGACACCAGTTTCGAGCCTTGCAACTTGGTGCAGACAGCGTCCCCGCCCCGTACCCTACTCTGCTGGGCCTCTCTACCTGTCCTTCCCTACTGTCTACAGGTCCCGAACATTAGAAAACAGAAAATATGATGATCTTTGTGTGTCTCTGTAAAATGTGTGTATGTGTGCGTGTGTTTGGGTGTAACGGGCCTCCTGTTTGGCCGCGCGGCCTGTCTGTCACGGCGCGGGCCAATGGCAGGCTGCCTTATATAAAATGAGTGTTTTCAGTCTCTC